>NC_138816.1:203474-336761 GCF_965178545.1 Coloeus monedula | reverse complement strand
GGGGGGCAACGCTCCTGGGGCTGGGGGGAGGCTGCAGATACAGCGAGTGCTGGAACCTTGCGGTGCCTCCTCTTCCTGCTCCTCCTCCTCCTCCTGTATCCCTACTCTTCCTCCCACTCCTCTTCCTCACACTACTCCTTCTCCTGCAGAATCCCACCTGCTGCTCCCACGTCCATCCTTTCACCATTCTGGTCTCCAGCCCTGCTCCTCCAGCCTTTCTCCTCCTCCCCCCAGGCCCAGCACCCACCCCTGGCTCGCTCTGCCCCCCAGAGCTCTCGGATCCCACAGCACCAGCAGGGATGCAGCTGCAGCAGCTCGGGCTGGGGCAGCGCTGGGCTCTCGGCCGCTCCTGGCCGCACTCGGCCCCCACCGCAGCCACTTCTGCCAGCACAGCACGGGCCGGCCCGGCCTTGGCGCTCCCCCCCTCCCACCTCCCCAAATTCCCCTCGCGGGGGGCGCCAAGGCCGGGCCACACGGGGGCTCCAGCGCCCTGCCTGGCAACTGCTGAGTCACCAGCGCTGCGCCTTCTGATTGGCTGAGCGCTGCCTGAGGGCCGCGCCTGCACCAAGGGGGGACACCCTGCTCCAGGGGGGATGGCCCGAAAACCGGGCACCCCCAGCGAAGGAACAACACCAACGCCTCCCTACAAACACATGCTCTCAATCTGCTCGGACACAGCCACACGGACTTGGACACAAGCAAGTGACACAAGCAGAAACCATCAGCTCCACAAAATGGTACTGATTGACACACACTGCTGCTCAGCCAAGCTCCTGCTCAATTCCTCAACTTCCAGAACAACAACAAAGCCTGAACACAACCATGGACATCGTGTCCTATACAAAAGGGGACAATGTGGAGCCAGTTTGCACATTCTCCCAGAGGTAATTAAGGACATGGACATCCATCAGGGGTAAAAAGGGAAGTCGAGAAGGGGTCTCAGCAACAGGGGACGGATGGTGTTGGTGTGCTGGCAAGGGATTGGTTGAAGGGAGTGTGCAGGAATATGGTTAAAGCAAACAGCAGCAGGAGGAATCTATGTGGTAAGAAAGGAAAAGGAAGATGGAAAAGAGGAGGAAGAGAAAATAGTGAGGACTGGGATGTTTTTCAGCACCATCTTATCCTCAAAATTTGCCAGCTGATCCAGATCATTTGTATCCCCACTTTCCAGGACAGGGAAACAAAGAAGTTCATGATTTCAATGCATTTCTCTGTGGTTGGGAGTGTCAGGACTGGACACAGAGGTGCAGGATCGGGAGCATGGGCTGGGGGCCTGTGGGGAGCTGCGGGGCCGGGCCGGGGCTGAGGGGCAGCCGGGGCTCAGCGCCGGGCACTGCCTGACCCCAACACCCCCCGGGCAGGGCCGGCAGTGGCCCCCGGCCCCCAGGAGGCTGCAGGAAGGGGGTTGCAAGTTTTTTCCCCCTCCATTTCAAGGGAGACTCTTGCCTTCTTGGCAGACACCTGTCTTTCAAACCAAGATACTGTCTCTTGTGAAATCTCTTCAACAGGAAGCTTGGCTGGCACAGACCCTGCCTTGGGACTTTACTGTCCACAACTTCCAACCAGGACTTTGGGTCCTGCCTAAGGAGTGCAAAGAAGCACCAATGGCAGTGAGAAATGGGTGATCAATACTTAACTCATGCAAGCACAGTTAACTGTTAAGAGACAGCAAATGTTAATCACAAAACCTAAGCAGCAGGATTCACCTTAATCTTGTCAACATAAGAGGAACAAGAATCTGTTTGAAACTAGCACAGAGACCGCTGAATCATCCAGTGAAGAACTCTGCATGCTCCAGAAAGAAAGGTGAAAAGTGCATTGTGATGAAGAGTACTGATCTTCATCAGAAAGACCCCCGAGGAAGAAGAGGAGCCTTCCCCAGTGCAACCAACAGGGTACACAGCACATGTGTGGCATGTATGCTAATGATATTAATGACATCAGAGAAGTCATTTGTATAACCACTCCTATCCCGAGGAATGTGATGAATATTCATGCATTTCACCCATAATACTGGACTGTATGGAGTGCTGGTTGTGTGTGTTAGGAGGAGAGATCCTCCATGCACCCAGCGCTGAATAAAGAAAAAATCTACTTCTTTGCCTCTGAAGTGTCTCCTGGCCTCATTTGGGGCGATTCACCTGGCACCCCAGATGGGACCCTCTCTGCCCGGCTGCCGGATCCAGGGGTAAGCGGACCTCCCAGTCGTGACCCTTAATTTTCAGGGGGAGCTCAGCTGTCCTTTGGCTCATGGCAGGAGCAGACAAGGACCATCTGCACCAAATTAAGGTATTAGCTATTTTAAAAAAAAAAAGCAGAAATACACGCGGGTCCCTGATTTGAATCCCCGAGGGTGGGTTGAAAACCCCAAGGAGACTGGGTCTCCCAGAATTAGTCCCGGAGAAAAGGAATGGTACCTTTAATGGGTTGGAGGCCCCAGGGGTCAGACCCCACAGACGTGCCATGTTGCTTTTTTTTTTTTTTTTACTATGTCATTATGGGTTTTTATTATGGAAATTAATGGGAAAATGAGAAGGAGTATAAATGAATGAGTATAAATCTTTTCTGCTTGGTGTTTTGTATGGAGCTGTAAGGCTCCTGTTATGTGGTGCTTGTGCGGAGCTGAAAGTTTCCTGGCTGGAGGGGTCCCTGTGCCTCTTGTGTTTTGTTATGAAAAGCCAAAATTGGCAGGTTTCAGTCCTGAAGCCAATTCTGCAGCTCCTATCCTGTGGGGAACCCCCCCCATCAGTCTGTGGTTTATTGTGGAGAACTGGAACTGGCAGGTTCTAATCCTGAGGCCAGTTCTGCAGCTGCTGCCTTGTGGGGATGGTGGTGTCCCTATGCAGGCCCAGGTATTTATCATGCACCCTTGTCTGTGGAGGCTGTAAGAAAACTTCAGGGGATAATGTCCGTCCCGGGTGACCAGTGCAAAGAAAATGTTTTGTTGTCCTTCCTTGGTTCATTTGTTAGTCACCTCTCTACTCCTTTGGAGGACTTGATAAAAGACAAAAAAAAAAAAAAAAGGCAACTCAAATGCCTGATTCACAGACTGCAACTCTTGCAAAACTTTTAAAAGCAGTCTCACTCCCTCCGCTGAGCAATCAGTTGGAGGAAACCCCACTGAAAACCTGTGGGAAACAACAAAAGTGGTGCAACAAGCACTTCATAGAATAAGAACTAAAACTCCACCTGAATAAATTAATGCAATTAACAACTTGTTTCACTAAGACTTTTTTTTTTCAGGGAGGTTTGTTTCTTTTCTCTTTTGTAGGAATGTCAAACATCCCTGCGTCTAAGATAAAGAAAGCGGTTTGAGAGCAGAGAAACTGCAAGCAGCAAAATCACACCTAAATGTGATAATCATTGCTTCACTGTCACTTTGTATTAGCCCCAAAAAGTTTTACTTCTTTTTAATAATTGGTCTAGAGGCACAAATTTTCACTTTTCTTTTATAGGAATCTACCAACACCTGGGATGGAGCTGCATGAAAACCAATGAAATGTAAAGTGTCACCATAATTGCTTGCTTTGTCAGTTGGTTAATGTTTGTAATTTGTGTTTTCATTACAAGTGATTTGATGAAAGATCAAATAGAAGTTAAAGCATTCTACATATTCTTGAGTTTGATTTTTCTCTAACTTGTTTTGTCTTTTTACTGAAAAAATGCTGTAGCTAAGCTCTTACGAATGTATAATTTGTCTCAACCAATTTTATCCTGAGAGTTGGTATAAGAATTGATACATATTTGAAATCATACAAATATGTTCTAACCTCCCCCGTTCAGTCTCAGAAGACTTCAAAATTATTGTAATTTAGCTACATTTTTTTGATTTACTAATTAGTGAATTAAAGAATCTCAACAGAACACAAGCAAATGCTACATGTTTGACTGAATCACCCTTCCTAAGTCAGGAGGGGTAGCCATGGGCTGCAGATAGGACATGAATAAAATACAGAAAAGCCTTCTACCAGCTCTCACACTAAAGTGCTGTTCGATCTCATGCCATATGTCTTAAGAAGGTATTTTATCTTTGCCTCACTCCACCTATTTATAGCACATTCTGCAATCTCAGACGGGGGTGCAGAATGTGATGAAGGCAATTTATTCACTAAAATGATAATAATAAAAAAAGGCTACTTGAGGTAATAAAACTAAGTTTGAAAAATAATTGATTTCATTTTTAATCCCACCAACAGTAAAGCCCCAGTTTCTAGTTTGTGTCAAGATTACATTACAACAGTGCTATAAGCTGTCTCCTGGAAAACAGAGCATAGCCCTGATGTAAAGATATGTTTGCTTGAGAACATTTTGTATGGAAATGTTTTGTGCCTTAGTTTGTATCATAAAAACTAATCCTTCATAATGTATAAAATTATCCAGCAGAGTAAGAATATTATTATAACAAAAACTGTAAAAAGAAGCTACAGCCAAAGAAGCCTCCCCAAAGACACCTGACTAGGACTTTAAACTGTAAGTTAAACCACTAAGATTAGATAAAGGGAAAGCCATTCTTTGGCCTAGGGAAAAAAACAGGCAAACAAGACAGAACGAAGAGAAATACCCACAGATAGTGAAATAACAGATCAAGTGATCCCACCAGTACGGGATGTCGGAATTCCAGAGAAATCAAAACAGGCTCCCGCAGTGATTACTGAACTACTCAAAGGGGCACAACCAGTGTCAGTCAAACAGTATCTGCTAAGGCATGAAGCATGAGTGGGTATAAAACCAATAATTACTAAATTTATTGATCAAAGGTTGCTGAGAGAGTGTAGGTTTCCCTACAATGCCCCAATTCTACCAGTACAAAAGCTAAACGGACCTGAGGGCAATAAATACAATATCAAAAACACTGCACCCCATAGTGGCCAATCCTTTCACTCTCCTTACAAAATTGCAAAGTGATTGGGTGTGGTTCTCAGTTTCAGATTTATAGGATGTTCTCTTTTGCCTGCCAATAGCTAAAAAGTCAGGAAATTTTTGCCTTTGAATGGGAAAACCCCGAAGCAGCAAGAAAAAGCCAACTTACACGAACTGTATTGCCACAAGGATTCAAAAACAGCCCACCAGTATTTGGAGGTCAATTATCCCAAGAACTGGAAGCCTGGACACGGCCATGTCTTAGTTTGAAAGACAGGTGTCTGCCAAGGAAGGCAGGAGCCCCATTTGGAATGGCAAATGTAACCCCCCTTTCCCTCCGAGTTATTATAATTTTTAAATCAAGGGGCTTTTAGGCAAAGATACGGAAAATAGGAATAACAGTGCTTTACTATTATATATCTGTATGTGTATAACCAGTCAAACAAACAACAATAACTATGGCAGTAACAGCAAACAATTCCAAACCCAGTGCCAGCCTTCTCGGCTGTCAGGCCCTTTCCCCTCGGGTGCAGTTCTGCTCGCAGCCGGCAGGGGCACTGGCGGCTCCCGGTGAGCAGGGCAGGTGCGATGGTTCCCCCGCGGCTGCAGGGGGCGCTCCGGAGCGAGCTCGGGGAGCACGCGGCACTGGTGCCCTGGGATCCCGGGAAGGGAAGGAACAAAGGCTTCACAAACCCCTGGGCAGCTGATCCCGGTGTCCGGCTGGACCGTTGGGAACAGCAGGCTGGAACAGCAGGGATGAGCACAAATCCCTGCTAGCAGATGAAATGTATCCAAACAGGGAACCCCCCAGAGGTCTGGGCAGGTGGGGTGAGCAGGGCTACAACGTAGCGAAGGCTCAAAGCAATGGCAGGGCAGGGTGGCCACAGCCCAGCTCCTAGCGGGGCAGGGAAGGCGGGCTTTGGGATCCCAGGGCTTCTCCAGCAGAAGGAAAAAAAAGCAGCCAAAGAAAACAACCTCCCTCTCTGTCCAAATGCTGAGACCGACTACCCCCACACACTCAGGGGAAAACAAAAGAGTAGCCAGATGCGCCCCACCCCGTAGCCAGCTCTTTTGTTTTTCTTAAGTACCCAGCCATTTGTCCCCCTAGCAACATGTATGTGCAAAATTCCTTTAACAGAAGAAAAACCAGGAGAGCTCCTAAAACCCCCAACAGGCCACTTGGGGAAGGTACTCTCCTGCAGTATGTTAATGACCTACTGATAGCAACAAGGACCCATGAAGACTGCAAGAACTGGACTGTAAGTCTTTTAAATTTTCTGGGACTAAGTGGATCTAGAGTCTCTCCTGAAAAGGCTCAGCTAGTCCTCCAGAAAGTTACATATCTGGGGTACAAACTGGCAGGAGGGGAGAGAGCACTGTGCAGATGTCACTAAACCTTTTCTGTTGTTTTCACATGAGAGACAAGGACTGGCACTGGGACTTTTGGCACAGAAGCTGGGACCGTACAGAAGGCCAGTGGCTTATTTCTCTGAGCAGCTGGACATGGTCAGCCAAGGATGGCCCCCTGCCTGTGTGCAGTGGCAGCTGTGGTCCTGAACATAGAGTGTTATAAATGAAATTGGTAATTTGTGCTTGTGTATATAAATGTATATATTAATTGTACAAATAAAAATGCCTAAGCCCAAACCCCAGGCCTGGGATGGAGAAAATTTTGCAAGCCTTGGCAGCAGCAGAGAAAACAATATGGCCAGGAACTAATCAGCATAAGAAAAAGTCTATCTCCAGGTGGAGGTAGACCTTTTCTGGAGCCATTAACACCACACCTGGGCCATAATCTGGACGATGATGAAACTGATTAACATCTCAGTGCCGTTAAAGGAGTATCCCATTCTGGGAACTAAGAATAACTGTTCCAGGAATCGGAGATGGACCGACCATTCATCATCCAAGATGGACAACTCATCAGACCCAGGAAAGGCTTTGTGCAGTCCAACTTCGGGACAAGAGAACATCATGAATATGCTAAATTGCGAGAAGAATAGAATTAATTCGGACTCTACCCAAGAATTGTATAAGAAGGAACCAGCTGAAGTGACATTTGTGAACTTGGGGATGTGACGCGATAGAGGTCAGATGTGTGTTCACCCAGCACCGACCTTGGGCTCGGGGCTGACCTTTTTCCAATCGTGGCTTTCTGTGTAACCGATCTTTTGGCTGTGGAATAAAATCTATTTCTTTATTAAATTTAATTTGGCTGAATTTCTTCACTTCATAGAGGAAGCTTGCAAGTTCACACTGGGCCAGCAGATAACTGTTTTTGTCTCTCACACAGTGTCAGCAGTGCTCACACAGAAAGGAAATCACTGGTTAACCCCATCTCGCTTTCTCAAATACCAAGCTGTCCTAACAGAATCTGAGGATGTGAGTATCCAAGTAACTAACATCTTAAGTCCAGCAGCTTACCTCCAGGGCAAGGCTGCTGAGGAGCCTGTACAGCATGACTGCATTGAAACCATGGAGGCAGTTTACTCCAGCCACCCGGACCTAATGGACTCTCCACTAGAAAATGCGGAAAACTGGTTCACTGATGGGAGCAGTTATGTCAAGGATGGTAAGCGGCTCGCTGGGTGTGCAGTTACAACCACAGACGCTGTCATTGAGGCAAAACCATTACCTGTGGGGACATCAGCTCAAAAGGCTGAGGTAATAGCCCTAACTCAAGCCTCGGTATTAGTGAAGGAAAACCTATCAACATTTGGACTGATTTCAAGGTATGCTTTTAGGGTGGCACACTCACAAGGCTATTTGGAAAAAAGAGGTTTATTAACCTCACAGAAGAGAGAAATCAAGCATGCTACTGAAATTGTACAGTTGCTGGAAGCAGTGGTAAAACCTTCAAAAGTGGCTATAATGCGTTGTAAGGGACACTCCCAGGGTAACACTATCCCTGAACTGGGAAATGCTATGGCAGACAAAACAGCAAAGGTGGTGGCCAGTGGGGTTCAAATCCAAGCCCTAGCTCTAATCCCTTCTAACATCCTTATGGGTGAAAATCCCTGACCATACGACACTGATGATTTAAATTGGATACAACAGGAACAGACGGGTGGGCTAGAATAAAAGATCTCATGGTCATACTCAGAAAATTGTTAAAATTATTTATCCAGAGGGAACACTGTAAGACACATTGGGGAGTTAATGCTCTGCATAACCATTTAAAGGACAAAGTGATAGCACTGAAATTAAAGGAAACAATTGAGGACATAACTTCCACTTGTGAAATCTGTCTTAAAAACAACCCTAATACCACTGTTAGGCTAAACACAGGAACTATCACTAAAGGAGTTTTACCAGAGGATGTGTGGCAAATTGATTTTTCTGAATTACCTAGAAAAGGCGGATAGAGGTATCTTTTAGTCCTCACAGACACTTTCTCAGGTTGGCCAGAAACCTTCCCTTGTAAAACCAATAAGGCTAGAGAAGTTGTTAAAGCTTTAGTACAATAAATTATTCCATGATTTGGGGTACCCAGGGAAATAAATTCTGATAGGGGATCACACTTTGTAGCCCAGGTAGTGCAGGGAATGAGTCATCTACTAAGTATACAGTGGCAACTACATACACCATATAGGCCACAATAAAGTAGACAAGTAAAAAGAATGAATTACTTAATAAAGCAACAATTAGCCAAAATTTGTTAAGAAACTAATTTCTATTGGTATCAGACTGCCCATGGCTTTGCTAAGAATTAGGGTAAAACCACGGCTCAAAGAAAAATTAAGCCCCTTTGAAATTCTGTATGGAAAGCCCTATGGAACAAACATGATTCATAATGACAGTGTGGCTCTGGTAGGGCAAACCTACCTAACAGATTATGTAAAGCATTTAGGTCAAAAATGACAATCAATATGCACTACAGTTGTTAATTGTCAACCACTGCCACCTGATAAAGCCTTTCATAATGTGAAACCAGGGGATTGGGTTTATGTTAAGTCTCTTTCAGGGGATCCACTCCAGGAGAAATGGGAAGGACCTTATCACACTGCTGACCACTCATACAGCAATTAAGGTACAAGGAAAACCGACCTGGATCTATTATACCAGGACCAAACCTGCACCAAAGCCAGAGTAGGAGGCAAGAAGAACAGGACCTCTGTGCCTTCAACTATGAAAAATCAACACAACATGATTTGGACCATACTGGTAACACTGATAATTGGGGCAGGTCCATGGGACCAGAATACATACCTTCGATTGCTCAAAGGTGGTGTTGAGATTTTTAATCTAACTGATTGCTGGATATGTTCTCAGCTGCCTGAGAATTCTGCTAGAGGCTTTCCTTTGGTTGGGGCAACATTCCCTAATACAACAGAAATCCATGCTGCACTTAGTACTGACAGGCTTTCACATTATGTCAACATATCCCTAGATCAACTTCAGTGGAAGTTGGAGTTTGAAGAGCCAATACTTGGGTCCTCACCAATATCCTGTGTGCAGCGGTGCTGGGAAGAATCTGTACCCAAAAACTCAGGAGGAATAAGACAGGCTCCAAATGCAGGAACTTAACATTTATAGGGAGCTACCCCAACTGCTCAGAATTCTGGACATATGGGGGGGCTAACATGTGGAATAAGAATCAAACAAGACAAGGACCAAAGCCCAAGGGTTGGCCAGTGCCCCCAGGGTGGGGTTGGTTCTGGATATGTGGTCACAGCACCTATAAAGTTTTACCCTTAGGATGGCAAGGCTGCTGTGCCATAGGACCAGTATTTCCCCACATTAAAGTTGTCTCTCAACTACAAGGCTTTTATATGGAGGACCAAAAGGACATCAAACCCCTTAATAGATAGGCCCACTGGATTTCACAGCTTTGCAGATGGTTTATACCGGGACTCGGAGTAAGCGAACTAGAGAAAGCAATAGTGAACCTTTCTGCTACTGTAGAAACCATAATGAATGCCAGTGTAGATGCCATAAGAGCACAGCAAATCGAGATTAAGAGCATCTCACAGTTAGCCATACAAAATAGACTTGCATTCGATTTGCTGTATGCCAAAGAAAGAGGAGTGTGTACAGTTATAAACAGAAGCTGCTGCAGTTATGTTGATTTAAATAAACGAATAGAAACATTTGCAGACAACAGCAGTTCTGAAAAAAACGTAAACATTGCATCAGGTCGCCTTAGATGATACTTCTTGGGGGTTTAAGGAGGTGTGGGACAAACTTACAGCATTGTTACCCCACTTATCTTGGCTTAAACAATTGTTTGTAACAGTTATTTGTATTATTGCATTGTTATTTACTGTTTGTATTAGTAATTACTGTTGTATGATGTTACGTACTTGGAATCGCCATGCTTAGGCTCAGTGGCAAAAGCACAAACTTAGAAGCAAGGTAGAAAATGGTACTTACTTTCAAGACATGTGAGATTTGTAAAGAACTACAAATGACCAAAGAAAAAGGAGGGATTGATAAGACTGATCAATAGTTAACTCATGAAAGCACAGTTAACTATTGGGAGACAACAAATGTTGATCACAAAACCTAAGCAGCAGGATTCGCCTTAATCTTGTCAAGGTAAGAGGAACAATTTACTTGAGACCAACACGGAAACCTCTGAATCACTCTACAAAGGACTGCCCATGCTCCAGAAAGGTGAAAAGTGCATTGTGATGAAGACTACTGCTCTTCATCAGAATGACCCCCGAGGAAGAAGAGGAGCCTTCCTCAGTGCGACCAACAGGGTACACTGTGCATGCATGGCACTTATGCTAATGAGATAAATTACTTCCGAAAAGTAATTTGTATAACTGCTCCCATCCCGAGGAATCTCATGAATATTCATATATTTAACCCATAATACCGGACTGTATGGAGTGCTGGGTGTATGTTTTACAGGAGGAGAGATGCCACACACACCCAGAGTTGAATAAAGTAAAAACCTGCTTCTCTGACGCTGTCCCTGAAGCGTCTCTTCGCCCAGTTTGGAGAAATTCAGTGGCCAAGGGCGTGGCCCATTCCAAGTGTCCCCGAGCACAGAAACAGCCGCCAGCACAGCTGAACACGGGGGGAACCCTCAGCCTCGCCTCAGGCTCTCTGAAGCCCCGCGGATTTGCACTCCCCGGCTGCAGGAGGACCATGCGAGGCCGCCACTGACCCTGCACAGAAGGGGCCGCAGCAGCAGCCAGGGCTCCACAGCGGGGGAAGCCCCGGGGGCTGCCCACAGATCCTCTGCTGAAATAGTCTGGCTGGGCACCTCCTCTGGCATCTCCAGGCACTGGGGGCCAATCCTCGCTGGCACCGGGCGAGCTTCAGAGCTTTCTGTGCCTGCACTTGCCACAGGTGCTGCAGGAGACAGCGGGAGAATTCCACTCTGGCTCTCAGTTACACTCACACTCTGGGCTGGGCGGGATTCGATTGCTGGAAAATATACCAAGTTCAGAATTGCTTTAAAATTTTATTTCTCTACTCAGGCTTCCTTTGCCTCTGCCTTGGCGAAAGGAATTTGAAAGTGTTTGTTAAGGGATGTTACACCACTCAGTGGAGATGAGCTTAACATCTCAACAGACTGGGAATAGCCCAAAAGATAACGACCATCAACAAAACATCAACGACCATCAACAAAACATCAAGGAACAGCTACCCCAGTGTAGTGGGTTGAACCTGAGTTGATGGACAGTCTTTTAGACTAATGACCCTTCTCACAATTTACATATTTAAACTGCATGGAAGGCGGGATTTCCCTTTTGTCCGAGCTCACCTGCTGGAAGGTGGGGGGGGCTCCGAGCCTCCAGGCCCCGCTGGGCCAGGCTGGGGCCACTGCCCCTTCCCCCCTTTCCCAACGCTGCGGCACGGACCCTGGGTCACTGGGGGGGGGCCTGTCCCAGAGCCGCAGGCAGCTAAAGCCAGCCATGGACTGCTCACAGCTAAACCCATCCAGCGCGGCTTCTGGGGACCGGCGGGTCCCTCTCCTCTCCACGCGGAGCCGGCGGAGCCACCTGTCTGCAGCCAGCACACTCCACGCTGAACTGAAGAGGACACCACGCAGCCAGCAGCACAAAGGGAGCGAGGCTTTCCCCACCGTAAAGCCCGAACAAGAACACTCTTCAACGTGGCGGCTTCGGAGTCAGAGAGAAGAGAAAGTGAGTCCTGTGGGACGGAGCTGGAAATGG
Organism: Coloeus monedula; assembly: GCF_965178545.1. Taxonomy (NCBI): domain Eukaryota; kingdom Metazoa; phylum Chordata; class Aves; order Passeriformes; family Corvidae; genus Coloeus; species Coloeus monedula. The sequence continues at coordinate 324,768 of NC_138816.1, read as the reverse complement.
CGACAGGAGAAAAGAGGGCGGTGCCGTGATTCTCGCGTGTAGCTTAAAAACCTTCCTGCAGGCCGTGGTAAGAAACTGTAGTACCACAAACTGTTTGTCTCTTTGATCCATTTGAAGAACATGGGGGGATGGAGAATCCTTGTGTGGCCTGTGAAGATTGTGAAGAGTGCCTATGCCAGGCTATACAGAAGCAGTGAGAGGCTTTTAGACACTTGTGGCGAAGAAAGCCTTTGTGTGCAGGCCAAAATAACTTATCCTTAAAAAGATTAATAACCCCATGTGATGGCCCATGTTTTCCAGTGTGAAGGAACTGTGAGATCTTTCATGGGAGAGATATTTTTCACCATAGCAGATTGATTGTTTCCGGGCGGGTCTGCTGTTAGTAGCAGTTTGGGAACCACGTGAAACTGAAGAAAACCCTTTTTCCTTAAGCATAAGAGAGAGACTTTTCAAGAACTGCAACAGTGACTAACATCCCATGTTCTGTTATCCTTTGTTCGAGCTGGGTAAAAGGAGAGAAGTGCTGGAAAGGGAGGAGGGGGGATTTGCTTTAATTTCTTGTTATTTCTCTTTACTTTTAATTCTATTAGTAATAAAACTCTTTCATTGTACTGCAACTGTTTAAGGTTTGTGCCTGCTTTGCTTTCTCCTAATTCTTATCTCACAGAAGGAAAATAAGTAAGTAATGAATATTTTGAACCAAAACCACTACACTTAATTGGTGTTTCTGCCCGGTTTCGAACTCAACCCGCTACAGACAGACACTGCCCCCGGCACAGCTGGAGACCCCTGCTCTGGAAAAGGCTGAGAAGGAAATCAAGGAGTGTGGAACTAATTAACATCAGAGGCCAAGCAATCTGCGGCCAATAGGAAACCAAATACTAAGAACTACCCAACCTGGAACCAATTAACATTAAACCTATGGATTTCTATGGGTTTTGACTGCATAAAGTTGAGGAAAAATCAAGTAAAACTCATGTGCCATGGAATGATTTTCTCTGCACACCCGGGCTATGGGCGCATGAAATGATTTCTGTTGCACATCCTGGCCAGAATAAAGTAATGCCTTGATCCTTAACACTAAAAAAGTTGTTGGAGAGTTTTTGTTCTTCCACAGTTTCAGCGACAAGACTACACAATTAAAATGTTTCTTAATAGTAATCCTACTTTGATATTGTCAGTTGGGTTTGGGCCAGGAGTGTGTGAGTCAATTTTTAGTCTGAGGAGAAGAAGGAGCAAAAGTCTTTATTGGTTTAGGGGGTTTTTGTGTATGTGTGTGCACGGCTGTTAGAGATGGCAGAATTTTGGAATGGGTTTTTCAATGTTCACCTTTAGGCTGCATTTTGCAAAACTGCAAGAGCTTTAAAGGAGACCCTTTAACTCATAACCAGTTAATAAAATACTATTAAAAAAAAAGGAGCGCGGAGGGGGGAGGGGAAAGGGGCACAAGCAGCTCATCAGATGGTTGCCCTGGAAGAGAACCTTCCTTCCAGGCAGCCAGCAGAGGAGCTTTAGAAATGCAAATTAACTCTGCTGGGGGAAGTGTGCACAATGTCCCAGGCTCTCCTTGCCTGCCACAGGAATTGGGTGATTCCCTCTGCCCCTCACCCCAGGCTCTGCCTCCCTGCACTGACGGAATTTGCATCGCTAAAGGCAGAGCCCACACTGAGCATCTCTGACTCTGCAACAGAAATCCCTGAAGCTGAAAAGGAAAACAGCAAACGGAGAATGTTGGGAGAACTTCACTCAAAAAAGTGGGGGGGAATCATCCCTCTCCCCACTCCAACATCTGCTGCACACTCTGTGTTATACAGGGTGGGTTTGACCACTGGGCTGCTTTTGCTGCCACAAGGTCAGCGAAATCACTTGGGAATCCAAGGATGTGATGATTTAATCAGAGAAAAGCGGTCAATTGATGCTTCCCTGGCATTTTTGGCAGCGCCCAAACATGGGGAAAAGATGAACGGCCACCAGAACAAATCCTACAACACCATGGAGCAGCCCCTGGGAACCCAAACAAATTCACACCAGGTGCCAGAGAACCCACTGATCATTTCAATGCATCATTAGATTACAAGCTGTCCTCCAAACCATAACCAAGCACACAGCTCCAGCTCCTGACCTTCTCACCCACCAATCCACTGCCATGAGCAACGCCACATTTCACCCTGGGATGGCATCAGATTCTCTTTCAGCAGAAGGACCAGGAGGTTGTGGAAAATTAAATTACTCAAACTGCTCTTGGCAAAGAGATGACAATGGAAAAGTGGTGAAACAGAGAACAAGGAAATAAGAAAGCAGCTCATGTCCCTGTCCAAATGTGGAAAGGATGGGAATGGGACACGTTTTCGTGGTTCCCTGGCAGACCATGGGTTAAACCAATGCTGTTTCTCCTCTCAGGTGCTGCAGCAACTCTCATCTTTTTACCATGCACCACACCTTGCTCAGTGCAGCTCATTCAGCAGGGGATCAAGGGCATGCAGGTGGCAGCCAGGCCTCCTGACCCAGAAACGGCTACAAAAGGACACAGAATGAGGTCACTGAGAATAATCCCAAAACCAAAGAAGGCCCACGAAGAACAGATTAAGGCATTTTTAAAGTCTGTAAAGAGAAGTACTGAGAAAACAAGAAGACAAGGGATTAAAAGGAAAAAAATGAACGTGTCTTTACAAACAGATGGTGTGGATCCCATTGGAGATAGGGCCAGGGATTTGGAGATAAGGAAGTAACCAGAGAAACCACCAATTCCAAAAAATGTTACTAATTGACACGAACTGATCCTTAGAGCCAAGGTCCTGCGAAATTCCTGAACTTCCCGAAGAAGAACAAAGCCTTCACAGAGCCATGAATATCGGATGTTATACAAAGTGGGGGTGCACATTAAGGGGCACATGCAGCAGGCGGATCGGGAAGTCTGTACCTTCCAAGGACCTCAGCCACTGGGGAAAGGGACACGAAGATGCGGCCGGGTAAATCGGCATAAAAAGGAGGCTGCGGCCTCCAACACTTGGACAGACCCCACGGGAAATGCCCCGTGGCCTCTCCCTTTGTCCACGAATAAAGTTACTTTTACAGGACTCCTCCGGCTCCTCTGGGCACACAAACCTCTGGCCACGGGAACTTTCCCGCACACTCCCGGCCACGGGGCAGCCACCTCTGTCCTACCCACAGCAGCCGGGACGAGCCAGCGCTGCTCCGGCACCGGCTCCTGCCGAGGCAGCAGCGGGAAGGAGACCGCGGACAGCCGCTCCCGCAGCGCCCTCACGCCAGGGCCAACACGGCGCCCACACGGCACAACGAAGCCGCCACAGCCCCCTGCCGCCCCCTCCGCCCGCAGCCAGCCCCGAGCCCCGCCAGAACCGAGCGCGGCTCCCACCTGCGCTGGGGCCGCCTCCGAGCTCCGCCGCCGCCTCACCGGGCTCCGGCCGCCGCCGCCGCTCCCGGGCCCGCACAGACGCTCCGCCAATGGCGCCTCTGCTGCGCCACGGCCGCCCTGCCGGCGGCTCCGGGCCCGGGCTGCTCCCCGCTCCGACCAATCAGCGCGCCAGAACCACGACTGACGGCAGCACCGCCCAATCGGAGCGAGGGGCGGGCTCTGCACACGGCCCAGCCCCGCCCCGCGCTCCCAGCGCCCCCCGGGCTGCGTGAGGGGAAAGCCGCAGCTGAGGAACAGCCCTGGAACGGGCCCGGCCCGAGCCGCCATTCAGCTGAGAAGAGAAACAAAGCTCTCCGCTGCTCCCGGCCCGACCTGCCCAGCCCTGCGTGTCGGGTGCCTCCGGCTCCTTGGGAAGCCCTGCAGCCTCGCTACTCCCGCCCCTAATTCGGAGCATCAGGGCAGGGCTTTGATTTCCCCGAAAAAGGGAAAACCGCCCCAAACCCCTTTGGCTGAGTGCACGAGGGGAGAGATTTGTGGCAGAAAACTCTCAAAGTCTTTTAGGCCCAGCTTGGGAAGAACAACCCAAGCCAAGCGGAGGTGGGACCCCCCAGCAGCGCCTCTCTGCTGCCCCAGCTGAAGCCCTCGCTGGCTGCTCCAGGCTGGATGGGCAGACTGGGAGCACTGGGAAGGGGCCCCGGCTCGGGGCGCAGCCCCCGGGGCAGCCCCACGGCCCCACGGCAGCTCCAAGGCTCCGCCAGCCGGGATGGAACGTGGGAGGGGGAGCAGGGCAAGGGCCGGGGCTGTCGGTGCCCAGGGGACACAAGGGACAGCGAGGGCACTGCACAAGCATTTCATGCAAAAGATAAAATCATAAGGAAGACAAAAGCAACAGCAACAGTGGCACCATAGCCCAGGGCCACACAGGAACATGTCCCATTGGAGTGGGGGCACGCTTGCCCGATGTCAGGCACCCAGCACTGCCCTCCGCAGCTGAAGAGGGGACAGAAAATTTAACCAAAGGCTCATGGGCTGAGATGAGGATCAGGAGAGATCCCTCATCGGACACCGTTACAGGCAAAACAGGCTTGAAATTGGAGATATGAATTGAATTTCTTGCTGACAAACTCAGAGCAGCATAATGAGAAGTGAAAGCAGACCGTTAAAAACGGGGGACCCCCACAAGCCCCTCAGAACTCCCGGGACTGGGCTGGCCCTGCCTGGATTCCGGGAGACACAAAAACCGCTCTGTCCCTGCCCTCTGCTACTGCACAGGGACAGGGAATACAAGGAAAGGCCCAGGAGTCAAGAGAAAGCCCGGGAGAGATCCCACCCCGAGCACCGGCACGGGCACAACAGAGCCAGCCTGGGCACAGCGAGGGAATTTATTACCAACCAAATCACAACAGCACAAGGAGAGGGCAAAGAAATCTCTCCAACACCTTCCCCCCACCCAGCGGGGATCACCCAGAACGGGGGTCACCAGGGCTCTGCCCAACGGGGGTCACTGGGGATCATCCAAAGCCGATTCTCCCACGGGGGATGGAGCTGGAGCAGCGCACGAAGCTCTTCCCGCACTTGGGACACTCATAGGGCCTCTCCCCGGTGTGGGTGCGCCGGTGGGTGATGAGTTGGGAGCTTTTTGGGTGGACATTTTCTTTGGGATTTGGGGGTCGTTCAGCGCTGGGGGGTTTAGGGGAGTCTCAGCGTGTTTTTTGGTTTGCTGGGTGCTCTGTTGGGGTTCAGGTGCCTCCCAAGGGACCCCAGACCAGGGCTTCTCGTATCTTCAGCCCCTGCAGCCCGGGAACATCGGCCTCCCTGCATTCTGCAGGTTGCCTGTGGGAGGGACTGAGGTTGGAGAAGTTCCTGGAGAAGTGTCTGGTGGGAGGGAGCCCAGAGTGCAGCAGGGGAACGACTCCTGTCCCTGGGCAGCGGGAGAAGGCACCGGGGATGAACTGAGCATGGCCCCAATTCCCTGTGTCCTGCACTGCCGGGGTGGGAGGTGGAGCTGGAAGGAGGGAGGGGTGGGAGGAAGAAGTTTGGAAGGGTCTTCTTTTACTTCTCATTGTCTTGCTCTGAGTTTTTGGAGTTTTCTGCCACAAATCTCTCCCCTCATGCACTCAGCCAAAGGGGTTTGGGGCGGTTTTCCCTTTTTCGGGGAAGTCAAAGCCATGCCCTGATGCTCCGAATTAGGAGCGGGAGTAGCGAGGCTGCAGGGCTTCCCAAGGAGCCGGAGGCACCCGACACGCAGGGCTGGGCAGGTCGGGCCGGGAGCAGCGGAGAGCTTTGTTTCTCTTCTCAGCTGAATGGCGGCTCGGGCCGGGCCCGTTCCAGGGCTGTTCCTCAGCTGCGGCTTTCCCCTCACGCAGCCCGGGGGGCGCTGGGAGCGCGGGGCGGGGCTGGGCCGTGTGCAGAGCCCGCCCCTCGCTCCGATTGGGCGGTGCTGCCGTCAGTCGTGGTTCTGGCGCGCTGATTGGTCGGAGCGGGGAGCAGCCCGGGCCCGGAGCCGCCGGCAGGGCGGCCGTGGCGCAGCAGAGGCGCCATTGGCGGAGCGTCTGTGCGGGCCCGGGAGCGGCGGCGGCGGCCGGAGCCCGGTGAGGCGGCGGCGGAGCTCGGAGGCGGCCCCAGCGCAGGTGGGAGCCGCGCTCGGTTCTGGCGGGGCTCGGGGCCGGCTGCGGGCGGAGGGGGCGGCAGGGGGCTGTGGCGGCTTCGTTGTGCCGTGTAGGCGCCGTGTTGGCCCTGGCGTGAGGGCGCTGCGGGAGCGGCTGTCCGCGGTCTCCTTCCCGCTGCTGCCTCGGCAGGAGCCGGTGCCGGAGCAGCGCTGGCTCGTCTCGGCCTGCTGTGGGTAGGACAGAGGTGGCTGCCCCGTGGCCGGGAGTGTGCGGGAAAGTTCCCGTGGCCAGAGGTTTGTGTGCCCAGAGGAGCCGGAGGAGTCCTGTAAAAGTAACTTTATTCGTGGACAAAGGGAGAGGCCACGGGGCATTTCCCGTGGGGTCTGTCCAAGTGTTGGAGGCCGCAGCCTCCTTTTTATGCCGATTTACCCGGCCGCATCTTCGTGTCCCTTTCCCCAGTGGCTGAGGTCCTTGGAAGGTACAGACTTCCCGATCCGCCTGCTGCATGTGCCCCTTAATGTGCACCCCCACTTTGTATAACATCCGATATTCATGGCTCTGTGAAGGCTTTGTTCTTCTTCGGGAAGTTCAGGAATTTCGCAGGACCTTGGCTCTAAGGATCAGTTCGTGTCAATTAGTAACATTTTTTGGAATTGGTGGTTTCTCTGGTTACTTCCTTATCTCCAAATCCCTGGCCCTATCTCCAATGGGATCCACACCATCTGTTTGTAAAGACACGTTCATTTTTTTCCTTTTAATCCCTTGTCTTCTTGTTTTCTCAGTACTTCTCTTTACAGACTTTAAAAATGCCTTAATCTGTTCTTCGTGGGCCTTCTTTGGTTTTGGGATTATTCTCAGTGACCTCATTCTGTGTCCTTTTGTAGCCGTTTCTGGGTCAGGAGGCCTGGCTGCCACCTGCATGCCCTTGATCCCCTGCTGAATGAGCTGCACTGAGCAAGGTGTGGTGCATGGTAAAAAGATGAGAGTTGCTGCAGCACCTGAGAGGAGAAACAGCATTGGTTTAACCCATGGTCTGCCAGGGAACCACGAAAATGTGTCCCATTCCCATCCTTTCCACATTTGGACAGGGACATGAGCTGCTTTCTTATTTCCTTGTTCTCTGTTTCACCACTTTTCCATTGTCATCTCTTTGCCAAGAGCAGTTTGAGTAATTTAATTTTCCACAACCTCCTGGTCCTTCTGCTGAAAGAGAATCTGATGCCATCCCAGGGTGAAATGTGGCGTTGCTCATGGCAGTGGATTGGTGGGTGAGAAGGTCAGGAGCTGGAGCTGTGTGCTTGGTTATGGTTTGGAGGACAGCTTGTAATCTAATGATGCATTGAAATGATCAGTGGGTTCTCTGGCACCTGGTGTGAATTTGTTTGGGTTCCCAGGGGCTGCTCCATGGTGTTGTAGGATTTGTTCTGGTGGCCGTTCATCTTTTCCCCATGTTTGGGCGCTGCCAAAAATGCCAGGGAAGCATCAATTGACCGCTTTTCTCTGATTAAATCATCACATCCTTGGATTCCCAAGTGATTTCGCTGACCTTGTGGCAGCAAAAGCAGCCCAGTGGTCAAACCCACCCTGTATAACACAGAGTGTGCAGCAGATGTTGGAGTGGGGAGAGGGATGATTCCCCCCCACTTTTTTGAGTGAAGTTCTCCCAACATTCTCCGTTTGCTGTTTTCCTTTTCAGCTTCAGGGATTTCTGTTGCAGAGTCAGAGATGCTCAGTGTGGGCTCTGCCTTTAGCGATGCAAATTCCGTCAGTGCAGGGAGGCAGAGCCTGGGGTGAGGGGCAGAGGGAATCACCCAATTCCTGTGGCAGGCAAGGAGAGCCTGGGACATTGTGCACACTTCCCCCAGCAGAGTTAATTTGCATTTCTAAAGCTCCTCTGCTGGCTGCCTGGAAGGAAGGTTCTCTTCCAGGGCAACCATCTGATGAGCTGCTTGTGCCCCTTTCCCCTCCCCCCTCCGCGCTCCTTTTTTTTTAATAGTATTTTATTAACTGGTTATGAGTTAAAGGGTCTCCTTTAAAGCTCTTGCAGTTTTGCAAAATGCAGCCTAAAGGTGAACATTGAAAAACCCATTCCAAAATTCTGCCATCTCTAACAGCCGTGCACACACATACACAAAAACCCCCTAAACCAATAAAGACTTTTGCTCCTTCTTCTCCTCAGACTAAAAATTGACTCACACACTCCTGGCCCAAACCTAACTGACAATATCAAAGTAGGATTACTATTAAGAAACATTTTAATTGTGTAGTCTTGTCGCTGAAACTGTGGAAGAACAAAAACTCTCCAACAACTTTTTTAGTGTTAAGGATCAAGGCATTACTTTATTCTGGCCAGGATGTGCAACAGAAATCATTTCATGCGCCCATAGCCCGGGTGTGCAGAGAAAATCATTCCATGGCACATGAGTTTTACTTTATTTTTCCTCAACTTTATGCAGTCAAAACCCATAGAAATCCATAGGTTTAATGTTAATTGGTTCCAGGTTGGGTAGTTCTTAGTATTTGGTTTCCTATTGGCCGCAGATTGCTTGGCCTCTGATGTTAATTAGTTCCACACTCCTTGATTTCCTTCTCAGCCTTTTCCAGAGCAGGGGTCTCCAGCTGTGCCGGGGGCAGTGTCTGGGGTAGCTGTTCCTTGATGTTTTGTTGATGGTCGTTATCTTTTGGGCTATTCCCAGTCTGTTGAGATGTTAAGCTCATCTCCACTGAGTGGTGTAACATCCCTTAACAAACACTTTCAAATTCCTTTCGCCAAGGCAGAGGCAAAGGAAGCCTGAGTAGAGAAATAAAATTTTAAAGCAATTCTGAACTTGGTATATTTTCCAGCAATCGAATCCCGCCCAGCCCAGAGTGTGAGTGTAACTGAGAGCCAGAGTGGAATTCTCCCGCTGTCTCCTGCAGCACCTGTGGCAAGTGCAGGCACAGAAAGCTCTGAAGCTCGCCCGGTGCCAGCGAGGATTGGCCCCCAGTGCCTGGAGATGCCAGAGGAGGTGCCCAGCCAGACTATTTCAGCAGAGGATCTGTGGGCAGCCCCCGGGGCTTCCCCCGCTGTGGAGCCCTGGCTGCTGCTGCGGCCCCTTCTGTGCAGGGTCAGTGGCGGCCTCGCATGGTCCTCCTGCAGCCGGGGAGTGCAAATCCGCGGGGCTTCAGAGAGCTTGAGGCGAGGCTGAGGGTTCCCCCGTGTTCAGCTGTGCTGGCGGCTGTTTCTGTGCTCGGGGACACTTGGAATGGGCCACGCCCTTGGCCACCAGTGGTGCTTCTTTGCACTCCTCAGGAGGACCCGTTGTCCTGGTTGGATGTTGTGGGCAGCAAAGTCCCCAGGCAGGGTCTGTGCCAGCCGAGCTTCGTGTGGAAGAGATTTCACACGGGACAGGATTCTGGCCACAGACTGCTTGAAACAGACATCCCTTATCTCCACCCCCCACTATGTCGAGAATTACCAAGGTGAGGAATTGCAAACATCAGTTCCAGGGGAGATAATTGAATATCTGCCTTAGGTCTGGCTCTTCTTCTTGCGAAAGCCACTGGCAAAAGGTGTACCGTGGCATCTTGATTTCTCTCAGCAGCTTCAGAAGGTGTTTCTTTATTTCCCCATTCATTTTTTCTACCCGACCCAAACTCTGGGGGTGCCAGGGCGTTTGGAGGTGCCACTGTGTTCCTAAAGCAGCCAGAACGGCCTGAAGGATCTTTCCTGTAAAATGAGTTCCCCTGTCTGAGTCTATTGCTTCCACAACCTCATATCCTGGAACTCTTTGTTCCAGACATGCCTTAAGAACTGATGCAGGGATTGCTGAAGCAGTTGGACAATGCTTCTGCCCCGCTGTGAGCTGCCATGCTGTTAGCAGAAGATATTGAAGCCTTCCTGCTCAGGGCATTTCAGTGCCAGGCTCTTCCAAGCACCCCCAGCTCGGCCCTTTGAGCTGAGCATGCGGGCGCTGAGCTGCGCTTTGTCTTATTCCCTTTCCTTCAGAGCAGCGTGTCTTGTCACTCTTTTCCCTTCTGCTGCCCTTGCAGAGCCATCCCTAAACACATTTTCTCCCTCAGGCCAGGGAATGTCTGGTAAATCTTTCCTAGCCCGGGTCTGGAGCTCTGGCACTTGACTGCAGCCTTGGGTTTCTTGCCAGCCCCATGTCCAGGGCCGTTCAAACAGGAGGCTGGGTTCAACCCTTGCCCTGTCCTCAACTCTGAATCCTCCTGTTCCATCCAACGAGTTTCATTCTGTAAGAACCGAGTTTCATTCTGTAAGAACCGAGTGCTGCTCATCCATTTAGAGGCTCCTTTGGTTAACAAAGCTGTAACTTGATGCCAGGCTGGAACAATCAAAGATTCTGCTGCTGTCAGTTTTCAGGCCTCAGTTCCCATTAAAGCTGGGGCTGCACAATTCAGCAGACAATGAGGCCACTCTCTGGCCACTGGCTTAAACATTTGAGCCCAGGAATTCCTTTGGCATGGCCCTGATTAACATCCACATGCAATTCAAATGGTTTTTCCCTGTCTGGGAGGGCCAGGGCAGGAGGCTCAGTTAATCTGCTTTTGAAGCCTTGAAAATTGTGCTTTCCTTCTGGTGTCCATGATGGGGTTTCTTGGCTGGCAGGAGAGGAGTGTTGTAGGGAGAGATGCCTGGCTCCAGAAGCGCTGCCTTTAGCAGGGCCTCAGTAGGAGGCTGTAACCCCTTCCTTGCCTCCCTTGGAACAGGGTATTGCTTTTAGACACCACTTGTCCTGGTTGCTTCAGAGGAATTTGGAGAGGCTCCATATCTAATTTTCCTTATTTCCCTGGGGCTGCCCACACTTCTGGGTTCCCTTCAGCAGAGGCCTTCCCAGGCATTTGACACAAAAGTACAGCAGCATTAGCTTCTGTATCTCCTTTGACAATAGGAATTTGTATTTCCACTTTAGCCACCAAATCCCTTCCCAGTCAATTACAATCACAATTAGGAGCAAACAGAAACTGATACATTTCGAACCCATCTTCCGTATCTACTGATAGTGGTTGAATAAAACACAGTTGCTCATCTTTCCCACTTATTGCCTGAATAATCAAAGAACTTCTTGACAATTTCTCCCCTTAGGTCTCAGATTCGGAGTGGATCGAGAGGCCCCTGTGTCCATCAGGAGCGGCCTCGTCTCGATCCAGACGCGCCCTGAATGTTCTCAAGGGCTCTGGTGCGGTGGGTCCCTGGTGTGCTGGGAGCTCTGAGAGCCCTGCCAATCCATGTCCATCAGGGCTGGACTTGCTCGTGCTGAGGGTGCTGCTGTCTGTGCTTGCAGTGTCCTTGTGGCCTGCAGCTGGAGCCCTGATTCCTTGCCAGGGGCTGTTTGGGTCGGCTCTGCCGTGCCGAGGAGGGCAATGCCTGTGCCAGGTGCTTGTGGCCGCCGCCGTCCCCTGGGTGCTGGGGCCCCCTTGGGCCCTGCGGTTCATCCCTGGGGGGCTGTAGAAACTCTGCCATGGCCTTTGCCTTCACCTTGGCCTTTTGCTCATCCCTTCTTGCATTCCCCTGCTGAGCCTTTCTGGCCAAGTGCTGCAGGGGCTTCTTTTGCCTCTCCTGCAGCCCCCTCACTGCGTGTGGGCATGTCTCGGTTTGAAAGACAGGTGTGGGCTAAGGAAGGCAGGAGCCTCCCTTGGAATGGAAAAGGTAACCCCCTTTCCCTCCGAGTTATTATAATTTTTAAATCAAGAGGCTTTTAGGCAAATACGTAGGAAATAGGATTAACAGTTCTTGACTATTTTATATCTATCTGTGTATAACCAGTCAAACAAACAACTATGGCAGTAACAGCAAACAATTCCAAACCCAGTGCCAGCCTTCTCGGCTGTCAGGCCCTTTCCCCTCGGGTGCAGTTCCGCTCGCAGCCGGCAGGGGCGCTGGCGGCTCCCGGTGAGCACGGCAGGTGTGATGGTTCCCCCGTGGCTGCAGGGGGCGCTCCGGAGCGAGCTCGGGGAGCATGCGGCACTGGCGGCCTGGGATCCCGGGACAGGATGGAGCAAAAAAGCTTCACAAACCCCTGGGCAGCCAGACCCTCGGGAATGGCAGGCTGGAACGGCAGGGACAAGCACAAATTCCAGGTGGCAGATGCGATGTATCCAAACAGGGAACCCCCCCGGAGGTCTGGGCAGTCAAGGTGATCAGGGCCACAACGTAGCGAAGGCTCAAAACAACGGTGGGGCAGGGCAGCCATGGCCCAGCTCCCAGCAGGACAGGGAAGGCGGGCTGGGGATCCTGGGGGTTTTTCCCCAGAAGAAAAAGCAGCTGACGAAGAACAGCCTCCTTATCTGGCGTTCAGGGACGGAACTGACCGCACACCCAGGTGGAACAAAAGAGTAGCCATATGCACCCCCACCCCCAGCGGCTAGCTGTTTGTTTTTCTTAAATACCCAGCCATTTGTCCCCCTAGCAACACGTATGGGGAAAATTCCTTTAACAGAAAAAAAACTAGGAGAACTCCTAAAACCCCAACAGGGTGCTCATCCTCTGACAGCTGCTGAGCTTTCTGCAAAATCATTCATTTCTCCTGTGACCCAAACAAGATTGATAAAAGAAAATCCTGATCCTTCCACATCCCGCAGCCTCCTGGGGCCAGGGGCCACTGCCGGCCCTTCCTGGGGTGTGATGGGGTCAGGCAGCGCCCGGCGCTGAGCCCCGGCTGCCCCACAGCCCTGGCCCGGCCCTGCAGCTCCCCACAGGCCCTCAGCCCGTGCTCCTGGTCCCGCACCTCAGTTCCCTGTCCTGCTGCTCCCAGCCACAGAGAAACCCCCTGAAATCCTGAACTTCTTTGTTTCCCTGTCCTGGAAAGTGGGGATACAAATGATCTGGATCAGCTGGCAAAATTTGAGGATAAGATGGTGCTGTAAAACATTCCAGTTCTCACTTTTTTTCTCTTCCTCCTCTTTTCTGTCGTTGTTTTTCTTTCTTACCACATTGGTGTGTTGTCATCAGTGTCCAGGTGGAGACTTGGGAAAAAGATCCCCCTAAGAAATAACAGCCAGTCAGAGCGCGCGGGGCTGTGGACTGCAAAAGGTGCCAGGATCCCCCTGAGTCACCAGGGGAATTTGGGGAGGGGGTGCATGGGGGGTGCCCAGGCTGGGCCCAGAGCCCAGCGCTGCCCCAGCTCGGCCTGCCCTGGCTCCATCTTGGCTCCTCCCGTGGGATGCGACCATGTCCAGAAAAGGGGGGGCCAAGGGTGGGTGCTGGGCCCAGGGGGAGCAGGAGAAGGGATAGAGGAGGAGGAGAAGAGGTGAGGAAGGAGTAGGAGAAGGGCCTGGAGAGAAGAGGAGAAGGAGGCGGGATTAGGAAGGAGGAGGAGCAGGAAGAGTGATGGAGGAGGAGGCGAGGGAGGAGGAGCGGGAGGAAGGGGAGGGAGAGAGGCAGAGGAGGAGCAGGAAGAAGAAAAGCAGCAGGGGAAGCGCGGGGTTGGAGCCCGCTCTGTCCACCGCGGCCCCGGGAGCATCCCACAGGTGAGCGGGGAGGGGAAGCTCTCCCCAAATCTCTTGGGGATCCCCGAGCAGCGTTTTCTCTGGGGAGGTGTTTGGAGCTTGCAGCTTCCAGAATGGAGCCCCAAATCTCCTTGTGGGTCCCTGGGAGGGTTTTATTCTCGGGGGGGAGGGGGGGCAATGTTTGGATCCTGTGGGCCCCCAAAGCTGAGCCGCAAATGCCCCTTCGGGGGATATTTTGGGGGCTCTGTGCCGGTCCAGGGTGGGAGGGGGACATAGGCCTTAGGACTCCCTGGGAGAGTAGTGGAGGGGAACGCCGGGAGCCCCGGAATGGGGTCAGGGGAGAGGGGCGATCCCAGAGCTGGGGGACCCCTGGCAGCCTGGAGAGGGGGTGAACCTGGATAAGGTTGGACCCCTGGGATCACTGGAAGCCACGAGGGGAGAGGGGACCCCTGGGACCCCAAAAGCCCCCTGGATCATCCCTGAGTGGGACCCCGGAGAGGGGAAACCCTGGGAGCCATGGGACCCCGATGAGCCCAGTGAAAGGAGAGCCCCAGAACCCAAAGTGGAGAGATCAGAGAGGGGGAACTGCAGGGAGGGTTTTTTGGGCTGAATGTGGTGGTTTGGGGTTTTTATGGACACAAACCTTCTGGAGACTCCCAGAGATGGACCTGGGCAGGAGGAACCCCCAGGCCGAGGCACTCACCCCTTGTTTCTTGCCTAAACCAGGATTTGTCATTCCCAAGGCGTGGCTGGATGGAGAAGGAGGAAAAGCCCCGGAGATGCCGCACGAGGAGGGGCTGCAAACGCAGCCCAGAGAGATCCAAGGAGGAAAGAGCCCCCCTGTGCCGGGAAGGCAGCCCGAGATCCAGGTGGAGCTTGGAGGTGGGGGAGAAGCCTCAGGGTGGGGAGAAGCCCCACAAGTGCTTGGAATGTGGGAAGGGCTTCAGCTACAAATCCCGTCTGAGGGAGCACCAGAGGATCCACACTGGGGAACGGCCCTATGAGTGTGGGAAATGTGGGAAGAGCTTCGGCCGGAGCTCCCAACTGATGGAACACCAGAGGATCCACACTGGGGAAAAGCCCTATGAGTGTGGGGAATGTGGGAAGAGCTTTGGCCGGAGCTCCCAACTGATGGAACACCAGAGGATCCACACTGGGGAAAAGCCCTATGAGTGTGCGGAATGTGGGAAGAGCTTCGGCCGGAGCTCCAGCCTTAGGGAACACCAGAGGATCCACACTGGGGAGATGCCCTGTGAGTGTCCCGAGTGTGGAAAGGGCTTCAGCTACAACTCCGACCTTATCCGGCACCAGCGCATCCACACCGGGGAACGGCCCTATGAGTGTTCTGAGTGTGGGAAGAGGTTTCAAACCAGCTCTGATCTCCTCGTACATCAGCGCATTCACACGGATGAGAGGCCCTTCCGCTGCCCTGACTGCGGGAAGGGCTTCAACCGCAACTCCCACCTCGTCAGGCACCGGCGCATCCACACCGGGGAGAGGCCCTATGAGTGTCCCCAGTGTGGGAAGAGCTTCTCCAGCAGCTCTAACTTGACCAAACACCAACGGAGGCACTGCTAAGGGAAGCCCTGCGAGTGCCCCGAGTGCGGGAAGAGCTTCGTGCGCTGCTCCAGCTCCATCCCCCGTGGGAGGATCGGCGTTGGATGATCCCCAGTGACCCCCGTGGGGCAGAGCCCTGGTGACCCCCGTTCTGGGTGATCCCCACTGGGTGGGGGGAAGGTGTTGGAGAGATTTCTTTGCCTTCTCCTTGTGCTGCTGGGATTTGCTTGGTAATAAATTCCCTCGCTGTACCCAGGCTGGGTCTGTTGTGCCCGTGCCAGTGTAAAGGGTTCAAATCATTGTACCTGTGCAAGTGTAAGGTACAGGGTAAAAGTTAGCAAATATTGGCCACAAACTTAAGGCACAGAATGTAAGTTGGCAAGAAATGGGGAACAAAAGTCTCAGAAATGATGAACAAAGCTTGCTGAGACCAATAGAGAAACTCTAGAAGCAGCCAAGGAGAGACTGCGCCTGCCTAGGAAAGGTGAAAAGTGCAAAGCGAGGAAGACTGTGGCACCTGGGCAGGTGATGGGGGTCAGGAGGAATTTTTTTTACCTCCCCGAGTAGGAACCCGTTTCCACTCCATCCCCCAGGTCTCCTCCATCAGCCTGATGGTGAGAGGCATGGGAGTGCTCTGACTGCTGGGGGACTTCTCTCAGGGATGGAAGGGTGAAACTCCACCAGTCTATTTCCCTTTCCCTAATGCTCCTTAGTCTTTCCACTTCCTCCTTAAGCTCGGCCACCAGGGAAAGGAGATCGTTCACCTGTTCACACCTCAGGCAGGTGTCTTTGACAGCGTCCCCTGGTGCTACTGCCAGGCTCAAACACTCCTCACAGGAAGAGGTCTGGACAGACACGTCCTTCTGGGAGGGTTCTGCTTGGCTGGGTATACTTTTAGTGGCTGGAGCTTTTGATCATGTGAGGACCATTGCTGAAAAAACCCAACCAACCAAATCTCAACACAAAAACAAACTCAGAACCCCACGGGCAGGAGAACACCCGCAGCCCTGCCCTCAGAGACGTGCTAGGGCCCTGTTTGCCCGCTCCTGTTCCCCGCACTCCCCAGAGCCCTTTTTGAATCCAAGCGCCGCTGGCCGGAGGAAACCTCACCCTATGTGGGGGTGTCACCCCCTTTTCTCTGCCCACAGAGCTCCTGAGCCGCCGGCGGCCACAGCCCCTCCCCGTGGCCTCAGGTCCGGCCGGGACCCCAAGCTCTGTCCCCACACTGATTTTGGGGGGGTCATGTGTCCACCCCAGCCCTGCTGCCGCTGCCCCCGCCCGGGGCAGTGTTCCCAATAAAGCTTCCCAGTTTGCCCTGGTCCTGTTTCTTGGGGAGCAGTGGGGAGGGACTTGGGGGGGCTGAGATTGGGGGGGGCAGACCCTGGCGTTTGATCGGGAATGAAGACCCCTGTTTTCCCCCCTATGTCACCCCACTCTGAGGGGGTTTTGGGGGGCACCTGAACCCCAAGACCGACACCCAGCAAACCCCAAAAGGTGCTGGGACCCCCCGAAGAGGAAGAAGCGGGAGAACAGCCGGGGAGGAGAAGCAGGCAGGATGAAGAGTATGAGGAGTGGGACCCCTCCCAGCTCAGCTTGGGGGTCCCATCCTTCCTTGCCCTCAGTTCAGGCATCTGCTGGCAGTTTTTTCTGGGAGGAATCCCTGAGTTTTGGTGGTTTTGGGGTGCAGTTTTGCAGGGGGACAGCTCTGTCTGGCCATCCCCTCCCTCTTGTGGCCTCTCAGCTGCCCCCAACACCCTGGGGGTGCTGCGATTTCCTTCCTGGGGACAAGGACTTTCATTCCCTTCCAGGAGCCCAGTGCTGGCTGGGGGTCCAGCTTGGGGTCCTTGAGCAGCTGCCCCAGAACTTCTGCCAGGGTCTCCCAGCGCAGCCGGAGCCGCTCGGCCTGGGGGCCCCAAAGCCCTCAGCAACCCCCACATCCCTCCCAGGAACCCTCAACTCCCTCAAACCCAGCATCCCCCACATCCCCTGCAAGTTCCCCCCATGGCACTGGCCATGGCCATGTCCCCACGTGTCGCTGGCCCTGTCCCACCATGTCCTCACCCATGGCTGTGTCCCCACCACGTTTCCATCCATGTCATATCCCCCATGTCCCCACCCCTCTCTTAGTTCAATGTCTTTATTTTTTCCCCAGTTTCAAGTGTATTGAAGGGATGAAGAGAAATGAAAAGGAAACCAAAAGAAAAGGAGTTCCATGTCTGTGCCAGCTGGGGATCCTCGTGCTTGGGTTGGTGTGAAGAAGCTTTTTTGAGGGGGTTTCCACCCCATTGTCTCCAGAATCTTGATCTTTGATCCAGTCCATTTTGTTGTGGAAGATGCCCTTGGGCCAGAGAAATTCAGAATCCTGGAATCACGGAGGTTGGAAAAGACCTCAAGGACTGTCCAGTATTCCTGGATGTCACCAGAAGATAGGATTGAATGGAAAAGATTTTTGGGCGTCAATATTCAACAAATCTGCTGTCCCCAATGAATTCCCAATGTCGCTCTGCATCCCGAGCGATGTTCCTGCCCCTGGATTCATCCAGGTGCCCACGGGGAGCCAGGAAGATGTGGAGACCCCAGCCAGGTGTCTTCACAACACGGATCACCAGTACCACGGATCACCAAGGCTCTGCCCAACAGTGGTCACTGGGGATCATCCAACACGTATCCTCCTGTGATACGTGAAGGAAGGAGACCCACCAACAGCAGAGATGCAGGTGAATTTAAGGTTTATTCAAAAGCACCAGTATATATATCCTTACTTCTAAGAGCTTACAGCCATGATCACAGTCCTACAATAAATCTGTCTTCTTGACATTTTCCATTGTTCTCTCCAAGGCCACAGTAAAGGAGAGTGAAGAGTGTGCGTAGAGCATGTGCATGAAGCGTGTGCGTCTTATGTTGACGTAGAAGTAGAAACTCGTTAGTTCAGTTCTATCTCAGGTGCACGCTGTGTCAGAGAAACCTTCTGCTGGTACTGCTGGTGCTGCTGCTGTCGTTCTCTGTTTAACTCTTTCCTTATACCAACACCTGTTAACCCAACAACTCCCCTATTTTATTTTTTGGAGTCATGGACAAAGCAAGTGCAACCATAGCTTGTTTTTGTGTGCCTTTAACGACTCTGATTATGTTGAAAAGGACAAGACAGAATATCAAAAAAGATATCGCTTCTAGACAACCTAATCCAATAAAAACCCAAGCTTGTAAATTTATTCCTGAAAACCAATTTTTTTGATTTACCCAAGTAAGATCATTTTTTAAGTCAGTCAGTACCTTTTGCTCCTCTAGAGTTTGCAAATCTCTAAGTTGCTCTTTTAACTGAGTGTGAAGTGATTACATATGATTTAAAGACAAAAGGAATTAGCAGACAGAAAATACAAGCCATTCCTATGATCAACTGAAAAATTATTAGCTAAAGCAAAAACATATGGGTGTGAAGTACAAGTCATTAGTGGTTGTTTCTTTAGCGACATTATATTTGCAATGGTAGCATTCTTGTTCAGGTTCACCTGGTATAACGTATTATCGAAGGCAGGTAACAGCATTTTCCACAGATGCTTATGAACACGATTGATTATTATCAATTAATCAATGGTCTGGCCATTCCACTATCATGCCAAACAACGCTGTAGTTTGCCTTTTGCAAGCGAAGAATGGTTTTATTTGTCCCCTTTTCTCTGAGGATACTATGTGGTCCCCAGTAAATCATTTTCCCATATTGTAAGTGTTGTTGTGGTTGTTGTCCTAAACATGATGTCCATTCCAAACACCGTAAATTGGAAATGGATGTAAAATGACATTTGGGATAATGAGGTGGGGCGGCATCCACGGTATTGTTGGAGATGGACAGAATGGTCGGCAATGCAATAGCAGTTAAATTTTTTCCATAGGATTTATATATCAAGTGCAATTGCATAGAAAAATTGGCAAAAGGTAAAGGTAAAAAGGTACTAGTTTGGCTCCACTTGAAGCAAATAGGCGGTAAATCAGTAACGTAAGAAGCATTAGTAATGTATTTACAATATCCTGATGTAGGGGAGGAAGCCAAGTTCCTCCTACCCATTCTGTTCCATTGTTGCTGAGGGGAGGTTCTGGATCCCACCAGGTCAGAGGCCGAAAAAGTAGTGGGTCAAAAATGTGTGCCCAGTAGATTCTTCTTTCCACCATTTGATGGCAATATAGGAGAAGAAAGATGACAGGACTCATTGTCATCTTTGGCTGGGTTTGATGTATCTCGCTGGAAGCCAGTATGGTCATGTGGTATAAGAGTGAGGGGTGTTAGGGCAGTTGGGAGATCGCTGCTGTGTTCTCCAAAATTGTCTCGGGCGCAAGACCACTCAGGTGTGCATGCTAGCAAGCTTCTCCTTTCAGCCCCATGCAGATGTTAAGCACTGATGGCACACACTCAGTATTACCAAAGATAATGAGCCAAGGAGGACCCTCCTCATGGCACATTCCACAGTCAAGGTTTATTTCATCCTCCGCAGAGGGGACCAGATGCAAAAGAGAGTGAGCATGCTTTTTGATCAGCTTTACATAGTGTTCTCGAGCCAGTAATCTGAGGGCACATGGGTGGTACAAAGGCGGGACTAGGGAAGAGAACTAGTGAGCAGAGGGAAGGGGCGGAGCGGGGCACCAGGTCAAGTTTGCAGCCGCACAGGCTGCTGAGAGAGGTAGTTTTCTTTAACTCAGGGTCTGGGGGATGCGTAAGGTTACAATTCACCCACAAGGAATTGTGGGAGAGGCTTTTCCTTTACTCACACAAAGGTGAGAATGGTATCTCAAATATCTTAAGTTCTTCCACCAGCAGGCCTTTGCTATTTCGCGGCTCTCTGGCCCACCAGCTGGCTTAGCTGATGGCTTAGTGACCCCAACACTGTGGGCAAAGGAACACATCCATAACCTCTCCCCCAAGCTAACAGTGGAACTGGACCTTTCCCCTGACCACTGTGTATATCCTTGTATGTGACTTCTGGGTGAACTCCTTCTCCATCAGTTGTTTGACCTAGGTGCCTTTTATGTGCTGTGAGGTCATCCCTAGTGGAAAGATTCAAAAACTTTAAAACATAGGTTGCTTTATCAAGCTGCTCCTGAGGGAGCATGACTATGGGATTCCCCCTTTTTTGTTTCCTGTAGCATGTTTTTCAATGTGTAGTGTGCCTTCTCCACTATGGCTTGGTCTGTTGGAGAATGGGCAATACCTGTAACCTGAATGGGCAAGACCTGTTTGATCCCCCAAGTGTGGAGAAAATCTTGTGTTTTTTGAGATGTATATGCAGGTCTGATATCTATTCATATCTATTGAGGAACGCCCATAGTAGCAAAGGCACGCAGCCAATGTCGAGTGGCATCTCTTGATTTTTCAGCTTTGTGAGCTGTTGCTACTATGAACCCTGAAAAAGTATCAATAGAAACATGCACATATTTAAAAGTCCCAAAACTCAATATGTGGGTAACATCTGTTTGCCAAATATCATTAGGTTTTAACCCTCATGGGTTTGTACCCAATGTTAGTGGTAAGGAAAAAGTTTGCTGGCACTGTGAACAAGCATTCACTGTATCTCAAGCTTGTGGCAAGGTTAAGCCAAATTGTTTTGCTAGTGCTTGGGCATTTTGATTATAGAAATCATGAGAAAGGTGCCTGCCCTAATTTCTGTTGTATAGTGGCTGTCATGGTGAAAGCATCTGCTCTTGCATTACCTTCCACTACAGGTCTGGGCAGGGCGGTGTGTGACCTAAGTGTAGGGTGTAGTATTCATGAGACCTGTGAAGTAAAAGGTTATATAAAGTGGTTAATAACACAAAAAGATTTGTTAAAGACTTCCTTCAGGAATGAATGTTCTATTCTCTCAACGATTCCTCAGAAACAAGGTTAATAGGTTCCTGTGAAAAAAGATGAAATGCTTCTACCACAGCTGCGAGTTTGACTAGCTGGGTAGATCCAGGTTGGAAAGTTATTGAGTGCTCCCATTGTCCTGTATCATTTTTCCACAGGGTTGCAGCTTCGTGTGTTTTCCCTGATCCATCAGTGAAAAGTTTTTGCATCAGGAATAGGTTTTTTTGGATTATAGACATCTTGGTTGGAAGGGAAGTTCTTTGAAAGATTGCAACAATGCATGTTGAGGCATCGTGTGAATAAACTGTCCGTTATAGTCTGCAAGGGCAATTTCAAATGACAGCGAGTCCCTGAAAAGATTTTCTAATTCTGCTGCAGTAATAGGGAGGTGTATCATTGCTGGACCATATCCTGCCAGATTCTGGCATCAGAGTCATCCCATCGAAAGCAGTCGAATGATCATTTCAAGTTGAGTGGTTATAGTTTTTGAAAAAGTATGTGGCAAGAAGATCCATTCTGGGAACCAGAGATGACGTTCTTGTGCATCACATTGGCCAATAAGAGCACAGGTTTACAAAAATTGCAAAATCAGGAAGAGCTTCAAAGGCAAATCTGGGTTTCGACATGTGGCAAAGGACTTGTTGATTTTGTCACTTACAGTCTCTAGAGCCTTTTGGGCAGTTTTTGTCAATTGCCTAGGGGAAGAGAGGTCTGGGTCCCCTTTTAGCAATTGAAATAAAGGAGATAATTCTTCTGCTGTAATTCCCAACAGAGGGTGAATCCAATTAATGGTTCCCAGTAACTTTTGCAAGTCATTCAACGTGCACATAGTTTTTAAAGTTATTGGCTGTGGAGTGACTGTTGTTTCAAGTAGTTTAAAACCCAAGTATTTCCAAGGGGATTCTGTTTGAATTTTGTCTGTGGCTATGCACAGACCTCTGCTGGTGAGTGTTATTTTTAAAGCTGCAAGGCAATCACGCAACAGTGTCGTGCTGTTGGAGGCAATTAAAATACCGTCCATATAGTGATACAGCAAAACAGATGGATATTTTTGCCATACTGGCTATATTGCTGAATGAACGACAAATTGTCAACTGGTTGGACTGTTTTTCATACCGCAGGGTAGGATGACCCAGTGGTATCATTCCATGCGGGTTTCATGATTGACAGATGATAAAGAAAAGGCAAATTTGGGTGCCTCATCAGGATGCAGAGGAATTGCGAAGAAACAGTCTTTTAAATCAATTATTGCTAATTCCCAATGTTCGGGAATCATTGTGGTGTAGAGGGATTCCTTATGGAACAAGGGCGTGTGATACCCCTGGAAAGATTGGACAACCCCAGGTTGCTGAGGAAAAGCCCCTGAACAGGCCCCTGGCTGCAGGCAGGCCTGGAAGGCACCTGGCTGCAGGCAGCCCTGAGAGTCCTTGGCAAGGTATACACTGGTCGTCTCCCCTGCTGATTAGAGGCTGTCTAGAGGGACTGGGCGTGAATCTTTGCAAAAATTGATACAAGTTGGCATAGTTGAACAATAAAGGGAGAACGATGTTTAATCATATTGGTGTACGTGTCATTTATCTGGCCAGCTCTCCGGACTTGGTCCCTAACACCTGGCCCCCGAGCAGGGACTCAAGTGATCTTACTCGCTTAAATGTGTTTTTTTTCACTTAAATGCAGTTTGCCTAAACGCAGCTTGTTTTGCTTAAATGCGGTTCACCTAAACGCGGCAAGATTCCGAATCATTGCACCAGCGGTGAGGAGCCTGGAGAGCTGGAGCGGGAGTGTCCCGGCAAAAAGCTGAGTGGTGCCGGAGACTGGAGCTCGCACGGCCGAGTGAGCCCCCCCAGGTAAGACAGCTATGGAGTATGAGGCTGCCACTTGTCTCCTAGCCAGTATCCTCTCTAAGAGGGACGAGACTGTAAAAGATCAAGATCTCTATGCCCTAATAATGTGGGCCCAGGAACAAGGGTTTTTGAAATGCACTTCGCTTTTTTTTTCGACCGAGGAGTGGTGGGAAGTTGGAAACAGACTATGGGAGTTCACAATTGAGGGTGGAAAGGAAGGTAAAGAAGCTAAAGCTCTCAGATTAACATGGATTAACGTGACTAATACCCTCGCAGAAATGAAAGCAGAGAGGAAGGTGGCTGCGGCAGCCATGGAGGTGCTGGGGGGTGGCAGCCCCAGAAAAGAAAGAGAGGGGGGTCTCATGAAGCGGCAGCTGGAGGCCAGGGTGGAGTCCAGGGTTGCGCGATTCTTTGGGCTGACCAATGAAGAGGACATCAGCGCCTGTATGCTCACTGCAGGAGCTGCTGGACCCGGCGGGAGAACTGGAAGCGAAGGCAGAAGCAGAGCCTCCTGACTCTGGGGGCGGGGCGCAGACAAGCAGAGGAGAAGCAAGCGGTCCTAGCCGCCGGCCGAAAATAGCAGCATGCCACCCCCCTCTGCCAGACAGCGGATCATTGTCTGACTGCGAAGCAGCCTCTACGGCTTTGTCGCCCACAGAGCCAGAGCCAGCCAGGGCTGCCGGGGGTCAGCCCCAAGAGGAGGAGAAGCACCGAGAGATGATGCATGAAGTAATCAAGAAGCTTGCTGAATTGTCTACGCGTCAGGATGCGCTGGAGTCTAAGGCTCACGAAACCACACCATCAGCACCGTGGACCCACCAGTCAAGACGGCCATCAGAATTCCTCCGTTCCCATTGGAAGAACCAGGCACAGGGCCTACAGCTCTTCCCTCCCAGTAAGAGGAGGTACAGCCATCGCCTCTGTCAGCCCCTACGGCGAGGACTGATCCATTGTGAAGGAGATGGAACGGAGTTGTCTGTAACACAATCACTGAGGGAGATTGGCAAGCCATTGATGCCCTAGCCTGCCCTGTACTGATACAGGGACACTGCAAAGTGGGAGCCCCATGACTGGAAGATCTTGCAGCAAGTGAAGCAAACGGTCACCACGCACGGCCTCCGGTCCAAAGCTACACTGAGCATCCTGCAGTTTATCTTTACAGCAGATGTCCTGTGTCCAAATGATTGCATCAGCATCGCACAATTGTTATTAACCCCTTCACAGTTCCTGCTCTGGGAATGAATGTGGAAGCAGCTAGCACAAGGAGAAGCTAGCAAATACCAAGGTGATACACAAGACCCACTGTATGCGATCCAAGCCAACATGCTAACTGGGAGTGGGGCTTTTGGAGCAACGGTGACGCAACTGACCATGCCCACAATCATTCATCAGTTGTCACAGACTCTTGCCCACAAAGCCTTGTTGTCAGTATGTTCTTTAATATGCGGGGACCGCGTGTGGAATGGGGTTCCTGCCAGCCCACATGGGGGACTGTGTTACTTAGGGAAACTCACCCTGTTCCACCCAAACTTGCATCAACTCTTAAATATCACCCACCACACTGAAACCAGGGTGCGGCGTTCAGTCCACAAGCTCAAATGTGAAGGGAATGAAGAGCTCGTCTTTTGGAGTCGTAGTATAATTTGGCTAGCATCCATGTTTCTACCTGGTGCTTCAGTGGCTAGGGCACACGCAACATTACACAAACTTGCTTCTTGGGCGAGAGATGAACTAAACATAACTTCGCAGATGCTTGACGAGGTAAGCGCAGATGTTACTAGTGTTAGGCATGCAGTATTACAAAATAGGGCAGCTGTTGATTTTCTACTATTAGCCCATGGCCACAGCTGTGAAGATTTCCAAGGTATGTGCTGTATGAATCTTTCTAACCACTCTGTCTCAATTCACAAGCACCTCTCTGACCTCCAGAGGGGCCTGCACAACCTTTGGGAGACAAAATGACCTTTTGGAGATTGGCTTAAGGGTCTCGGTATTACCGGATGGCTGCGTACCTTGGTAGTAGAATGCTGCCAATCGGTATTTGTAGTTATAATAGGCTTAATAGTATTTGGGTGCATTTTTTCCTGCATCAAAGCAGGGCTGCGAAAGATCATCGACCAGGCCTGGGTTGCCCAAAAAGAAAATGGGGGATGTGTAAAGGGATTCCTTATGGAAAAAGGGCATATGATACCCCTGGAAAGATTGGACAACCCCGGGTTGCTGAGGAAAAGCCCCTGAACAGGCCCCTGGCTGCAGGCAGGCCTGGAAGGCACCTGGCTGCAGGCAGCCCTGAGAGTCCTTGGCAAGGTATACACTGGTTGTCTCCCCCGCTGATTAGAGGCTATCTAGAGGGACTGGGCGTGAATCATTGCAAAAGTAGATATAAGTTGGCATAGTTGAACAATAAAGGGAGAACGATGTTTAATCATATTGGTGTACGTGTCATTTATCTGGCCAGCTCTCTGGACTTGGTCCCTAACATCGTGGGGTTAGGTATTCCAGGTTGTAATGACCCCATAGGTGACATGACTGTATTGACTACCCTGAGATCCTGTATAAGTCTCCACTTGATTGATTTCTTAGGAATAACAAAGATAGGTGTGTTCCACGGGCTGGTGGAGGGGACTATGTGACCCAATTTAGTTGTTCCTGTACAAGGATTCAGGCTTGGTGAAGCTGCTCACCTCTTAAGGGCCGCTGGTCTTTCCATACCGCCTTATAAGTAAGCCATGTAAGTTTCAGAAGCGGCATTTCATCAGTGGTCCCTACCAAATATGTGTTGAAATGATCAAGCCCCATTGAGTCAGTAAACCTCACCCCCACAAAGTGCCCAGGATCGGGAGTACATACAAGGTGTACATTGTGAGTACATTGGAAGGTGGCTGTCTTGCCTTCTGGTCCAACGATGTGTAGTTCTTTGGCTGATTGCCATGGTATTTGATGTCTGCCGACTCCAGAGACAGTTGCCATAGAGGGTGCCAAGGGCCAGTCAGGAGGCCACTCCTGTGCTATGATGTATACATCGGCTCCAGTATCAACCAATCCTGTAAAAGACTTAAATCTATTTGGCAGGTGAGTAATGGCTGTTGGGTTCCAATAACTTTGGACCAAAAGATCTGAGGAACACCTGTGCTCCCAAAGCTCCCACTGTTCTGTCATACATGAAATCCCTATTTGTGCTTGGTCTTTGCATATTAAGTGCTTTAATTAATTAATTTTGAGTTAATTATTTTTAAATTGAATGTTACAATTAACCCATCAGCCCAGGTACAAAAATCCAGTTCCATTATCAGTGTTTCCATTTGTTTAAAGTAGTTTATTAATAGAGTTGCACCCTTCCCAGTTAAAATTTTCCCAGTTAAAAATCACAAACTTGCCCCTTCTCAAACTTCAAACCACCTATACACCATAAGAGTTACCTTTCCTGTGTTTACTGTATACTTTTACAAGTGTTTTGAGGTGTGTTGGATGTATTTTAATACTTTTTGTAGGTGTTTCACTTGCATTTTGATTCCAAGGCCAAAACCCCACCCAGTCTTAATAGCCAGCAGCTATTTTTAGCTACAGAGCCATTACTCTGCAGGCAAGTTCCATGGCAACCTGAATACCTGAATTTTAATGAAGGTATTGTATTCCCTTATCTCAAACTTATACCACCACCCCCCCCTCCCCCCCCCCCCGACAACGATGAGCCATTGGTGGACGGAGATGATCCATCAAAGGGAAAGCACCAATCGCTTGGACCGAAGGGGCGGGCTGTGGGCAGGCTGGGGGTGGACTGGGGGCGGAGCAAAAACTATAAAAAGGACGAAGCTGAGAGGCGGGCTCTCTTCTCTTTTCCCCTCTTGCTCTCTCCAGACCAGCTGTGGGAGACATCGGTGCTGGGGCATTCAAAGCCTTACCCCTTTTAAGGGGCTTTTAGTAATTTTTTTAAAGTCAGCCCAGCACTGCAAGTTCTTTTTCTCTACCTGAGGTCTAGTGCTGTCTCAGCCAGAAGATCTCATATCCCTGCGCTCCTGGGGCATACCATCTACTGAGCCATAGGATCCCAAATTTTTATGTTTTTCTGATTTCTGTAATTTTTCCATTTTTCTGTTTTCAATAAATTAATCTTTTTAAGAGTTGTCTCATTTCTCACAGTTCCATTGCTGCTGCAGTATTGGCACTGGACAAGGAATTGCTGGTAGCAGTATGAGTTGCCATAATTTTGATTTCTCCTTTATAATCTGCATCAATAATTCGTGGTAAAATAAACAGTCCAGTTCGAGTGGTAGAAGAGCGACCCAATAATAAAGCATGAGTTTGAAATGGTAGAGGACCAAAACCAGCAGTGGGTAGTAGATGAACAGGAGCGTCTTTTAAGACTGTTGTAGAGCTGATGGCCACGTCCAGGCCAGCGGAGCCTGGGGTGCCCCTTGCCAAACCTTTGTATTGGGGATTGGCCAAATTGGGCCCTGTTGGGTTTAGGGGCACAGGCCAGCACACCCCTGTTCAAGTTTCCCTGCTTTTGGGGTGGGTTGCCATCCTTGTCGAACTTAGAGTGGCAATGGCTGCTGCAATGAAGGCCTTTTTGGCAGCAAGGACAGGGTTGGTTTGGCTTTTGTTTCTGAACATGCCCCTCTTCTCCGCATGCAAAGCACTTAATAGTTGCTTTAGCTGCTTGCAAGTTCTGGGCAATTGCCATAAAAACATGCTTTGATGTAATCAGTAAGTTCAGCATCAGCGTGGTTGCGTATTGAAACTAGGTGGTTTTTACATTCATTATTAGCATTTTCATAAGCAAGGGATTTTAAAACAGCATCGGCGCTGCTTGCTGAGGAGATTGACAGCCGGACTGACAATCTCACAGAGTCAGACCTGAAACCAGTCAGAACTTACCTGTGAGAATATGACAGTGAAATTCTGCAGCTTTAGTGAAACTCACGGAGGAGGCCAAGAAGATAATCAATGAGAGATGTTCGGGACACGAGGAGAGGATGTTCTTGTTATGGGACATTGAGAGTGTACAAGGAAGAACTTGTGGATAATATGTAACGAATTGACTTTTGCTTGTATAGCTGATTGTTTTACTGCCTGAATGGTCATTGTTTGTTAGACAGCCCTGTCATTGTTTGCTAAGCAGCCAATCTTAAATCAGGCCACAGCCATTGTGAAGAGGTATAAAAATAGCAGTAGAGAAAATAAAAAATCTTTTTGCCTCTCTTGACTATGGATTATTGTGGATACAAATGTGCTGCTAGCAAGAATTTTCTTGCTTCTTTCCAGTCCCGTGAGGTACTTTTCTACTGGACTATAAACAAAGCTTTGCAAGGTCGCAAGTGTTCATAGTTTATAGAACTCTGCTAATGTCTTCTGTGAGAAATATATCTCACGGGACTGGAAGGAAGCAAGAAAATTCTTGCTAGCAGCATATTTGTATCCACAGATTACAGCTATTATACAGAGCCCTAATGAGACTTTTATGGCCTTCTTAGACCGCCTTCAGGATGCGATAGAAAAACAAATAGTAGATGCAGATGTAAAAGAAGCTTTAGTTTTACAAATGGCATGAGACAATGCAAATGAGGAATGTAGGAAAGCTATTGATTTGTTGCCTATGAAAAAGCCCTCACTGAAAGATATGATTAATGCATGTGCAGAAATAGGAACTGCTCAACATCAAATGGCTATGCTAACCGAGTCTGTTACTACAGCTGTTGCTGAAGCTATTAAAATGACATGTAATTGCTACAGCTGTGGACAGCCTGGTCATTTTATATCTCAGTGCCCACACAGAACCCTGTCCTCCGGAGCAGCTAACAACAAAGCAGCCCCCGGAGCAGTTCAGTGTAACTGATGGGGTAAACCAGGACATTATGTGAAACAATGTAAATCTCATTTCCAAGCCAATGGGCAGCCTCTCAAAAATCAGGGAAACTGCTGACTGAACGCGAGGGGACAACACGTTAAGACACAAACACTTCCCCAGGAACCGCTGCGCCCAGCACAGGTTTATGTGACAGGCTTGCCAGCAGAACAAAAGGCTCAGCAGGGAGGGATGTTTGCACCGCCAGTGCAGATTATAGACTCTCCTGCAGTTCATAAAGTGCCTTTGGATGCACATAGACCTAAAGGACAAAACTTAAGTGCTTTGCTAATAAGAAGATCCAGTGCTACTTTGCAAGGGATTTTTGTGCATCCAGGAGTAATTGATGTAGTCTTTACAGGACAAATATGTGCAATGGTTTCTACACCCACTCCTCCTGCAGTCACACCTGCTCAAACTCGTATTGCTTAACTTGTACCTTTCAAGTCTTGTGTTCCCAGGACCGCACTTAAAGAGACAGGAGACCAAGGTTTCGGTTCTACCAGCACACCTCAGGTTTTTTGGACTCAACAACTTTCCGAGCAGACTGCAACTGATCTGTGAGCTAACACTGAAAGGGGCACAGCCACAGACTGTTAAGATCAAAGGGCTGATTGATATGGGAGCAGATGTCACAGTGATTTCATTTCATGATTGGCCAAGCTTGTGGCTGTCACTGCAGCGGGAAATGCAATTGCAGGTCTTGGGGTAATGACACAAAGTTATTTAAGTACACATTTTGTGCTCATAAAAAATCCAGAGAACCAGGTTGCTACAGTTCACCCATATGTGACTGCTGCACCTCTAAATTTATGGAGACGTGACGTTTTGGCCACTTGGGGAGTTATGATTGGCACAAATTTTTAATAGGGATCATTGTGCAGGGCGGTTGCCACCCAGTAACACCCCTACGATGGTAAACTGACCGGCCAGTGTGGCAGGCACCATGGCCTCTAACACAACAGAAACCTGCCACCCTGAACAATTTAGTAGATGAGCAGTTATTGCAAGGGCACATAGAGCCATGTATTTGTGAATCAAAAGAAATCAGGCAAATGGAGACTGGTGCACGATCTGTGATGCATTAATGCAGTCATGGAAAGTATGGGTGCACTGCAACCTGGCATGCCATCTCCTACCGTGATTCCTGCAACATGGGACATTTTAGTTGTTAATTTGAAAGGTTGCTTCTTTACAATTCCCTTGCATCCTGATGATAGACCAAAATTTGCGTTTTCAGTACCAGCTGTTAGCAATGCTGAGCCTGTGAAACAATATCAATGGAAAGTTTTACCACAAGGTATGAAAAACAGTCCAACTGTTTGTCAAATGTATGTGACCCAAGCTCTATCGCCTATCAGAGGACAATTCCCTAACACCTCTTGCTATCACTATATGGATGACATACTGATGGCATCTCCCTGCAAACAGGATTTGCAAAACATACAGCCAGAGCTTTTAAAAGCTCTGCACAAATATGGATTACAAATTACACCTGAAAAAATCGAAACAGAAGTACCCTGGAAATATTTGGGATTAAAAATATTTTAATGTACCATGTGCCCTCAATCTGCTCAATTTGACGCTACAGTGCACATTCTAAATGATGCACAGAAATTGTTAGGAAACATTAATTGGCTGCATCCCTATTTAGGACTTACCACTGCACAACTTTCTCCTTTGTTCAATATATTAGCAGGAAATTCAGATTTACACTCACCCTGACAGATAACCCCTGAAGCTCAACAGGCTTAGATAAGGTGCAACAAACTATTTCCAATCGCCATGTGTACCATGTGGACCCTGACATTGATGTCGTCGTTTTTCTTGTAATTCCAGAATTTCATCTAACAGGTATTATTGCACAGTGGTCTGATCATTAGTTCCCTGACCCATTGCATATTCTAGAATGGATGTTTTTACCTCACAAACCTAAAAAAACAGTCACTACAATTTTTGAATTGATTGCTCAGTTAATTATTGTGTCGATACCCATGCCTGCAAATTGATCCTGCTAAATTTACTAGTCCTATTCAGCAAAATTATTTTGAGTGGTCCTTGGCCAAAAGTTCTGCACTGCAAAGTGTACTGCAGAGCTGCACAGGACAAATTGTTTACCATTTTCCCAGACATAAATTATTACAATCACTGAATACCACCCCATTATCAGCAAAACCTAAATTAAGTCGAACTCCTGTAGATGGGCCTACAGTATTTACAGATGGGTCAGGAAAAACAAGAACAGCAATTGTCACCTGGAGATATGAGGATGGATGGCAGACTTTGCAGGGTCAGGGTACTGGATCTCCCCAACTGGTTGTTGGGGTTATAGGAACTCTCCTGGTTTTTTTCCTGATAAAGGAATTTTCCCCATACATGTTGCCAGGGGGACAAATTGCTGGGTACTTCAGAAAAACCAAAAGACCTAGCCCCTGGGAGTGGGGTGCATCTGGCTACTCTTTTGTTTCACCTGGGTGTGCGGACAGTCAGTCCCCAGCGTTTGGATGGAGAGGGAGGATGCTGTCTTTTGCTGCTTTTCCTTCTCCCAGAGAAACCCCGGGATTCCAAGCCCACCTTCCCTGCCCCGCTGGGAGCTGGGCCGTGGCCGCCCTTCCCCTGCCATTGCTTCGAGCCTTCGCTACGTTGTAGCCCTGCCTACCCTGTCTGCCCAGACCTCCGGGGGGTTTCCCGTTCGGATACATCACATCTGCCACCCGCGATTTGTGCTCATCCCTGCCATTCTGGCCTGCTGTTCCAGCTGACTGTTCCCGAGGGTCCGGCTGGACACCGGGATCGGCTGCCCAGGGGTTTGTGAAACCTTTGTCCCATCCCTTCCCGGGATCCCAGGCCGCCAGTACCGCGTGCTCCCCGAGCTCGCTCCGGAGCCCCCCCTGCAGCCACGGGGGAACCATCGCACCTGCCCTGCTCACCGGGAGCCGCCAGCGCCCCTGCCGGCTGCGAGCGGAACTGCACCCGAGGGGAAAGGGCCTGACAGCCGAGAAGGCTGGCACTGGGTTTGTGATTGTTTGCTGTTACTGCCATAGTTATTGCTGTTTGTTTGCCTTGTTATACACATACAGATATCTAATAGTAAAGAACTGTTATTCCTATTTCCCACATCTTTGCCTAAAAGCCCCTTGATTTCAAAATTACAATAACTCGGAGGGAAGGGGGTTGCATCTGCCATTCCAAGGGGGGCTCCTGCCTTCCTTGGCAGACACCTGTCTTTCAAACCAAGACAGATCTTGGCACCCAACGGTGGGGCGTGACGGCATTAAGAGAAAGGAGTGAAAAAGGAATAACAGTTCCTGGATAACTTAATTTTGTGTGCTGGGTATAGGAACCTTGTTAGGCAGCACTATGTGGTCTAGTTTATCCTGGTTCGGGTGGCAGGTGGTCGTGGCTATATTCTCCCCCTTTGCAGCTCCTTACCTAAACATGGGTCCTCTGACTAAGGCTCCTATTGCTGTTATCCAGTTTGCACTATGGGTCGAGAAGGTGAGGAATTAATGGGTTTTTAACTTCCTCTGGAATGTGGGTACATGGGTAAAGGGTATCACACACTAGGTGCATGTTTTTGGGGTTATGTTAAAAATGGTACCTTCTGTGAGGAAATGACACCAGGGGAAGTTTTCTCCCAATCCCTCAACCAGTTCTTTGGGCCCACCCCATCAATATTTGAAGGGTTTAGATTCCCTCTGGGTACTAACCATCTGCTGCTGATAGGCCTACTCTATTTAGCACTCAAAGATAAGTTGAGATTGGCTTGGATATCTACCCAGACACTGGCCTCAGAGACTAGAGATCCTACCCCAGAGCCTGATCCTGCCCCAGAACCTGACACAGCCCCAGACACTAGAGATCCTGCTCCACAGCCTGACCCTGCCCCACAGCCTGATACCGTCCAACAGCCCACCTCAGAAATGGACTGGGTGGGGGTACTGGTGAAGGGGATGCAGGAGATGTGCCAGGAGATGGGCCAGGTGTGCCAGGGGATATGCCAATTGCTAAGGGAATACACCTCCTCAGCTAGTGAAAAACCCTCTCCCTGCCCCAAAGAGGGTGAGTCTGATGGTGCAGCAGTGGAACCCACGGATGTTACAACCGTCCAGGCTCCAGCTGAACCACAAGGATAATCACAGCCAGCAGCAGTCGCCCCTGTGCAAAGGAGGAAGTATAAGACCAAATCAGTACGACCAGTTAATGATGATGGAGAACCAGGGCCCTCACAACCAGCAGGAGAGCCAGAGCCGGAAATCATCACCGAGTCCCTGTCGTACGACAGTCTCCGTGCTATGCGAAAAGACCACATGTGTGCGAAGGGGGCGTGAGCCTTATACAACCTGGCTGCTTTGGGTTTGGGACCTTATGGGCACAGGTGTGCAACTGGATAGTGGTAAGGCAAGGTATCTGGGATCATTGACCCAGGACCCAGGTGTGGACCAGATATTTGTGAGGGAGCCAGGGCCCCTTTCTCTCTGGGAGCGGCTCTTAATGAGTGTGAGAGAAAGGTTCATTCACAAAGAAAGAATCCAGGAGTACCATCATAGAATGCAGTGGAAGACACTCGAGGAAGGGATCCAGCAGCTAAGAGAGGTGGCAGTATTAGAGGTACTCTTTGGGAGCGACAGACAGCATGATAATGACCCTGATAAGGTCAGGTGCACAGGACAGATGATGTGGAACCTGGCAAGGCTAGGGCCATCGCAATACACCACCTTCATTGCAACGACTGATGCTGACAATACCCAAGAAACAGTGGGCTCTGTTGCCAACAAGCTCAGGAATTATGACAGTATGGTCAATGGTCCGCTGAAAGCTCATGTCTCTGCTGTGGTCCAGGACCTCAAAGAGGAGATGAAGGAGATGAGGAAGGAAATGACGGAGGAGATGAGGGAGGATATGAGGGAGGAGATGAGGAAGATCAGTGTGGCACCAGTGCGAGTCACAGGCCCCCAAGTCAGAGCCCGTCGTCCCCCAGCTAGAGAGAGAGGGTACACCCCACGAGCTGAGCTGTGGTTTTTCCTGTGTGAGCATGGGGAAGACATGAGAAGGTGGGATGGAAAACCCACCTCTGTCCTGGCAGCGTGGGTGTGTGAACTCAAGGAGGGAGGCACTAACCGAGGGGGTTCCGCTAAGGTGAAGGTAGCCTCAGCCTCCCGTGATTGAGCTGCCAGCTATTACAGAAGGGAAGATGATATGTCAGATCCCCTTGAAGGGACCTCTAGCATGTATGCCCAGGGAAAGAATTATAACCAGGGCTAGAGGGGCCCTGCCTCTAGCCAGGAAGAGGCACGGGAGAACCAGGTTTTCTGGATGGTGTGGATCCAATGGCCTGGCACATCAGAGCCACAGAAATATGATGCGTTGGTTGATACTGGGGTGCAGTGTACTTTAATGCCATCGGGACATGTGGGGGCAGAACCTGTATCCATCGCTGGGGTGACCGGGGGTTCACAGCAGTTGACCCTGTTGGAAGCTGAGGTGAGCCTGACTGGGAAGGAGTGGCAAAAGCATCCGATTGTGACCGGCCCAGAGGCCCTGTGTATTCTGGGCATAGACTTCCTCCGGAATGGCTATTACAAAGACCCAAAAGGACTCAGGTGGGCATTTGGGATTGCTGCTGTGGAGGCAGAGGGCATTAGGCAATTGAACACCCTGCCTGGACTATCAGAAAATCCTTCTGCAGTTGGGATCCCGAAAGTGGAAGAGCAACGAGTGCCAATTGCCACCTTGACAGTGCACCGCCAGCAGTATCGGACAACTCGAGATGCTGTGAGCCCATCCACAAGATGATCCGCGAGCTGGAGAGTCAAGGAGTGGTCAGCAAGACCCACTCACCCTTCAACAGCCCCATCTGGCCTGTGTGCAAGTCTGACAGGGAGTGGAGATTGACTGTGGACTATCGTGCCTTGAATGAAGTGACTCCACCATTGAGCGCTGCTGTGCTGGACATGTTGGAGCTCC
Organism: Coloeus monedula; assembly: GCF_965178545.1. Classification (NCBI taxonomy): domain Eukaryota; kingdom Metazoa; phylum Chordata; class Aves; order Passeriformes; family Corvidae; genus Coloeus; species Coloeus monedula. Next base: position 290,282 of record NC_138816.1, on the reverse strand, counting down.
AGTACGAGCTGGAGTCCAAAGCAGCGAAGTGGTATGCCACTATTGACATTGCCAATGCATTCTTCTCCATTCCTCTGGCAGCAGAGTGCAGGCCTCAGTTTGCCTTCACCTGGAGGGGCGTGCAGTACACCTGGAACCAACTGCCCCAGGGGCGGAAGCACAGTCCCACCATCTGTCATGGACTGATGCAGGCTGCACTGGAAAAGGGTGAGGCCCCAGAATATCTGCAGTACATTGATGACATCATTGTGTGTGGGAACACAGCCTCAGAGGTATTTGAGAAAGGAGAGCCAGAGAATCATCCAAATTCTCCTGCAAGCTGGTTTCGCCATCAAGAAGAGCAAAGTCAAGGGACCTGCCCGAGAGATCCAGTTCCTGGGAGTAAAGTGGCAAGATGGACGGCGTCAGATTCCCACTGAGGTCATCAGTAAGATCACAGCAATGTCTCCACCAACCAACAAGAAGGAAACACAAGCTTTCCTAGGCGCCATAGGTTTCTGGAGGATGCACATTCCAGAGTACAGCCAGATCGTGAGTCCTCTCTACCTGGTTACCTGAAAGAAGAACGATTTCCACTGGGGCCCAGAACAGCAGCAAGCCTTCGCCCAGATCAAACAGGAAATCGCTCATGCCGTAGCCCTTGGCCCAGTCAGGACAGGACCAGAGGTGAAGAACGTGCTCTACTCTGCAGCCTGGAGCCTTTGGCAGAAGGTGCCTGGTGAGACTCGTGGCCGACCACTGGGATTCTGGAGCCAAAGCTACAGAGGGTCTGAAGCCAACTACACTCCCACAGAGAAGGAAATCTTGGCAGCTTATGAAGGAGTCCAAGCCGCCTCAGAAGTAATCGGCACAGAGGCACAACTCCTCCTGGCACCCCGACTACCGGTGCTGGGGTGGATGTTCAAGGGAAAGGTTCCTTCCATGCATCAGGCCACTGACGCTACTTGGAGCAAATGGATCACTGTCATCACGCAGCGTGCCCGCATTGGATACCCAAGTCGCCCTGGGATCTTGGAAATAATTATGAACTGGCCTGAAGGTGAGACTTTTGGGTTATCTTCTGAAGAAGAAGAGGAGCAGGTGACACGTGCCCAAGAAGCCCCACTATATAATGAGCTACCAGAGAGTGAAAGACAATACGCCCTCTTCACTGATGCTTCCTGCCAAATTGTAGGCGCTGGCTGGAAATGGAAAGCTGCTGTATGGAGCCCCACACGACAAGTTGCACAAGCTACCAAAGGAGAAGGTGGATTGAGCAAATTTGCTGAACTCAAAGCTGTCCAATTAGCTCTGGACATAGCTGAAAGAGAGAAGTGGCCAAAGCTCTACCTCTACACTGATTCATGGATGGTAGCCAATGCTCTGTGGGGTTGGCTGGAAAGGTGGAAGAAGGCAAACTGGCAGCACAGTGGGAAACCAATCTGGGCTGCTGAGGAGTGGAAAGGCATTGCCACTTGGGTAGAGAAGCTACCCGTGAAGGTCCGTCACTTCCCCAAGAGCTGGGTTAACGTAGAATGTCGTAACAACAAACAGGTAGATCAGGCTGCGAAAATAGAGGTGTCCCAGATAGACTTGGATTTGCAACATAAAGGAGAGCTGTTCCTAGCTCGATGGGCCCATGATGCCTCAGGCCATCAGGGCAGAGATGCCACCTATAGGTGGGCACGAGATCAAGGGGTGGATCTAACCATGGACAGTATCTCCCAGGTTATCCATGATTGTGAGACATGCGCTGCGATCAAGCAAGCCAAGCGGGTGAAACCCCTGTGGTATGGTGGGTGATGGTCCAAATACAAGTATGGGGATGCCTGGCAGATTGATTACATCGCACTGCCTCAAACCCGCCAAGGCAAGTGCTATGTGCTCACAATGGTAGAAGCCACCACTGGATGGCTGGAGACCTACCCTGTGCCTCACGCTACTGCCCAGAACACCATCCTGGGCCTTGAGAAGCAAGTCCTTTGGAGGCATGGCACCCCTGAGAGAATCGAGTCTGATAATGGGACTCATTTCAAGAGCAGCCTTATAAACACCTGGGCTAGAGAACATGGCATTGAGTGGGTGTACCACATCCCCTACCATGCACCAGCAGCTGGGAAGGTTGAGCGGTGTAATGGACTGCTTAAAACCACCTTGAAGGCACTGGGTGGGGGGACTTTCAAAAACTGGGAGGTGCATTTAGCAAGAGGCACCTGGTTAGTTAACACTCGAGGCTCCACCAGCCGAGCAGGCCCTGCCCAATCGGAACCCCTACAAACAACAGATGGGGATAAGGTTCCAGTGGTGCACATGAAAGGTATGCTTGGAAAAACTGTTTGGGTAAAGTCTGCCTCGAGCAAAGACAAACCCATCTGTGGGGTTGTCTTCGCTCAGGGACCAGGTTGCACCTGGTGGGTGATGCAAAGGGATGGAGAGACCCGATGCATACCTCAAGGGGACCTTGTTTTAGGATGAACAACCCATGGCTCTGTACTTGTATCAGTATCAGCATGTATATATGTATATAATTCGGGTAATGCATGTACGTGTATGGTTAAAAGGGTTCAGTTTCATGTAACATGTTAGTATGGGAAAATTTCGGGGTGGATAATGTTGGGGTTTTAGTTCTCTTCCTGTTTTCTTTTTCTCTTAAAGAAATTTTCCCCATACATGTTGCCAGGGGGACAAATTACTGGGTGCTTAAGAAAAACAAAGGGCCTGGCCACAGTGGGAGGGGTGCATCTCTTCCACCTAGGTTTGTGGGCAGTCAGTTCCCGGCATTTGGATGACAGAGAGAGAGGCTGTCTCTTCGACTGCTTTCCTTCTGGAGAAACCCTGGGATCCCAAGCCCGCCTTCCCTGCCCTGCTGGGAGCCGGGCTGTGGCCGCCCTGCCCCCGCAGTTGCTTCGAGCCTTCACTACTCTGTAGCCCCACACGCCCTGCCTGCCCAGACTTCTGGGGGGTTCCCACTGCAGCTCTGGAGTTCAATACATCACATCTGCCACCCAGGATTTGTGCTCGTCCCTGCTGTTCCAGCCTGCTGTTCCCGAGGGTCCAGCTGGACACTGGGATCAGCTGCCCAGGGGTTTGTGAAGCTTTTTTGTCCCGTCCCATCCCTCGCTCCAGAGTGCCCCCTGCAGCCGCGGGGGAACCATCGCACCTGCCCTGCTCACCGGGAGCTGCCAGCGCCCCTGCCGGCTGCGAGCGGAACTGCACCCGAGGGGAAAGGGCCTGACAGCCGAGAAGGCTGGCACTGGGTTTGTGATTGTTTGCTGTTACTGCCATAGTTATTGTTGTTTGTTTGACGTGTTATACACATACAGATATATAATAGTAAAGAACTGTTATTCTGTTTCCCATGTATTTGCCTAAAAGCCTCTTGATTTCAAAATTACAATAACTCGGAGGGAAGGGGGTTGCAATTTTTCCTTCTTCCATTCCAAGGGGGGCTTCTGCCTTCCTTGGCAGACACCTGTCTTTCAAACCGAGACACTTTTGCTAAAGGCTTTATGGACAGCTTTTTTGCAACGCATTTATCCTTTTTATGTTTTCCTTATTAGAAGCCATACAAACCTATCAGGATTTCTTGCAGAATGTAATGCCCATGCTGATGCATTAGCTAATCCTGTTCGGGCAGTTCCTCAGCCAGATAAACTAGCCCAGGTGTCAGGGTCCCTTCCCCCTGCCATGTAGCCCTGGGAGAGGGGCCCTGGGGGGAGGCACGGGGTTTCCCCTGCCCCTGCTCAGCCTCGTTCCCATTGGTTGTTTTGTGTTTTCCCTGCACGGGCAAGGACCCTCGGGTCCTGTGATTGTAACAGTTCCTCGGCAGATCCCGGCCATGCGGCTGGAGAAATAAACATCTCTGAAACATCTATCAAGAATTGGTCCATATGTATTTCTTTTCCACGGGACTCCTTGTTTGGTACATCGTGTTACAGAATCCCCACTGTATCAAATGGTGGAGAATTGCGAGCAGAACGATCCCCGATCCCTAAGCAACTTATGTGTGAGTAAAGAAACTTTGGATTCCTCTTCTTGTTCTTGTTTTGCTGTTCCATATCTAAACTATGGAGGAACCGTGGGGAAGACTCTTGGCTCTCAGAGCCGCATATGGACATTTATCTTAAAAAGATTCTTGAACAACAATTTGTAAATTTTAGCTTAATTTAAGGTCAAAAGGAACTGAAACATTTCCTTTCATGGTTGTTTAAGAACTTTTTCTATGTTTCTTGGGATTTAATTCTTACCAAAGACTTTTGGAAGACTGTTTGGACACAGCTAATTTTTGAGTCAAAATATATGCCGATGGAAGAATATTTTCGTGAATATTCTTTAATTACCGAGACTGTTGAGCAATGTCAGCTGTGTACTGGCTCAGGGACCGTGTGGCCTTGGCCACGTGGACCGAGCCCTCTCCTAGCAGCAGTGAGGCAGCTCCTGCACGCAGGCAGAGTGATGCGAGCTGCAGTTTCGGCGGTGGAGCGAGGCACGGTGGGACTGGTGTGACCCGGCAGTGCCCGCCCGGCCACACACAGCGCGTGGTGGAGTGAGCCCTGCGAACACCCGACTGAGAGGGGCGGCACGAGGGCGGTGGCTGGCAGCAGTGGAGTGGAGCCGCGCCCAGCCAAAATGCGCGCTGGAGCAGGGCACGGGGGGTCATTGCTCAGGGGCCTGGCCGATACGTGAGCGCAGCGCCTGGCATCAGCAGCAAAGCTGTGACCAGAGGAGGTGACACACGGAGAATGGAGCAGTGCGGCCCGGCCTGGCCTGTGCGGCCCCGAATGCAACCCCGGGAAGAACGCGCAGGCACGAGCAGCTCTGGCGGCCCCGGCAGCACCAGCAGCCCTGGCAATTCCAACACGGGAGCAAGCGAAAGCAAGAACGCAGCGAGACAGAAAACAGCAGCCACTTGGAAAAAGGAAAAGATCACCGTAGCTAAGGTTTTAGGAATAGTAAAATGATATAATGTTAAAATTATGGTTTAAAACGAGATGTGACAACCAGCAAGACATATTCGTGCATAGAACTGCTATTAAAAAGAATAACCCTGAAAAATACATCCCAAGATTGGGAGATGGAGAGGTGGTGGAATTCAAAATTGTACAAGGTGAAAAGGCTTGCAGGCAGCGGAGGTCACTATGCATAATGGTATTTCTGTAAAAGGCAGTATATAAAAATTGTAGTCATTTTAGGCAATATCCCCATTATGAGCCCCCCCAGAGTCTCCCTTTCCTAATCTCTCCTTTCCCTTTTATCCTATATCCTATTACCTCCAGTGTATTCCCAATCCATTTTTCCACCCATGGTTTCCCTCACAAAACCATACCTTTCCCCAATTGTTTCCCCAAAAATCCCTTTCCAATGCCAAGTGGGGGATGAAAAGGGGGAGGGAAGAAATTAAACCCTCTCCTGCATCACTTTCCCCACAAAGCATGCTCAGAGAGTTCTGTCTCCCTTCTGTCATCCTTAAGATGTTCAGAGAATCTGTTAGGACATTTAAAGACCCAGGAGGGTGGCTTATTTTAAAACTGTCCTTGTTATGTTTATCCAGTTGTTTTCAATATTATGTTTTACATCTCTTTTGTTAAAAATAAACAGGTGAAATGTCAGGGTCCCTCCCCCCTGCCATGTAGCCCTGGGAGAGGGGCCCTGAGGGCACAGACACGGGGTTCCCCTGCCCCTGGTCAGTCTCATTCCCATTGGTTGGTTTGTGTTCCCCTGCGTGGGCAAGGACCCTCGGGTCCCGTGATTGTAACAGTTCCTCGGCAGATCCCGGCCATGCGGCTGGAGAAATAAACATCTCTGAAACATCTATCAAGAATCGGTCCATATATATTTCTTTTCCAGGGGACTCCTTGTTTGATACATCGTGTTACAGAATCCCCACTGTAGCACCCAGGCTAAAACATCTCATACCTTTTTTATTCTAAATGCACGCACATTGTGTCAACAGTTTTCACTAACACCTACAGAAGCTCGTGCTATTTTTAACGCCTGCCCAGATTGTCATAACTTTAATGGACCTTTGCCCTTAGGAGTAAATCCCCATGGTCTTTTGGCCCTACAGCTTTGGCAGACTGATGTTACACACATTTCAGAATCTGGTTGTTTTAAATATGTACGTGTATCCTTTGATACCTTTTCCTCTGTTATATGGGCTTCTGCTCATGCTGGAGAAAAGGACCGTGATGTCATTTTGCACTGGCAGCAAGCATTTGCTGCTTTAGGCATACCTGCCTGTGTGAAAACTGACAGTGGGCCAGCCTACGCCTCTCAGAAATTTAAGAATTTCTTAGGTTTGTAAGGCATCTCTCACAAATTTGGTATTCCTCATTCTCTCACTGGTCAGGCTGTCGTTGAACATGCTCATCACACACGTCAAACTGTTTTAGAAAAACAAAAAGAGAGAATGCAAGGGGAAACCTCACAGTCCAAACTTTTGAAAGCTGTATATACCATCAATCACTTGACCATACCGGCTCATTCAAACAATCCCTCAATTTTAAATAATTTTTATTCCTTGCCGTCCACCAGTGAAACACATTTGCCTCGAGCTAAAGTACGGGTAAGGAATCTGCTCACCAGCCAGTGGGAAGACCCCTGGGACCTTATCACTTGGGGGCGTGGATACACTTGTGTTTCCACAGGTACTGGAGCACGGTGGGTGCCAGCAAGGTGTGTGCATCCTGATTTGCAGCAGAACATGCCACTGCCTGTTCGTCCAGATCCTGAGGGTAACAGCAACACAGGCTGATGACCTTGGCAGTGTAGTTCGAGCTACCTCTGACCAGAGAGAGCATCAAGCACCGGTGACCAAACAGGACTGTATTGCACTGTATATCCCTGTGATCAAGGGTATTGGCTTGCACTGGGATGTACTGGAGTGCAAATGGCAACGAGTAACAGAAAAATGCAGGTGCTAATATGGTCCTTGTCAGTTTTGCTGAGCTTAGTGCCTGCTGTTTCTGCTTGGCCTGTCAGTCAGCCGAGAACCAACGTGTGGGTTACCCTGGCCAATGTGACAGAGCAAGATACTCTGTGCTTAGCACCACTACTCCTGACAATCCTTTTCCTACCTGCCTGGTTGGCTTGCCAATAGGTGCCTGGCCAAAGCCTAGGACAGTTCGCAAGCTGTTACAATCAAATAATCACGCTGCTGCTTGGGATCAGTGGGTTTCATACCCTCCCCCTGCAACTCTTGAGCTGCAAGAAACAGAGCTTTTAGGAGCTGTGAAAATGGACCTTTGTGTTAAGTTCAATTACTCTGGATCTGATCAGTCTGAGGTATGGGATATTTCTCCTAAGCAACCCATATTTGCAAATAAAAGTGCCTGGTGCAATTACAGTTCACCACGTATTTCACACTCTACTACTGTTCCTCTAGCTTTGCCACCAGGGGTGTTTTTTATTTGCGGAGACTGAGCATGGGCTGCGATTCCGTCACACATCAAGGGAGGTCCTTGCAGCTTAGAACGACTCTCATTGTTAATCCTGACACATCTATGATTTTACAGCATAAACCACGGAGGGGAAAACGCAGCACCCATGCATTTGCCCCTGATTGCGATGACAACTCCAAATTTTTGCCGCCAGGTACTCGAGGGGCTGTTTCCTTCCTTTCTCCACAAATAGCATCTCCTAAAGCACTGGGACTGTTAAGCAAGTTAGGATGTTGGTTAGCTCGGCAGACTAATGCCACTTTGCTTGCTTTAGCCAGATTATTAACAGATGGTGGTTCAGTAAGGCACACTACACTGCAAAAGAGAGCTGCTAGTGATTTTTTATTGCTAGCACAGGGACATGGATGTGTGGATTTCGATGGAATGTGTTGTATGAATTTTTCTGATCCTTCAAAATCTATTCATGCCCACATTAAAGAATTACAAACAAGTGTGTCAAAATTGTGTGAAAAATCAAAATTTGATTTTCCAAACTGTTTGTTTGGAAATTAGCAAATTGCAAAATAAATCAAAAATCTACTTAAAATTGGATGCCTGATCCTATTGGTTATTTTTTGCATCCTGCTCATTGTGCTGTGTTTATTGTCTTTTTTGCAAAGGGCCCTGCAAAAGTCAATAAACTCTGCCTTTGTAATACAAAAAAAAGGGGGACCTGAGGAGATTGACAGCCGGACGGACAATCTCACAGAGTCAGACCTGAAAACAGTCAGAATTTACCTGTGAGAATATGACAGTGAAATTCTGCAGCTTTAGTAAAACCCACAGAGAAGGCCAAGAAGATAATCAATGAGACAAGATGTTCCAGACACAAGGGGAGGATGTTCTTGTTATGGGACATTGAGAGTGTACAAGGAAGAACTTGTGGATAACATGTAGCAACTATACTTTTGCTTGTATAGCTGATTACTTTACTGCCTGAATGGTCATTGTTAGACAGCCCTGTCATTGTTTGCTAAGCAGCCAATCTTAAATTAGGCCACAGCCATTGTGAAGAGGTATAAAAATAGCAGTAGAGAAAAAAAATCTTTTTACCTTTCTTGACTATGGACTACGACTAGTGTGGCTTTTATGTCTGCCTTGACAAAGCTACAAAAATAAAGAAATTGAACTGAGACACAGGTGGGGACATGGGGACACACAGCCACGGGACATGGAGGGACACAGACATGGTGGGACATAGACACGGAGAGTGACACGGGAACACACGGACATGGATGCAGACGTAGGGAACAATGATATGGGTGGGAACATGGGGGGACATGGCCAGTGATATGCGAGGACGTGGCCATGGCCAGTGCCATGGGGGGAACTTGCAGGGGATGTGGGGGATGCTGGGTTTGAGGGAGTTGAGGGTTCCTGGGAGGGACTTGGGGCTTGCTGAGGGCTTTGGGGCCCCCAGGCCGAGCGGCTCCGGCTGCGCTGGGAGACCCTGGCGGAGGTTCTGGGGCAGCTGCTCAAGGACCCCCTGAGCTGGACCCCCAGCCAGCATTGGGCTCCTGGAAGGGAATGAAGGTCCTTGTCCCCAGGAAGGAAATCCCAGCACCCTCAGGGTGTTGGGGGCAGCTGAGAGGCCACAAGAGGGAGGGGAGGGCCAGACAGAGCTGTCCCCCTGCAAAACTGCACCCCAAAACCACCAAAACTCAAGGATTCCTCCCAGAAAAAAGCTGCCAGGAGCTGTCTGAATTGAGGGAAAGGAGGGATTGGAACCCCAAATTGAGCTGGGAAGGGTCCTGCTCCTCCTCCATCCTAATCCTGCCTGCTTCTCTCCATCCTTTCTCCCACTCCTTCCTCTTAGGGGGTTCCTGGTGCGCCTTTTGGGGTTCGCTGGGTGCTGCCTTGGGATTTGTAGAGTGACACAGGAGGGACACACAAGGGTCCCTATTCGCAATCCATCCCTGGGTTTTGCCCGCCCCCTGTCTCAGCCCCCCTAAGTAGCTCCCCACCACTCCCCAATAAACAGGACCAGGGCAAACTGGGAAGCTTTATTGAGAACACTGGGAGCAGCCAGGCAGAGGCAGAGTGACAGCAGGGCTGGGGTGGACACATGACCCCCCCAAAATCAGTGTGGGGACAGAGCTTGGGGTCCCGGCCGGACCCGAGGCCACGGGGAGGGGCTGCGGCCGCCGCCGGCTCAGGAGCTCTGTGGGCAGAGAAAAGGGGGTGACACCCCCACATAGGGTGAGGTTTCCTCCGGCCAGCGGCGCTCGGATTCAAAAAGGGCTCTGGGGAGTGCGGGGAACAGGAGCGGGCAAACAGGGCCCTGGCACATCTCCGAGGGCAGGGCTGCGGGTGTTCTCCTGCCCGTGGGGTTTTGAGTTTGTTTTTGTGTTGAGATTTGGTTGGTTGGGTTTTTTCAGCAATGGTCCTCACACGATCAAAAGCTCCAGCCACTAAAAGTGTACCCAGCCAAGCAGAACCCTCCCAGAAGGACGTGTCTGTCCAGACCCCTTCCTGTGAGGAGTGTTTGAGCCTGGCAGTAGCACCGGGGGACGCTGTCAAAGACACCTGCCTGAGCTGTGAGCAGTGAATGATCTCCTTTCCCTGGTGGTCAAGCTTAAGGAGGAAGTGGAAAGACTAAGGAGCATTAGGGAAAGGAAAAGGGAAATAGACTGGTGGAGTTTCACCCTTCCATCCCTAAGAGAAGCCCCCCAGCAGTCAGAGCACTCCCATGCCTCTCACCATCAGGCTGAGGGAGGAGACCTCTGGGGGATGAAGGGGAGTGGAAATGGGTTCCTACTCGGGGAGGTAAAAAAAATTCCTCCTGACCCCCATCACCTGCCCAGGTGCCACAGTCTTCCTCGCTTTGCACTTTTCACCTTTCTTTCCTAGGCAGGCGCAGTCTCTCCCTGGCTGCTTCTGCAGTTTCTCTATTGGTCTCAGCAAGCTTTGTTCATCATTTCTGAGACTTTTGTTCCCCATTTCTTGCCAACTTACATTCTGTGCCTTAAGTTTGTGGCCAATATTTGCTAACTTTTACCCTGTACCTTACACTTGCACAGGTACAATGATTTGAACCCTTTACACTGGCACGGGCACAACAGACCCAGCCTGGGCACAGCGAGGGAATTTATTACCGAGCAAATCCCAGCAGCACAAGGAGAAGGCAAAGAAATCTCTCCAACACCTTCCCCCCACCCAGCGGGGATCACCCGGAACAAGGGTCATCAGGGCTCTGCCCAACGGGGGTCACTGGGGATCATCCAACGCCGATCCTCCCACGGGGGATGGAGCTGGAGCAGCGCACGAAGCTCTTCCCGCACTCGGGGCACTCGCAGGGCTTCCCTTAGCGGTGCCTCCGTTGGTGTTGGGTTAAATTAAACCTCACAGAGAAGCTCTTCCCACACTCAGAACACTCATAGGGCCTCTCCCCAGTGTGGATGCGCCGGTGGATGATGAGGTGGGAGTTGCGTTTGAAGCCCATCCCGCAGTCGGGGCAGCGGAAGGGCCTCTCATCCGTGTGAATGCGATGATGTACGAGGAGATCAGACCTCCTCCGAAACCTCTTCCCACACTCAGAACACTCAAAGGGCTGTTCCCCGGTGTGGGTGCGCTGGTGTTCCCTCAGGATGGAGCTCCGCCAGAAGCTCTTCCCACATTCCCTACACCCATAGGGTCGGTCCCCGGTGTGAACCACCTGGTGCTGGATCAGCTGGGAGCTGTTGGTGAAGCCCTTCCCACATTCCCCACACTCATAGGGCCTTTCCCCAGTGTGGATCCTCTCGTGCTGGATCAGGTTAGAGCTCTGGCAGAAGCTCTTCCCACATTCCCCACACTCATAGGGCCTCTCCCCAGTGTGGATCCTCTGGTGCTGGATCAGGCTGGAAACATGGCTGAAGCTCTTCCCACATTCCCCACACTCATAGGGCCGTTCCCCAGTGTGGATCCTCTGGTGATCCCTCAGGCTGGAGCTCTGGCTGAAGCGCTTACCACATTCCTCACACTCGTAGGGCCTCTCCCCGGTGTGGGTGCGCTGGTGTTCCCTCAGGGTGCAATTCCGGCTGAAGCTCTTCCCACATTCCCCACACTCATAGGGCTTCTCACCATTGTGGAACCTCTGGTGCCGGATCAGGCTGGAGTTCCACCTGAAGCCCTTCCCACATTCCAAGCACTTGTGGGGCTTCTCCCCACCCTGAGGCTTCTCCCCCAGCTCTGAGCTCCCCCTGGATCTCCAGCCGCCTTCCCGGCACAGGGGGGCTCTTTCCTCCTTGGATCTCTCTGGGCTGCGTTTGCAGCCCCTCCTCATGCGGCATCTCCGGGGCTTTTCCTCTTCCTCCATCCAGCCACGCCTTGGGAATGACAAATCCTGGTTTGGGGGGAGAAACAAGGGATGAGTGCCTTGGGCTGGGGGTTCCTCCTGCCCAAGTCCATCACCGGGCATCTTGTGTCTGTAAAAACCTCCAAAACACCAAGATTCACTCCAGAAGTCCCCCAAACATCAAGACACAGACCCAAAACTCCAAAAACATCATGATTCAGACAAAATCCCCTCCAAAATATAAACATTCAGCCCCCACAAAAAAAACCAAAGCACCAACATGGAGACCAAGAAACCTCAGAAACACCAAAGTTTACCCCCGGGAAAATCATGGATCTCCCTCCCTGATCACCTGCTGGATGGGGGGGGGGCAACGCTCCTGGGGCTGGGGGGAGGCTGCAGATACAGCGAGTGCTGGAACCTTGCGGTGCCTCCTCTTCCTGCTCCTCCTCCTCCTCCTGTATCCCTACTCTTCCTCACACTCCTCTTCCTCACACTACTCCTTCTCCTGCAGAATCCCACCTGCTGCTCCCACGTCCATCCTTTCACCATTCTGGTCTCCAGCCCTGCTCCTCCAGCCTTTCTCCTCCTCCCCCCAGGCCCAACACCCACCCCTGGCTCGCTCTGCCCCCCAGAGCTCTCGGATCCCACAGCACCAGCAGGGATGCAGCTGCGGCAGCTCGGGCTGGGGCAGCGCTGGGCTCTCGGCCGCTCCTGGCCGCACTCGGCCCCCGCCGCAGCCACTTCTGCCAGCACAGCACGGGCCGGCCCGGCCTTGGCGCTCCCCCCCTCCCACCTCCCCAAATTCCCCTCGCGGGGGGCGCCAAGGCCGGGCCACACGGGGGCTCCAGCTGGGGAGCGCCGGGCGCTGCGGCTCTGCCTGGCAACTGCTGAGTCACCAGCGCCGCGCCTGCTGATTGGCTGAGCGCTGCCTGAGGGCCGCGCCTGCACCAAGGGGGGACACCCTGCTCCAGGGGGGATGGCCCGAAAACCGGGCACCCCCAGCGAAGGAACAACACCAACGCCTCCCTACAAACACATGCTCTCAATCTGCTCGGACACAGCCACACGGACTTGGACACAAGCAAGTGACACAAGCAGAAACCATCAGCTCCACAAAATGCTACTGATTGACACACACTGCTGCTCAGCCAAGCTCCTGCTCAATTCCTCAACTTCCAGAACAACAACAAAGCCTGAACACTGTTGAGAGTCTTTCTGAAGAATGGCTAAAGAGCAAAGGTCATGATAACACAGGAGGCTTAGAAAAGATGCAGACACTGAGTCCTTGAGCAAGAGGTTGCATAAATAACAGTGTGCATTCAGATAAGAAAGAAGACAGAAACCATATGGAAGAGAAAGATAAGACCACCGTGTTTGTAGATCCCACGGAATAGCTCCCACCAATGAGGAGCTCAACTTTTGCAATATGTATGAGCTAATTAAAGGTACTATAAGTAAGTGTAGTTTTGAAAAATAAATCGAGACTTGCTGAACATCATGCCTTGAGTGCTTGTCTCCCGCGACTCCACCCAACATCTGGCGCCCGAACAGGGACAGTTGCCCTAGCCTTATGCGATGGGGGAGTTGCGTTGGGGTCGGGTCCCGCAGCTAGACGGACGGCGAAAGAGGTCTCGTATACTGCAACGATTTCCTCCGCGCCCGAGCGACCGCACAGGCGGGCTCGCCGATACGTGCTGCCGAAGCCTGGAGGGGCTAGCAACGGTACCGACGTAAGTATGGAAAGGCAAGCAGCACAGGAACTTTTCAAGGCTTTTTTGCTTAAGCGTAATTTTAAAGGGATTGATCTTGATAAAGACCTCCCCGCTCTTTTAACGCATGCGCGCTCTTACGGTTTTTTCACTGACCCCCACTCCATTCATGAATTAAGTCAGTGGCGCGCGTATAGTGATAAACTTTGGGATCTTGTCTTAGATGACGATAAGCCAGCTAAAAAGATAGCTAAAATATGGAGAGTTGTTTATAATGAACTTTTAATGGTACAAGCAAAGTAAAGGGCAGCAGAAAAAATTAAGGCAGTCCATGATAAAAACCGTAATTACGATTCTGCTGCTTCCCTTTACTCCGCTGCCCCTAACCCCCCCACCTTTGCTACAGTCGAGGTTCCGCCTGAGGCATTTGCCTCCGGCCCGGCTTCACACTCACCCTCTGCGCCCCCTGATCCTCCCCTGCAGTCCCCGCCCCCGTCCCCCTCGCAGCAGCCGCGGCAGCCGCAGCAGCCGCCGCCGCCGCAGCCGTCTGTTCCTCCGGATCGCTCTCGTTCGCAAAACCCTTTCCTAAGCCATGAGCCTGTCCCTGGGGCGGATTCTGACCTCGCGGAGGCCATGGCCAAGGGTCATAGAGAGCTGTGGGCAGCTCTCGCTCGTGACGGTTTGCATAAAGGCGATGCAGAGATGCTAGCGGCTGCCCAGGAAAGCTTGGCTTTCCCTGTTCTGTTTGTTCCTAATCCACAGGGAAGCAATATTGCGCAAGTTACTAACCTCGACTGGAAGCTGTTAGCTCAGCTACGAGCAACGGTGGGGAATTACGGTGTCACCAGTGAACCAGTTAAACAGATGCTTGATTATATTTTTAACGCTTTTACCCTTCTTCCTGCTGACATTAAAGGCATTACTAAGCTCATGTATACCCCGCATCAGCGACTGCTTTTTGAGGCTCGCTGGAGGGAGGAGGCAGCTGTTAGTGCAGATCTCGCTAGACCCCAGGGAGATCCGTTAGCAGATATCACTGTAGATGAACTTCTAGGACAGGGTCAACATATGAGGGTTGAGGCTCAGGCTGCACTAGGCCCTGCTAAATTGCGGGAAGCTATGGCAGTTGCTAAGAAAGCTATGGATAAAGTCCGAGCCCCGGGTGGGATCCCTATGTATATGAACATTAAGCAAGGCAGAGAGGAATCTTTAGGCTCTTTTGTTGACAAAGTTATGGAAGCCATCTCAAAAGCTGGGGTTCAAGAGCATATGCATGACCCGTTACTTAAGCAATGCCTTTTACAAAATGGCAATCAAGCCACCCGTGCCCTCATTACTTCCACCCCAGGGGATTGGACTGTCCAGCAGCTCCTAGAAAAGGCTGCTACCATGCCCACTGGCTCTCAGCTGTTCTTAGCACAGGCTTTAGCAAAATTAGGTGAAGGGCTTAAAGAACAGGCTATTAGCTCTCAAAATCAGGTTATGGCAGCCCTTGCTCCTCTCCAAGCGGCAGCAGCACGTCCCCGCCCAGCTCCAGGTGGCCGCATGAAGTGTTATCGCTGTGGGACACTCGGTCATATTCGTCGCGAATGTACAGCCGCAGGAATCTGGTGCAACAAGTGTCAATCCAATACGCACAACTCGAACGCATGCCGTAATAGCAACAAGAAACAGGGAAACCCCCGACCCAGCGCGAACAGCGGCCGCGCGACGACACAAGTAACCGCTCCAGCACCTCTACCTGTCCCCGCCCAGCGACAAGCGGAAGTCTCGGCCTGGACCTGGCAGCCTCAGTAGATACCGAGTTGCTAACATCAGAAATCCATCGCATTGCCACTGGTGTCATCGGACCTGTGTACATTAATGGCCAAGCTATGGGAGGACTTATTGTAGGTCGTTCATCTGCAATTACAATGGGACTCCTCGTAGAGACTGGTCTTGTTGATGCTGACTCCGCTAAAGAAATTTTTATTTTAGCACATACCGATTATCCTCCCGTTAAGATCCCGGCAGGACAAAAGTTAGCACAACTAGTACCATTACCACATCTGGCTTCAAGCATTCCGCCTGTTTGTGATGCACCTAGGTGTCAGCCAAGTCCTGGCTCTACTGGATCTCTGACCTTACTCACTATTGATCTCACCTCCCGCCCACGGAAGCGTTGTCTCCTGCTGCATCAGGCAGAGTCCATCACCTTGGAACCTATCCTCAACCCCCGACGCCCATGCCTTGGGTGCGCTACAAAGACCCCAAGACGGGACTTTGGCAGGATCCTGTAAAAACCTTGTACTGGGGAAGAGGTTACTTATGTGTGTCCACTCCGACAGGTCCCCTATGGGTTCCGGCCAAATGGACTAAGCCTGTTGTCACTGATGAGCAACCCACAACAGAGGAAGAAAAGAAGGGTACAGAGGAAGATATCACAGATCCTGCAGGAAGCTGAGCAGCGGTTTTGCATTACCTTCCTTGTGGACTCTGAACAGGAGATAGAGGGTTATCTCCTCCCACATTTGCAGAGACACTTTTTGCGCTTTTGCCAGTCTAGTTGCCTTGCATGTAATTGTAATAATCATAAGGCGTGGGTAAGATTGCTTTGCGGAGGCTGTAATTTACAGTGGTGGGTCCACCAGCAACATCTATCAGAAGGGTTTTGGTGTCAGTCTTGCAGTTTTCACTGGCACCGTGAGACGGCTCAAGGAGCATTAGTACAACTCACAGGCAAAAATATCATTGACAGTTTGCAATTAGTTGAAAATCTTGAAGATCTGCGGCTAAGAGAATTAGAGTGGTCAGTACAGCATTTAGCAAAAAAGATCTTAGCCGATAGCTACTCTGTAATTTTGCAATCCTCGTGCCAACCAAATATCGGGGTCCCCATTCAGTGGCAAGTTGACCCAAGAAAGTGGGATCATGTTTGCCGGCGGTTTAAGCATCGTGCTGCTAATCGCAGGCTCAGTAATGGGTCACCCCCTTTCCTATCCTCCTAAGGTGTTTGACCCTAGAGATAATATCTGGGTCTCCTTGGCACGTGAATTGAACACCACAACATTCTGTGCCTCCTTAGCCACACCCAGTACCCCATTTTTGACATGCTTAGTTGGAGTACCACTAACAGATAATACATGGCGTAACTTCGTAATCGAGACCCAGAACCAGTTCAAAATTATTAGACCATTAAAATCCACAATGAATATTACCGCTGGCCTACAAGAGTATGATAGCTGGGATGATAAACTCCCGGTGGGCCCTGAGCCACAAGAGCTAGAACTAGTTGATTCTCTTAACGCTACAGCCTGTATTTATATTAATAGTTCACGTGATTTATGCCAAGAGGGCAGCCTTAATGGCTGTCGACTGAATGAATCCAACCCCACCTTGATTTATCCTATTGGCAATGCTTCACAGTGGGATTTAGAATGATGCAACATTACCGTGAGAAATCGATCTCTTGCAGCCCCTGGAACGTTTTTCCCTCGAAAGTTACCCAGAGGGTTTTTCCTAATTTGTGGGAATCGTGCCTGGTCAGGTATTCCATCCAGGCCTGTAGGTGGGCCCTGTACCTTTGGCCAACTGAGTCTTGCACTTCCACAGCACCATCCTAATGCTACACACCGAACACAATGGCAGAGGTCTTTAACAGAAACTATAACACCTGAATGTCAGGATGACCTCACGCTATGGAGCAAATCAGAAGTGCTTTTTACCTCCCTTTTTGTTCCTGGTGCAGCTGCGGCACGAGCCCATCGTCACTTAGAAAAACTGGCATGTTGGGTAGTTAAACAGGCAAACGGTACCAGCCGAGTGTTGTCTGAACTTGCAGAAGATCTGAGTTCAGTCCAACACGCCCTGCTTCAGAATAGAGCAGCTATAGATTTTCTACTCTTAGCCCACGGCCATGGCTGTGAAGACTTTGAAGGAATGTGCTGTATGGATCTTGAGGATCATTCTAAGTCCATCCACGCCGAAATTAAGAATTAGATTGAACACTCCCAAAAAATAAAAAAAGACTCCGGATTTTTCGGATTAGAAGGACTTACAGAGTGGATGGGCTTAGAAGGATGGATGAAAAGTGTGATTAAATCTTTAATGCTGTTGCTAATAATTGTTTTGCTTGGTTTACTTATGCTTGGCTGTATAATGTCATGTATAAAAAATTTAATTTTAAAGTCAGTCAATATGACTATGATCATGCAAAAAGAAAACAGGGGAAGTGTTGAGAGTCTTTCTGAAGAATGGCTAAAGAGCAAAGGTCATGATAACACAGGAGGCTTAGAAAAGATGCAGACACTGAGTCCTTGAGCAAGAGGTTGCATAAATAACAGTGTGCATTCAGATAAGAAAGAAGACAGAAACCATATGGAAGAGAAAGATAAGACCACCGTGTTTGTAGATCCCACGGAATAGCTCCCACCAATGAGGAGCTCAACTTTTGCAATATGTATGAGCTAATTAAAGGTACTATAAGTAAGTGTAGTTTTGAAAAATAAATCGAGACTTGCTGAACATCATGCCTTGAGTGCTTGTCTCCCGCGACTCCACCCAACAGAACACAACCATGGACATCGTGTCCTATACAAAAGGGGACAATGTGGAGCCAGTTTGCACATTCTCCCAGAGGTAATTAAGGACATGGACACCCAGCCGGGGTAAAAAGGGAAGTCGAGAAGGGGTCTCAGCAACAGGGGACGGATGGTGTTGGTGTGCTGGGAAGGGATTGGTTGAAGGGAGTGTGCAGGAATATGGTTAAGGCAAACAGCAGCAGGAGGAATCTATGTGGCAAGAAAGGAAAAGGAAGATGGAAAAGAGGAGGAAGGGAAAAAACTGAGGACTGGGATGTTTTTCAGCACCATCTTATCCTCAAAATTTGCCAGCTGATCCAGATCATTTGTATCCCCAGTTTCCAGAACAGGGAAACAAAGAAGTTCAGGATTTCAGGGGGTTTCTCTGTGGTGGGGAGCAGCAGGACAGGGCAGCACGGGCTGGGGGCCTGTGGGGAGCTGCGGGGCCGGGCCGGGGCTGTGGGGCAGCCGGGGCTCAGCGCCGGGCACTGCCTGACCCCAACACCCCCCGGGCAGGGCCGGCAGTGGCCCCCGGCCCCCAGGAGGCTGCGGGATGTGGAAGGATCAGGATTTTCTTTCATCGATCTTGTTTGGGTCACTGGAGAAACGACTGATTGTGCAGAAAGCTCAGCAGCTGTCAGAGGATGAGCACCCACAGGCACTGAGGGGGCTGCAGGAGAGGCACAAGAAGCCCCTGCAGCACTTGGCCAGAAAGGCTCAGCAGGGGAATGCAAGAAGGGATGAGCAAAAGGCCAAGGTGAAGGCAAAGGCCATGGCAGAGTTTCTACAGCCCCCCAGGGATGAACCGCAGGGCCCAAGGGGGCCCCAGCACCCAGGGGACGGCGGCGGCCACAAGCACCTGGCACAGGCATTGCCCTCCTCGGCACGGCAAAGCCGACCCAAACAGCCCCTGGCAAGGAATCAGGGCTCCAGCTGCAGGCCACAAGGACACTGCAAGCACAGACAGCAGCACCCTCAGCACGAGCAAGTCCAGCCCTGATGGACATGGATTGGCAGGGCTCTCAGAGCTCCCAGCACACCAGGGACCCACCGCACCAGAGCCCTTGAGAACATTCAGGGCGCGTCTGGATCGAGACGAGGCCGCTCCTGATGGACACAGGGGCCTCTCGATCCACTCCGAATCTGAGACCTAAGGGGAGAAATTGTCAAGAAGTTCTTTGATTATTCAGGCAATAAGTGGGAAAGATGAGCAGCTGTGTTTTATTCAACCACAATTCATAGATGTGGGGGATGGGTTCGAAATGCATCAATTTCTGTTTTTTCCTAATTGTGATTGTAATTTACTGGGAAGGCATTTGGTGGCTGAAGTGGGAATGCAAATTCCTATTGTCAAAGGAGATACAGAGGCTAATGCTGCTGTACCTTGGTGTCATATGTCTGCAAAGGCCTCTGCTGAAGTGTACCCAGAAGTGTGGGCAGCCCCAGGGAAATAGGGAAAATCAGATATGGAGCCTCTCCAAATTCCTTTGGAGCAACCAGGACAAGTGGTGTCTAAAAGCAATACCCTGTTCCAAGGGAGGCAAGGAAGGGGCTACAGCCTCTTACTGAGTCCCTGCTAAAGGCAGCGCTTCTGGAGCCAGGCATCTCTCCCTACAACACTCCTCTCCTGCCAGCCAAGAAACCCCATCATGGACACCAGAAGGAAAGCACAATTTTCAAGGCTTCAAAAGCAGATTAACTGAGCCTCCTGCCCTGGCCCTCCCAGACAGGGAAAAACCATTTGAATTGCATGTGGATGTTAATCAGGGCCATGCCAAAGGAATTCCTGGGCTCAAATGTTTAAGCCAGTGGCCAGAGAGTGGCCTCATTGTCTGCTGAATTGTGCAGCCCCAGCTTTAATGGGAACTGAGGCCTGAAAACTGACAGCAGCAGAATCTTTGATTGTTCCAGCCTGGCATCAAGTTACAGCTTTGTTAACCAAAGGAGCCTCTAAATGGATGAGCAGCACTCGGTTCTTACAGAATGAAACTCGTTGGATGGAACAGGAGGATTCAGAGTTGAGGACAGGGCAAGGGTTGAACCCAGCCTCTTGTTTGAACGGCCCTGGACACGGGGCTGGCAAGAAACCCATGGCTGCAGTCAAGTGCCAGAGCTCCAGACCCGGGCTAGGAGAGATTTACCAGACATTCCCTGGCCTGAGGGAGAAAAGGTGTTTAGGGATGGCTCTGCAAGGGCAGCAGAAGGGAAAAGAGTGACAAGACACGCTGCTCTGAAGGAAAGGGAATAAGACAAAGAGCAGCTCAGCGCCCGCATGCTCAGCTCAAAGGGCCAAGCTGGGGGTGCTTGGAAGAGCCTGGCACTGAAATGCCCTGAGCAGGAAGGCTTCAATATCTTCTGCTAACAGCATGGCAGCTCACAGCGGGGCAGAAGCATTGTCCAACTGCTTCAGCAATCCCTGCATCAGTTCTTAAGGCATGTTTGGAACAAACAATTCCAAGATATGAGGTTGTGGAAGCAATAAACTCAGACAGGGGAACTCATTCTACAGGAAAGACCCTTCAGGGTGTTCTGGCTGCTTTAGGAACACAGTGGCACCTCCAAACGCCCTGGCATCCCCAGAGTTTGGGTCGGGTAGTAAGAATGAATGGAGAAATAAAGAAACACCTTCTGAAGCTGCTGAGAGACACCAAGATGCCACGGGTACAGCTGCTGCCATTGGCTTTGGCAAAAAGAAGAGCCAGACCTAAGGCAGATATTCAATTATTTCCCCTGGAACTGATGTTTGCAATTCTTCACCCTGCTCATTCTCGACCTACTGGGGGGTGGAGACCAGGGATGTCTGTTTCAAGCAGTCTGTGGCCAGAATCCTGTCCCGTGTGAAATCTCTTCCACAGGAAGCTCGGCTGGCACAGACCCTGCCTGGGGACTTTGCTGCCCACAACATCCAACCAGGACATCGGGTCCTGCCTGAGGAGTGCAAAGAAGCACCACTGGTGGCCAAGGGCGTGGCCCATTCCAAGTGTCCCCGAGCACAGAAACAGCCGCCAGCACAGCTGAACACGGGGGGACCCCTCAGCCTCGCCTCAGGCTCTCTGAAGCCCCGCGGATTTGCACTCCCCGGCTGCAGGAGGACCATGCGAGGCCGCCACTGACCCTGCACAGAAGGGGCCGCAGCAGCAGCCAGGGCTCCACAGCGGGGGAAGCCCCGGGGCTGCCCACAGATCCTCTGCTGAAATAGTCTGGCTGGGCACCTCCTCTGGCATCTCCAGGCACTGGGGGCCAATCCTCGCTGGCACCGGGCGAGCTTCAGAGCTTTCTGTGCCTGCACTTGCCACAGCTGCTGCGCGAGACAGCAGGAGAATTCCACTCTGGCTCTCAGTTACACTCACACTCTGGGCTGGGCGGGATTAGGTTACACCATTAGAATGTTTTTTCCTAATATCAATAATCCTACTGTGATATTGTCAGTTGGGTTTGGGCCAGGACATGACAATGAATTTTAAGTTTTAGGAGAATAAGTAGCAAAACTTTTTATTAGTTTGAATTTTTTGTTTATTTGTGTGTGGGGCTGTTAGTGATGACAAAATTTTAGTATGGGTTTTTCGATGTTAATGTTTAGGTTGCATTTTGCAAAACTAGAAGAGCGCTAAAGGAGACCCTTAAAATACGTTGTGTGAAGGTGTATTTAAAAATAATACCACACCTTCAATTATCTATTGTGACAGTGGCTTTGCGTTAAACAAAATGCATGGAAGAAAAGTACCTTTCTATTTATTTTTATATTTCTTATATAAGGCTTTACTGCTTACAGCTCTGAACGGATTATCTGGAGAGCCATAGGTGACCTTTTTTGAAAAACTGAGACTCCTGAGGCACAAAAAGCATTTCCTCCCTATGACATTCTAATCGAGCTAACTTCCTTACACAATCCCACCTGAAATCTCTCTCCAAGTCATGGATTTAGCATGACCCTCTTGCTTTTGGGGCTTGTTCACGCTTCCTCATCTGTTTTACTCTTCTGCTATCTGCAAATTTAACTATTAAATATAGCAGGGCCTATCTCCTGCTGCATATCTAAGAATAATTAATACCTACCACAGCAGGACATCTAACTGGAGAAACCTCAGATAGCTCATTTCACTATGGATCAAGCTCCCAAACAGGACTGGCACATTGAACATACGGCACCTAAATAAATCAGAAAAAAAAAAAAAAAAGGCGTGGTGGAAGCTGCTAATGACAGATAATAGAATATTAAAAAAAAAAAAAAAAAAACCACACACACACAAAAAAAAAAAGAAGCTTATTTGGTGGGGCCACAGGTGAGTCACCTGATGGCTGCCCTGGAAGACAAACTTCCTTCCTTCTAAAGAAGAGGAGCTTTAGAAATGCAAATTAACTCTGCTGCAGGAAGTGTGCACAATGTCCCAGGCTCTCCTTGCCTGCCACAGGAATTGGGCTGATTCCCTCTGCCCCTCACCCCAAGCTCTGCCTCCCTGCACTGACAGAATTTGCATCGCTAAAGGCAGAGCCCACACTGAGCATCTCTGACTCTGCAACAGAAATCCCTGAAGCTGCAAAGGAAAACAGCAAACGGAGAATGTTGGGAGAACTTCACCCACAAAAGCGGGGGGGGGAGGGGGGAATCATCCCTCTCCCCACCTCCCCACTCCAACATCTGCTGGCACTGTCTGTGTTATACAGGGTGGGTTTGACCACTGGGCTGCTTTTGCTGCCACAAGGTCAGCGAAATCACTTGGGAATCCAAAGATGTGATGATTTAATCAGAGAAAAGCGGTCAATTGATGCTTCCCTGGCTGGAGGGAGCACCCAAAAATGGGGAAAAGATGAACGGCCACCAGAACAAATCCAACAACACCATGGAGCAGCCCCTGGGAACCCGAACAAATTCATACCAGGTGCCAGAGAACCCACTGATCATTTCAATGCATCATTAGATTACAAGCTGTCCTCCAAATCATAACCAAGCACACAG
Organism: Coloeus monedula; assembly: GCF_965178545.1. Lineage (NCBI taxonomy): Eukaryota > Metazoa > Chordata > Aves > Passeriformes > Corvidae > Coloeus > Coloeus monedula. Next base: position 267,360 of record NC_138816.1, on the reverse strand, counting down.
CTCCAGCTCCTGACCTTCTCACCCACCAATCCACTCCCATGAGCAACGCCACATTTCACCCTGGGATGGCATCAGATTCTCTTCCAGCAGAAGGACCAGGAGGTTGTAGAAAATGAAATGACTCAAACTGCTTTTGGCAAAGAGATGGCAAAGAAAAAGTGGTGAAACAGAGAACAAAGGAAATAAAACTTCACAGAGCCATGAATATCGGATGTTATACAAAGTGGGGGTGCACATTAAGGGGCACATGCAGCAGGCGGATCGGGAAGTCTGTACCTTCCAAGGACCTCAGCCACTGCGGAAAGGGACACGGAGATGCGGCCGGGCAAATCGGCATAAAAAGGAGGCTGCGCCCTCCAACACTTGGACAGACCCCACGGGAAATGCCCCGTGGCCTCTCCCTTTGTCCACGAATAAAGTTACTTTCACAGGACTCCTCCGGCTCCTCTGGGCACACAAACCTCTGGCCACGGGAACTTTCCCGCACACTCCCGGCCACGGGGCAGCCACCTCTGTCCTACCCACAGCAGCCGGGACGAGCCAGCGCTGCTCCGGCACCGGCTCTTGCCGAGGCAGCAGCGGGAAGGAGACCGCGGGCAGCCGCTCCCGCAGCGCCCTCACGCCAGGGCCAACACGGCGCCCACACGCCACAACGAACCCGCCACAGCCCCCTGCCGCCCCCTCCGCCCGCAGCCGGCCCCGAGCCCCGCCAGAACCGAGCGCGGCTCCCACCTGCGCTGGGGTCGCCTCCGAGCTCCGCCGCCGCCTCACCGGGCTCCGGCCGCCGCCGCCGCTCCCGGGCCCGCACAGACGCTCCACCAATGGCGCCTCTGCTGCGCCACGGCCGCCCTGCCGGCGGCTCCGGGCCCGGGCTGCTCCCCGCTCCGACCAATCAGCGTGCCAGAACCACGACTGACGGCAGCACCGCCCAATCGGAGCGAGGGGCGGGCTCTGCACACGGCCCAGCCCCGCCCCGCGCTCCCAGCGCCCCCCGGGCTGCGTGAGGGGAAAGCCGCAGCTGAGGAACAGCCCTGGAACGGGCCCGGCCCGAGCCGCCGTTCAGCTGAGAAGAGAAACAAAGCTCTCCGCTGCTCCCGGCCCGACCTGCCCAGCCCTGCGTGTCGGGTGTCTCCGGCTCCTTGGGAAGCCCTGCAGCCTCGCTACTCCCGCCCTTAATTCGGAGCATCAGTGCATGGCTTTGATTTCCCCGAAAAAGGGAAAACCGCCCCAAACCCCTTTGGTTCTGTGCACTAGAGGAGAGATTTGTGGCAGAAAATTCCAAAAACTCAGAGCAGGGTAATGAGAAGTAAAAGAAGACCCTTCCAAACTTCTTCCTCCCACCCCTCCCTCCTTCCAGCTCCACCTCCCACCCCGGCAGTGCAGGACACAGGGAATTGGGGCCATGCTCAGTTCATCCCCGGTGCCTTCTCCCGCTGCTCAGGGACAGGAGTCGTTCCCCTGCTGCACTCTGGGCTCCCTCCCACCAGACACTTCTCCAGGAACTTCTCCAACCTGAGTCCCTCCCACCGGCAACCTGCGGAATGCGGGGGGGGGGCGATGCTCCCGGGGCAGGGGTGTGCAGATACGGGGAGCGATGGATGCACGTGCTGCCTCCTCTTCCTCCTCCCGCTCCTCCTCTGTCCCTCCTCTTCCTTCCCCTCCTTCCGTCCCTTCCCCCCCTCCTCCTTCATCCCTCCTCCTCCACCCCTGCTCCTCCTCCCCCCAGGCCCAGTGCCCACCCTTGGCCCCCTCCCCCCAAACCCATCTCATCCCATGGGAGGAGCAGGGATGGAGCTGGGGCTGGTCGGGCTGGGGCAGCGCTGGGCTCTTGGCTGCTCCCAGCTGCTGTGGGGAAGCTGGGAAGGGGAAAAGAGGGAAGATTGTTGTGTGGAGAAAAAAGTTTGGGGCTTGTGGTCACACTAGGTGGGGACTTGGACCCCTTTGGTCTCACTGCAGGAGCCTGGAGATTTTGGAGGGAGAATACAGAGATGGGTGTTGGGTCCCAAGGGATTTTGGGGACAGGGTGAGGGGTTGTGGGAGCCACTTGCTAGGGGGGAGTCAGGCTGGAGACCCCTGGGCTGGACTCCTGGTCTGGGCATTCCAGCTCCCATTTTCTGCTCTCTTCCTCCCTTTTTCCCACCTCTCTCAATATTTTCCCATTGTCCCCACCACACCCCTGAGATGCCCACATTCACCTGAGTCCCGCTGGCCCCCAGACATGTGAGTTCCCAGCACCACCAGTACCACCAGTACGGCCCCAGCTGCCAGCACACGCCCCATGGCCAGCGCCGGGCAAGTGCTGCCAGCCCCAAAGCAGCCACGCTGTGCTGTGGAGGGGTCCCCATGGCCCTGCCCCATGCAGCACTGGGAGCACCAGTCCGGACCAGTGCAGAGCACGGGTGGGCAGCATCAGAACCCACGAAAGTGGGTCCAGCACAAGCCATTTAGAACCCCCCAAACTGGTGGAAAGCATCAGGATCCTCCCAAAAAAGGGGTCACCTCCACCTCCTAAAATGACCAGGAAATCTCCCGGAGCCGTTTATAACCCCCCAAAACTGGTGGAAAGCAGCAGGATCTACCCTAAAATGGGCTCCCCATGTCCTTCCCTGTGAAGCCGCTCTCCAAGTGCAAGAGCCAGGTGTGTCCCCCCTCCCAGTAACACATCCCTCAGGATTGGAGGGTGCCCCAAAACCTCCTCAGGAACCGGATCCCCCAAACCTCTTCATCCCAACATGTGTCTGTGTCATTCCAGATCCCATCCCAACCATCCTCCCTCTCCCAAATACAGCCCCGTTCTTACGGGGGCAGAGCTGCTTCTGGGGGCATCAGTGAGTGCAGGGGATCCTTTATCCCCCTCGTGCAGCTCCAAGGTCCCGAGGGCAAAGCCCTGGTTTCTAGGGCTGTGCCCACGCCTCAAATCTCTCGCATTTAATACCCAGGTGTGGCCGGGACACGGCCCCGGGAGCTGCGCTAATGCCCGGCGGTGGCCGGGAGGGTCTGAGGGGAGGGGAGTTCATAAGGTCTCCCCCCGCACCCACTGCCGCGCACGAAAACATTTTCATAGTGCATGCCAGCGATTTTTCGTGGTTTCTGGGCTCGGCGGGGCCGAGGCGGCGGCAGCGGGAGCCGCGGGGCCCGGCCCGTGGTGGCGGCCGGGGGTGAAAAGTGCGCGGCGACCCCAGCGCGGTGCCCGAGGGCTGAGCGGAGCTGGTCGGGAACAACCCCCGGAACTCCCCGGTGCCCGAGGGCTGAGCGGAGCTGCTCGGGAACACCCCGCTCGTCTCCGCCGCTCCAAGCCGCTTTCCCGGCTCCGGCTGCCGCCGCCGCCCGGCCCCGGCGCGGTCCCGCGGGGTCGCCGCTCGAGGCGCAGCTGGAGGGGCTCGATCCGGGCCGCGCCCCGCCCGTCCCTCGCTGCGGCTCCTTCAGTGACGCGGGGCGGCCGAGAGCCCTCGGGGCGGCTCCAGAAGACCCCAGAACTGCCCCCGGCTGCGGCTCTTTCGGTGACGCGGGGCGGCCGAGAGCCCCCGGTGCTGCCCCGACGGTCCCTCGCTGCGGCTCTTTCAGTCACGGGCAGCGGCCACTCCTGGTGCGGAGTTTTTATTATTTTTTTATTCTGTTCTCTAGAGTTTAGTCCATTCCCACCTCCCATCCCAAGCCCCTCCAGCGCGGCTTTTTCACCACCGTCACCTCTCGTCGCTCTCTCGGTGCAGCTCTTCAGTGACACGGGGCTGCGGAGATCCCCTGGTGAGGCTCTTTCATTGCATTTTATTCTATTCTCTATTTTTTTGGTTTTCTATTCTCACCTCTAACCCTCCTCGGCGCTGCCCTTCTGGCCGCACCCGACAGCGCCCGTCCCGCCGTGCGGCTCTTCAGTGACACCGGGCGCCGCGGACATCCCGGTGCAGTTTTTTATTCTATTTTACTCCGTTCTCTGGATTTTACTCTACTCACCCTCCGCCCGTCCCTCGGTGCAGCTCCTTCAGACGCGGGCGGGGCAGACGCCTTTCGGTGCGGCTCTTTGATTGTATTTTATTCTCTTCTCTGTATTTCCTTTCGTTCCCAGCTCGCCCGTCCCGCGGAGCGGCTCCTTCAGGGAGCCGGGGCGGCACAAACCCCTCGGGGCGGCTCCAGCAGAGCCCCGCCCACCGCCGCTCCCCGAGGCCTCCCCGCTGCTCCCCGGCCATCGGACACCGCAGGCGGCCCCGGCCCCTTCTTCCTCTTCTTCTTCTTCCTCCTCCTCCTGCCGGGATTCAGCCCCCGCCGCCGCCCGGCTCCTTCTGCCGCTCCTGCCCGGCACGAAGCGGCGGTGCCGCTGACGGGGCCGGAGCGCGGCTGCCCCGCGACTGCCCCGCGCCTCAGGGCCGGGCCGGGCAGTGACCGCACGGCTGGGGAGGGACCCCCGCTGGACACGGCAAGGATTCCTGTCCCTCAGGGGGAAGCACGAACTCACCGAAACTCCCATCCCTTCTCCGTGCGCCGCTGGCCAGAGGAGGGAGGGAAACGGGGATTGCTCTGGAGTTTTACATTCAATCCTTACAAAGAAGAGTCCCAGACGGAGCTCCGCTTTCAGCTTCCAGCGAGGGAATCCAACGGGAGCGTTGGCGCTTCTGTAACCTCAAGCTGTTACTCGATCCTCGACACTTCAGTTCTGGCCATAGGAAGCCCTTCAGCAGCAATGTCTCTCCCAGCCACTGGTTTCTGGCTCACACCCAGCTCGGAGCTTGGACAAGAAACCCAAAGTCCCAGGAGAAGAAGCTCTGCTGTTACTTTTTTTCTTTCAGAGTTCTTTTTTATTATATTTTCGAGATCATCTATTTTTTTTTCTTTTTCTAAAATCTCGTGTTTATTCTCTCTTATTCTCTCTTTGCCCCCTCCAGCCCTTGTCCCCCTCCCGGAGGTTTGTGGGGCGCTGCTGTCCCTCGGCCCTTCCTGCCCTGGCACCCGCGGCCGCTCCGGTGCCCTCAGGCCCCGGCTCGAAGCGAAACCACAAAACCCTCTGGAAAGAAAGCCGGTCTGGGGGAAAACCCTGCAGGGGAGATTGAATGCCACGGACAGCGATTGCTGAGAGTTGGAGATTCCAAACGCTCCAAGGGGCCGGAGGGAACCGCGCTGCGGCCTCGGGGCCTCCCTGGGGCACCGCGGGGACCCCCGACCAGAGCGACTCTTCCCACCCCCCAAAATCCGCAGCTTTGGGTCAGCTGAGGGAAAGAGCTGGAAAAAGGGGCTGGAAAGGGGCTGGAGCCCGAGGGGACCCCTCAGCCATGGCCCGGAGCAGCCGCAGGAAAATGCCCCGGAAACCAAGGAAATCGATGGAAGTAATGAGGAATTTTTGAACTCTTTCCGCTGCTGTTTCCAGAAAGTCCCGGCCGGGTCCTGCCGGGAGGAGCCGGGGGCGGGGAGGGGCCTCAGGGCTTAACTGGGGAGAAAAGTTGAATTGGGACAGGGAAACTTTAATGGTGGGGAGAAGATGTGAACAGAGGGGATTTGAATGGGAGGGGATGATTTGAATCGGGCAGAGAAAATGAAGAGGGGGAGGAGCCCCCCAGCCCTCGGCTGTGCCCCGAAGGTGCTGCCAGCGGTTCCCCTGCTCCCACCCCCGGGCTGGGGGCGCGGAGCTGCCGCTGCTCCCTGGGAATGCCACGGGATAAAAACTCCACTCAAGCTTTTATGTTCCCAGTTACTCCCAATAAGATCCCAGTTGCCCCCAACACAACATGGTCCCAGTTGTTCCCAGTCATGCCCTGTATGGTTCCTTTCACTCTCAGTCCCTCCCAGTAGGAGTCAGGTACAGCCTCAGTCACTTCCAGTATGAACCCAGTCATTCCCAGGCAGTCTCTCGATGATGTGATGATGCCTTTGCTCTCATCATGGTCCCAGTTGCTCCAAGTGTGGGATATGTCCAGCCCCTGCCCTGGAGGGAGGCCTGCTGATAAGGAGGTTGCATAACCTCCCAGCAGAATCCCCCGGAAAGGCAACTACTTTCAGTTATGCGAGAGAAGACAGACCCATGATCCTCTTGGAGACCATATGCAGATCCTTTGTAACCCATTGGCTTTTACCCTCTCACACCCACCTCCTGTATCCCTGTAAGATCTAGCCCTCTGCCCCTGTGAGAGCAGAGAGAGCTCGTCCCTGGCCTCCCCTTCACGGGGTGCAGGCTAATAAAGCTGCCCCATGCAGAACTGCTATACGGGTCTCTCATCTCTCTCCTCCTGGTCTGGCCTGGAGATTGCCTTGCAGAGCAAAGAGCTGGAATCAAGAGCTGAGAATCACTAAAGAGCTGACAGCTTCTCTTCAAAGGCACTCCGGCTACGGCTGAGAGAAGACACCTGGCGTCGGGAAGACGGTTCCTCACAGGACCATCTCTCCGGACCGGTCACAGCTTCCTGGGTCAGAGCTACTGACCCCAGACCAGCAGCATCACTGTTTGCTAATTTTTTTGTCTTTAAATCATATGTAACCAATGAAGATGTGAATAACTTTTCTGTTCTTCTTCCATTTAAGAGAAGACTGCAAATTTGGGTACCTGTAAATCTGACTCAGACTTGGGAAGGACAAGATGGACTGTCACAATTGGCTCAATTATTCCAGGACGAAATCCAAAAGAGCAAGAAACGAGTTCACAAATTTCTCGGTTGACTGATCTTTGCCATCATTTCTGCTGTAATAGTTTTAAGCACAGCCTTTGCAGCTGGTGCAGCTTTAGCTAATTCCATTCATACAGCCCACACTGTGGGACAAGCTCTAACCAATATTACAAAACAATTACAAACACAAGAGCAAATTGACAAGGAAATAATGACCAGAGTAGATGCCTTGGAAAGTGCTCTCTTGTGGATTGGCAAAAGAGTTGAGGCTCAAAAAACCCACATATCTTTACATTGCGATTGGGAACACATACATAACTCTTTATGTGTCACTCCTCTTCCGTGGAATGAAACGGAACAAAACTGGGAAACAATCAAAAACCACCTCCAAGGAGTCTTTGATAAAGCCCTAAAACAAGATATCCACTCACTTCACACTCAGTTAAAAGAGCAACTTAGAGATTTGCAAACTCTAGAGGAGCAAAAGGTACTGACTGACTTAAAAAATGATCTTACTTGGGTAAATCAAAAAATTGGTTTTCAGGAATAAATTTACAAGCTTGGGTTTTTATTGGATTAGGTTGTCTAGAAGTGATATCTTTTTTGATATTCTGTCTTGTCCTTTTCAACATAATCAGAGTCGTTAAAGGCACACAAAAACAAGCTATGGTTGCACTTGCTTTGTCCATGACTCCAAAAAATAAAATAGGGGAGTTGTTGGGTTAACAGGTGTTGGTATAAGGAAAGAGTTAAACAGAGAACGACAGCAGCAGCACCAGCAGTACCAGCAGAAGGTTTCTCTGACACAGCGTGCACCTGAGATAGAACTGAACTAACGAGTTTCTACTTCTACGTCAACATAAGACGCACACGCTTTATGCACATGCTCTACGCACACTCTTCACGCTCCTTTACTGTGGCCTTGGAGAGAACAATGGAAAATGTCAAGAAGACAGATTTATTGTAGGACTGTGATCACGGCTGTAAGCTCTTAGAAGTAAGGATATATATCCTGGTGCTTCTGAATAAATCTTAAGATTCACCTGCATCTCTGCTGTTGGTGGGTCTCCTTCCTTCACGTATCACAGGAGGATCCGCGTTGGATGATCCCCAGTGACCCCTGTTGGGCAGAGCCCTGGTGATCCGTGGTCCTGTGTGGATACAATATTGCTTCTAGCAATAATTTTTCTTGCTTCTTTCCAGTCCTGTGAGATACTTTTCTTTTTCACGGAAGATATTTGCAGAGTTCTGTAAACTAGCTGGCTTCTTGGCAGAGGAAACACGGCAGGAACCAATGGCGTCGGCTCACGTTAGCTCGGAGACAAAGGAAGAGAGAGGCTGTTCAGGTTTGACTTCTAACAGGTTTATTGTTACAAGTTTCGCAACCCGAATGAGCTCGGAAGGCTGGAATCCAATGTGATGGGAATGATGGGATGGGATGGGATGGGATGGGATGGGATGGGATGGGATGGGATGGGATGGGATGCCCCCCTCAGGCTTTTCCCTCAGTTTTATAGGGAATTTGAAAACCCCGGTGAAAGGGGAAAACAACCAATGAGTTCCAAGCCAGGGGGAGGATACAATGGAACAAGAACCCCTGTGAGGGGGAACCGAGAGGCGGGAGTTATAACAGAACCAATGAACGACTGAGTAACCGAGAATTTTCCCGAACCGGGGGAGGTGGCTTGGGCCTGGGCACCACCCAGGGGGTGCGGCTTAGGCCTCTGAGCCGCCCATCGACCTCTGAGTCGGCCCCTTCGGGGAACTCGATGCAGGAGAGAGACTGGGATTGATTGGCATCTCACTGCCCCAGCCCCGGAGGGGGCTGGGTCACACCAACAAGATACCTGAAGAAGACCCCACTGACTTGGCTCTAGGGGCGTGTGGTGGCAAATCCAAAAAAACCCCCCCGGCTCCACAGCCAGAGGATGCCGCGGAGCCTGCACCAGGTCACCCTGCGCTGCCACAGAACCCCTCACCCCCCGAGGAAGCCACGCCAGCAGAGCAACTGGCAGGGGTGTTGGGGCAGCGGGACAGCGCACAGCCCGCCTTGCCTTTTGGCTCCGCAGCAGCCGCTGTGTTTGCAGCACCGCGGTTTAGTGGGCTCATGTCTTGGGCCCCCATGGTGGCTCCTAGCCTGTCTGCGCAGGTGCCTGCCACGCCAAGAATGCACGGGTGGTGGGGACACAGCCACAGGTGAGGACACGATGGGACGGGGCCAGTGACATAGGGAGACATCGCCAAGGCCGGTGCAGCCCCACCATGTTTCTATGCATGTCATATCCCCCATGTCCCCACCCCTCAGTTCAATGTCTTTATTTTTACCCCAGTTTCAAGTGTATTGAAGGGATGAAGAGAAATGAAAAGAAAACCAAAAGAAAAGGAGTTCCGTGTCTGTGCCGGCTGAGGATCCTCATGCTTGGGTTGGAGTGAAGAAGCTTCTTCTGGGGCGTTTCCACCCCACTGTCTCCAGAATCTTGGTCTTTGCCCCAGTCCATCACCATTTGGCTGTGGAAGATGCCCTTGGGCTGGAGAAAATCAGAATTGTGGAATCAGTGAGGTTGGAAAAGACCTCAAGGACCGTCCAGTATTCCTGGATGTCATCAGAAGATAAGATTGCATGGAAAAGATTTTTGAGAGTCAATATTCAACAAATCCACCCTCTCCAATGAATTCCTGATGTCAGTCTGTGTCCCAATGGCTGTTCCTCCCCCATGGGGAACCAGGTAGATGTGGAGACCCCAGCCAGGTGTCTTCCCAACATGGATCACCAGGACTATTGCGATATTCCACAGTGATAGGGAGGAGAAGAGAGATCCAACAGGCAGGAATTGTGCAGCAAGATTGATTTATTTAATGGACATGGATTGTCAGGGCTCTCAGAGCTCCCAGCACACCAGGGACCCACCGCACCAGAGCCCTTGAGAACATTCAGGGCACGTCTGGATCGAGACGAGGCCGCTCCTGACGGACACAGGGGCCTCTCGATCCACTCCGAATCTGAGACCTAAGGGGGGGAAATCGTCAAGAAGTGCCTTGAGTATTCAGGCAATAAGTGGGAAAGATGAGCAGGGGTGTTTTATTCAACCACAATTCATAGATGTGGGGGATGGGTTTGAAATGCATCAGTTTCTGTTTGTTCCTAATTGTGATTGTAATTTACTGGGAAGGCATTTGGTGGCTGAAGTGGGAATGCAAATTCCTATTGTCAAAGGAGATACAGAGGCTAATGCTGCTGTACCTTGGTGTCAAATGTCTGTGAAGGCCTCTGCTGGAGTGAACCCAGAAGTGTGGGCAGCCCCAGGGAAATAGGGAAAATTAGATATGGAGCCTCTCCAAATTCCTCTGAAGCATCCAGGACAAGTGGTGTCTAAAAGCAATACCCTGTTCCAAGGGAGGCAAGGAAGGGATTACAGCCTCTTACTGAGGCCCTGCTAAAGGCAGCGCTTCTGGAGCCAGGCATCTCTCCCTACAACACTCCTCTCCTGCCAGCCAAGAAACCCCATCATGGACACCAGAAGGAAAGCACAATTTTCAAGGCTTCAAAAGCAGATTAACTGAGCCTCCTGCCCTGGCCCTCCCAGACAATCGACTCAGACAGGGGAACTCATTTTACAGGAAAGATCCTTCAGGCCGTTCTGGCTGCTTTAGGAACACAGTGGGACCTCCAAACGCCCTGGCACCCCCAGAGTTTGGGTCGGGTAGAAAGAATGAATGGGGAATTAAAGAAACACCTTCTGAAGCTGCTGAGAGAAACCAAGATGCCACGGGTACGGCTGCTGCCATTGGCTTTGGCAAGAAGCAGAGCCAGACCCAGGGCAGATATTCAATTATTTCCCCTGGAACTGATGTTTGCAATTCTTCACCCTGCTCATTCTCGACCTACTGGGGGGTGGAGACCAGGGATGTCTGTTTCAAGCAGTCTGTGGCCAGAATCCTGTCTCTTGTGAAATCTCTTCCACAGGAAGCTCGGCTGGCACAGACCCTGCCTTCGCACTTTAAGGGATGTTACACCAGTCAAGGGAGATGAGCTTAACATCTCAACAGACTGGGAAGAGCCCAAAAGATACCCAGAAAGATAACGACCATCAACAAAACATCAACGCCCACCAGCAAACATCAAGGAACAGCTACCCCAGACACTGCCCCCGGCACAGCTGGAGACCCCTGCTCTGGAAAAGGCTGAGAAGGAAATCAAGGAGTGTGCACCTAATTAACATCAGAGGCCAAGCAATCCGGGGCCAATAGGAAACCAAATACTAAGAACTACCCAACTTGGAACCAATGAACATTAAACCTACAGATTTCTATGGGTTTAGATTGTATAAAGTTGAGGAAAAATTGAGTAAAACTCGTGTGCCATGGAATGATTTTCTCTGCATACCCGGGCTATGTGTCCATGAAATGATTTCTGTTGCACATCCTGGCCAGAATAAAGTAATGCCTTGATCCTCTAACACTGAAAAGGTTGGTGGAGAGTTGTTGTTTTTCCTGCAGTTTCTGTGATAAGATTACACCATTAGAATGTTTCTTCTTCATAATCCTACTTTGATATTGTCAGTTGGGTTTCGGCCAAAGGTGTGAGAGTCAATTTTTAGCCCGAGGAGAAGAAGTAGAAAAAAATCTTTATTACTCTGGGGTTTTTTTGTGTATGTGTGTGCGTGGCTGTTAGTGATGGCAGAATTTTGGAATGGGTTTTTTGATGTTCACCTGAAGGTTGCATTCTGCAAAACTGGAAAAGCTTTAAAGGAGACCCTTTAACTCATAAACAGTTAGTAAAATATTAAAAGAAAGAAATGCGAAAAAAAAAGCAGCTGGGGAAGGGGGAGCAACATGTGAGTCACCTGATGGCTGCCCTGGAGGAGAAGCTTCCTTCCAGGCAGCCAGCAGAGGAGCTTTAGAAATGCAAATTAACTCTGCTGCAGGAAGTGTGCACAATGTCCCAGGCTCTCCTTGCCTGCCACAGGAATTGGGCTGATTCCCTCTGCCCCTCACCCCAAGCTCTGCCTCCCTGCACTGACGGAATTTGCATCGCTAAAGGCAGAGCCCACACTGAGCATCTCTGACTCTGCAACAGAAATCCCTGAAGCTGCAAAGGAAAACAGCAAACGGAGAATGTTGGGAGAACTTCACCCACAAAAGCGGGGGGGGAGGGGGGAATCATCCCTCTCCCCACTCCAACATCTGCTGGCACTCTCTGTGTTATACAGGGTGGGTTTGACCACTGGGCTGCTTTTGCTGCCACAAGGTCAGCGAAATCACTTGGGAATCCAAGGATGTGATGATTTAATCAGAGAAAAGCGGTCAATTGATGCATCCCTGGCATTTTTGGGAGCGCCCAAACATGGGGAAATGATGAACGGCCACCAGAACAAATCCTACAACACCATGGAGCAGCCCCTGGGAACCCAAACAAATTCATACCAGGTGCCAGAGAACCCACTGATCATTTCAATGCATCATTAGATTACAAGCTGTCCTCCAAATCATAACCAAGCACACAGCTCCAGCTCCTGACCTTCTCACCCACCAATCCACTCCCATGAGCAACGCCACATTTCACCCTGGGATGGCATCAGATTCTCTTTCAGCAGAAGGACCAGGAGGTTGTGGAAAATTAAATTACTCAAACTGCTTTTGGCAAAGAGATGGCCAAGGAAAAGTGGTGAAACAGAGAACAAAGGAAAGAAGAAAGCAGCTCATGTCCCACTCCAAACGTGGAAAGGATGGGAATGGGACACGTTTTCGTGGTTCCCTGGCAGACCATGGGTTAAACCAATGCTGTTTCTCCTCTCAGGTGCTGCAGCAACTCTCATCTTTTTACCATGCACCACACCTTGCTCAGTGCAGCTCATTCAGCAGGCGATCAAGGGCATGCAGGTGGCAGCCAGGCCTCCTCACCCAGAAACGGCTACAAAAGGACACAGAATGAGGTCACTGAGAATAATCCCAAAACCAAAGAAGGCCCACGAAGAACAGATTAAGGCATTTTTAAAGTTTGTAAAGAGAAGTACTGAGAAAATAAGAAGACAAGGGACTAAAACGGAAAAAAATGAACGTGTCTTTACAAACAGATGGTGTGAATCCCATTGCAGATAGGGCCAGAGACTTGGAGATAAGCAAGCAATGTGAGAAACCATAAATTTTAGAAAATATTACTAATTGACACGAACTGCTGCTCAGCCGAGGTCCTGCTAAATTCCTGAACTTCCAGAAGAAGAACAAAGCCTTAACACAGCCATGAATATCGGATGTTATACAAAGTGGGGGTGCACATTAAGGGGCACATGCAGCAGGCGGATCGGGAAGTCTGTACCTTCCAAGGACCTCAGCCACTGGGGAAAGGGACACGAAGATGCGGCCGGGCAAATCGGCATAAAAAGGAGGCTGCGCCCTCCAACACTTGGACAGACCCCACGGGAAATGCCCCGTGGCCTCTCCCTTTGATCACGAATAAAGTTACTTTCACAGGACTCCTCCGGGGACACAAACCTCTGGCCACGGGAACTTTCCCGCACACTCCCGGCCACGGGGCAGCCACCTCTGTCCTACCCACAGCAGCCGGGACGAGCCAGCGCTGCTCCGGCACCGGCTCCTGCCGAGGCAGCAGCGGGAAGGAGACCGCGGGCAGCCGCTCCCGCAGCGCCCTCACGCCAGGGCCAACACGGCGCCCACACGGCACAACGAAGCCGCCACAGCCCCCTGCCGCCCCCTCCGCCCGCAGCCAGCCCCGAGCCCCGCCAGAACCGAGCGCGGCTCCCACCTGCGCTGGGGTCGCCTCCGAGCTCCGCCGCCGCCTCAGCGGGCTCCGGCCGCCACCGCCGCTCCCGGGCCCGCACAGACGCTCCCCCAATGGCGCTTCTTGCTGCGCCACGGCCGCCCTGCCGGCGGCTCCGGGCCCGGGCTGCTCCCCGCTCCGACCAATCAGCGCGCCAGAACCACGACTGACGGCAGCACCGCCCAATCGGAGCGAGGGGCGGGCTCTGCACACCGCACGGAACCCCCGCCTTTCCTCTCACTCCGCCATTCCTCGGAAACCTTGGCGGAGGAGCGGTCTTGGCGCTGGGCCCGGCCCGGCCCGGCCCGGCCCCGCCCCGCCCCGCCCGGGCTGGAGGCCTCGGAACCGCTGCAGCCCTGGAACTGCCCGGATCTCGGTGTGACCGGGAGCTGAAGGCGCTGGGAACTGCGGGTGAGTCCGGGATGGAGCCGGGACCCACCTGCAGCCCCGGCAGGAGCCCGGGCCGGAGCAGGGGATGCCTGAGAGAGCCCCGAGCCCGTGGGAAGCCCCTGCAGAGCCGTGGAAGTGGCTCCTGGCGGGACTCGTGAGGCCGTGGGGGATCCCCGCTGGAGCAGCCTGCTCCTGAGGGACTGTGTCCCGCGGCAGGGACCCCAGGCTGGAGCAGGACAAGGATTCCTGTCCCTGAGGGGGAGGCAGTGACATGACCTGACTGTGACCCCCATCCCCTGTGCCCCTGGGTGGGGAGGAGGGAGGGAATGGGGGATAAAGAGAAGCGAGGGAAGGAGGCAGAGGTCGGGGGAAGGTGTTACTTTTCGGATACATTTGACTTTCCTTTCTCTTTCTCTGATTTGTTTGATAATAAATTCAAACCATTTCCCCAAGTCGAGTCTGTTATTTCTATGATTGATCTTTGCCTACTCTTCTGCTGACCCTGCCGCCTTTCTTGGTGTGTTCTGTTCCCTGCCCAGGTTGAGGGGGGCAGTGACAGAGCGGGTTTGGTGGCACCGGGCACCCAGCCAGGCCCAGCCCACCCCAATAATCGCTGCAATAATTCACTCCAGCATTAACCAGCACCAGGGCGGGTCCGGCTGCGCTCGCAGGCAGCCGTTTGGGAGAAATGGGACACAGTGAGAGGAGGGACGTGATGCCAGTGGGTGCAATTGCCTTCCTCCGAGCTGGCAGGGAGAGGAGGAGGGAGAACCTGGTGCAAAGTAAACGGGAGAGCGAGAGGGACAAGGCTGGAGCTGCAGAAGGTGGGCCGCCAGGGATTCTGCTTTCCAGCTCTGTGGGGTGAAAGGAAGTGATGTAAAATCCATCAAGGAAAAGAGAGGAGAAAGAGCAGGTGGTGGAAACCGCCGACAGTTTGGATTCACTTTATCTGTCGGGTCTGCAAACTCCAAGCAGTGACTGATGCCCGACACTGACAGCGCTGCGATGTGTGCTCTGCCGCTCCTCTGGCTGCAGCTCGGCTGGTGAGACCCCCACAAGCAGCTTCCCGGGAGCTGCTTTGCTTTTTGGGGCCATTTGTGGCAATTTTGCAGGTATTTTTTACCTTGGCACTGTTTTTTGGGGATACGAGGGGCCCTGGCACAGGGCCGGCCCCGGCCCTGGCGCCTCTGGGCTGTTTTGAGGCGGGGGGAACCCGCTGGGGCCGTGCGGGAAAAGCGGGTGCGGGGTTTATAAAGGGGCACGGTGGGAGCTCCGCGGGCCAGACCGGATCGGGCCCAGCAGCGCCCCAGGGCCGCCGTCGTGTGGGGCCGAAGCCGCCCCACACCGGGATCGGTGCCTGGGGGCGGATTCGAGTGAAGGGACTCAGCAGGACCGGTGCGGGAGTGTTTACGTAAGGCACCGAGCTTTGTGGCCGGGGAGACACAATTTTGGGAGGTTTTCCTCCCTGTTCGTGCCGTGGTCTGAACACAGCAGGGAGCAGAGCCAGGAAACATCAGCGCCCATTCATGCGGGCGGTTGTGCTGCAATGGCGGCACCAGCTCCCGCATCGCCCACCTGGCTCCCACATCACCCACGTGGCTCCCACATCCCTCCCGAGCGTCTGTCCCGACCCCCAGGTCAGAGTTTGGTGGCTTCTGTCTGGCATATCCACTGTGAGTCCAAGTCGCAGTTCTCAGGGGTGATGGTGCTGCCTCTGATCGTCCCACAGAGTCCAGGTCTCTCCCTGAGGTTCAGCTGGAACCTGCAGGGTCAGGAATGAGTCAGGGTCACTCCCGGGTGTCCCTCAGGTGACAGCAGGGTGCCCCCCTTGGCCCCCAGCACTGCCCCTGGCACTCCCCGATCCCGGTCCTGGCGGGAGCCGTTCACCCACGTCCAGCCCATCCCCGTCGCGGGCACCCAGAGCCCGATCCAGAAGGAGAGCGCGGGTTTCTGCAGGGTTTCATGTAGGAATTCCTGCCTCGGGGAAGGAGAAGTGGTGACGCTCACAGGCCATGGTTGCTCACCCCAAAACAGGCTCTCTCCTCATCCCAGGACTGAGCCCCAACCGTGTTCCCCACGCTCTGCCACAGGCACCCGGAGGTGCTTGGGCACGGGGGGAAGGGGGGAGGCTGATCCCAGGATTCTGGGAGCCCCCTCACCCTTCCCGTGCACCACAAGCCCCCCGGTGCAGCCCCGGGTCCATCCCACGTTCCCGACCCCATCATTGCCTTCACCAGCTCATCCCGATCCCGCAGCAGCAGCAACAGCAGCGTGGCCCCCAATCCCCACAGTCCTCCCGGCTCCTGCTCCAAGGGCTGTATCCAGGGGAGACCCAGTAGCTCTCGGTCCTGCCCAGCGTCCAGCCTTGGGGGACCAAACCAAACCAAACCAAGCGGAGCTGGGACCCCCCAGCAGCGCCTCTCTGCCACCCCAGCTGAAGCCCTTGCTGGCTGCTCCAGGCTGGATGGGCAGACTGGGAGCACTGGGAAGGGGCCCCGGCTCGGGCACAGCCCCCGGGGCAGCCCCACGGCAGCTCCAAGGCTCCGCCAGCCGGGATGGAACGTGGGAGGGGGAGCAGGGCAAGGGCCGGGGCTGTCGGTGCCCAGGGGACACAAGGGACAGCGGGGGCACTGCACAAGCATTTCATGCAAAAGTAACAAAATAATGAGGAAAATAACAACAGCAGCAACACTGGCACTGTCAATGCTGACAGAGGTCATGCCAGGCCATTTCACAGAATGTTCCAAGTTAGGAGGGACCCAGAAGGATTGAGTCCAACTCTTAATAGTGTGGCCCGTGTGGGGTCAAATCACAACCTTGGCATTATTAGTACCCTGCTCTAAGCCAGGTCGCAGTAATTTAGCAGCAAATGTTTCAGGGCTTTATGCGCAGGTTATGTAAATGTCTGTATTCAGGTTCAGGGGATAAATATGTGGTGTTACAGAAACAGGATGAGTTCTGGGATGGTTGTAGAAGGAGCAAGAAACCCCCAGCCCCAGCACAGGCAGCCACACATCAGCTTCCACATCATCTCCTCTTCCTGCAGCTTCATCTCCTGGAGACCAGGCACTGAGGTCACCCTGAGAGTCAGTGCACGGCAGACGCTGCGGCTGAGGAAGGACATCCCCATGCTGGGGGGGAAGAGGCGAAGCTGAGCCTGCCCAGCAGGGAGAAGGTCCTCTCTGCATCCCCTGTTACAGGGGAGTTTGGGCCTGTCTTGTTTTGAAAGCTGGGTGTCTGCCAAGGAAGGCAGGGACCTCCCTTTGGAATGGAAAATGCAACCCCCTTCCCTCCCAGTTATTATAAATTTGAAATCAAGGGGCTTTCTGGCAAAGATATGGGAAATAGGAATAACAGTTCTTTACTATTATATATCCATATGTGTATAACAAGGCAAACAAACAGCAATAACTCTGGCAGTAACAGCAAACAATCCCAAACCCAGTGCCAGCCTTCTCAGCTGTCAGGCCCTTTCCCCTCGGCTGCAGTTCCGCTCGCAGCCGGCAGGGGCGCTGGCGGCTCCCGGTGAGCAGGGCAGGTGCGATGGTTCCCCCGCGGCTGCAGGGGGCGCTCCGGAGCGAGCTCGGGGAGCACGCGGCACTGGCGGCCTGGGATCCCGGGAAGGGATGGAACAAAGGCTTCACAAACCCCTGGGCAGCCGATCCCGGTGTCCGGTCGGACCCTCGGGAACAGCAGGCTGGAACAGCAGGGACGAGCATGAGTCCCAGGGGGCAGACGAGGAACTCCAGAGCTGCGGTGGGAACCCTGGGAGATCTGGGCAGGCAGGGCGTGCGGGGCTACAGAACAACGAAGGCTCGAAGCAATGGCGGGGGCAGGGCAGCCGCAGCCTGGCTCCCAGCGAGGCAGGGAAAGGTGGGCTTTGGAATCCGGGGTTTCTCCCTGAGGCACCCAAGAAGATAGTGAAAAGGTCCCTTTTTTAGTGAGGTGGGGTATTAGGGTCCTGGTGCAACAGCTGCTCCAGTTAGCAGGCTCCACTCATGGTAGAAGGAAGGCAACTGAAAGCAGAAGCCTGCAGTGCTGATGAAATCCCTCCACAGCGATGGCAGCCTCTCTCCATCCCAATGCCGACAACAGCAGCCTGCCCTGGGTGTACCCAACCCCAAGGTGAAAGAGAGTAGCAAGCTGGACCTCTCCCTCTATGGCCAGGTCTTTTGTTTTTCTTAAGCACCCAGTAATTTTTTGCCCTGGCAACATATATGGGAAAAGTTCTTTAAGAGGAAAAGAAAACAGGAGAATTCCTAAAAACCCCGACATATGCTCATGGTCATCTCATGGTCATGGTTCTGTCCTGGTCACAGTCATGGACATCTCACAGTCACAGTCATTTCCTGATCACCATCATATCATGCTTATTGTCATCTCACTGTAATGGTCATCTCATGTTCATGGCTGTGTCATGGTCACAGTCATGATCATCTCAGGTCACAAACATCACATGCTCATAGTAATCTCAGTCGTGGTCATCTCATTGTAAGGGTCATCTCATGGTCGTGGTCGTGTCATGGTCACAGTCATGGTCATTGCATGGTCATGGTCATCTCATGATTGTTTTGGGGTCAACTCATGGCCACAATCATATCATGGTCATCTCACAGCTGTGCTTGTGTCACGGTCATTTCATGGTCACAGTCATTTCCTCATCACCATCGTCTCATGGTCATAGTCCTCTCATGGTCATCTCACATTCACCTCATGTCATGATCATCTCACAACCATGCTCATGTGTCATAGGTTAGCAAGCATAGTCCCGGAAGGGATGTCCTTGCTAAGGGGTGCTTACAGTTTCCTCTGGGAACTGATAGAACCTATCAGCTGGCCAGTTTGAATATGGACAATTCTCTAAGCCACTTAAAGTTGTGAACACCTCTGTGATCCACATTTAAGAATAGGCAAACTCCCCCTCCAAGTTCTCTCTCGTTTCCGGCACTGGGACAGGTGGCTGCAGGCCCCATGTGGGGGCCAGCGGGCCCGGCCAGGCCCTGCTTGGGCCAGGCCGGGCCGGGCCACGGCCATCCTGGAGCCATGGGCCTGTTCCAGCCATGGAACCCCCCCCCACTGCCTTGCCGTGGGCAGCCGGAGCGGTTCGGCTCTCCCCCCTCTCCACTGCGATAAGAAAGATTCAACATTCTAGCTGCAAAGCTGCAAGGCCGAGGTGAGATTAACCCTTTTACTGCTGTGAAGAGCTGAAAACCTGAGGGAAGAGAGAGAGAGGAGATGCTTAAAGCTGAAATTCTGTTGTGAAGCTATGATATATCAGAGTATCCTGTTGTAATTTCATGAAGATATGGGGGGTGGAGTGTTCAGCTCGTGAGCAAAAGCACCTGCGCCGAGATAGGCAGATGCTAACGCGGCTGTAATTTCATGAGAAGTTTGGACAGGGAGAGATGAACCAGATGAGAACTTTTGCTCCAAACGGGAAAGGAGAAAACCTCAGTCCCTAGAGATGCTCCCAGTCTTAACGATGAAAATGATGAAGACCCTTTGCTCCCAGGGAAGGAGAAGGGCCTCTGTTTTTGTTTCTGAATGGCTCAACCTTAAAATTGTACCGCAAAAAACTTCAAGAGTGGACCCTCGAAAGCAGTTGCGGGAAAAGCTGCAAGTCGGGGGAAAGGACTCACACGCAGGCAGAGAGACTCCTCTTCCTAAATGGACTGAACAGTATTTGGAAGTGGGCGGCTGTCTCATTGTGATAATGTTTTCATAGCACGAGCAAGAAGAGACTTCTCTTTCTAAATGGACTAAACAAGGTTATTATGGAAGTGGTAAACAGACTGAACATCTTAAGGGTTGTTTTTTCACATTGTCAGTGGGAGAAGGGAGGAAGGTGGGGGGAGGAGGAGAGTTCTGCAGGTGGTATAATTTTTCTTTTCTTCCCTCTTTTAGAGTTGTTAATAAACTTCTTTATATTCTTTCAAGTTTGGTGCCTGCTTTGCATTTCTCCTAATTCTTATCTCACAGCAGATAAACAGTAATGAGTATTTTGGACCAAACCACTACACTAAATTGGTGTTTCTGCCCGGTTACAAACCGAACCCGCGACATCATGTCATGGTCTTGATCACCACATGGCCATGGTGTGTTGTGGTCATCTCTTGGTCATGGTCATCGCATTGTTATGGTCATCTTAGGGCCATGATCATGCCATGGTCATCTCTTGCTCGTCTCATTGTCTTGATGACCTCATGGCTATGGTTTTGTCATGGTCATCTCATGGTCACAGTAATTTCATGGTCATGATCATCTCATGGTCATCTCACATCATGGTCATGGTCATCTTATGGCCATCTCACCATCATGGTCATTTCACTGTAATGGTCATCTCATGGTCATGATCACGTCAGGGTCACAGTCATGGTCATCTTGTGGTCATGGTCATTTCCTGGTCACCATCATCTCATGTTCATTGTCATCTCACTGTAATGGCCATCTCATGATCATCTCACAGTCACCTCATGATCATCTCACAGTCATGGTCATGTCATGATCATCTCATGGTCTTGATCACCACATGGCCATGGTGTGTTGTGATCATCTCATGGTCATATCTTGGTCAAAGTCATGTCATGGTCAGAGTCATGGTCATTTCATGGTCTTGATCACCTCATAGCCGTGGCAGTATCATGATCATGTCACGGTCATCTTATGGTCACCGTCATCTCAAGGTCAGGGTTGTGTCATGGTCATTGCATGGCCAGGGTCATCTCATGATCACAATCATGCCCTGGTCTCGATCATGTCACAGTCATGTTGTGGTTAACTCACAATCATGGTCATCTCATGGTCATGACTGTCTTCTGATCACCATCATCTCATGCTTACAATCATCTCACTGTAATGGTCATCTCGTGGTCATGGTCTTCTCCTGGTCATGGTCATTTCCTGACCACCATCATCTCATGCTTGTGGTCATCTCATTGTAATGGTCATCTTGTGGCCACAATCATGTCATGGCCATGGTCATCTCTTGCTCATCTCATGGTCTTTATGACCCCATGGCCATGGTTCTGTCATGGTCATGTCATGGTCACAGTCATGGTCATCTCATGTTCATGGTCATCTCTTGATCACAGTCATCTCATGCTCATGGTCATGGTTAGCTCATGATCACCTCAGGCCTGTGTCGTGGTTGTCTGATGGTCACAGTCCTCTCATGATCAGGATCATTTCATGGTCATCTCATGGTCAACTCATGGCCACAATCATATCATGGCCGTCTCATGGTTATGGTCATTTCCTGACCACCATCATCTTATGGTCATGGTCATCTCACAGTCACCTCATGGTCACAATCATTTCACAGCCATGGTCATGTCATGATCTACTCATGGTCTTGATCACCACATAGCCATGGTGTGTTGTGGTCATCTCATGGTCAAGACTGTGTCATGGTCAGAGTCCTGGTCATGTCATGGTCATGGTCATTTCCTGGTCACCATCATCTCATGCTCATGGTCATCTCATTGTAATGGCCATCTCATGGTCACCACCATATCATTGTCACCTCATGCTCACAATTATGTCACGATCACCTCAAAGCCGTGGTTGCGCCATGGCCAACCCATGGTCATCTCTTGGTCCCAACCATCTCATGGTCAGGGTTGTGGTTGTGTCGTGGTCATCTCATGGTGATGGTCACTGCCATGGTTATCCCATCTGTGGTCATGGTCACCTCACAGTTGTATTTTGGTCAGGTCATCTCATGGTCACTTTCATCCCATGTCCATCTCCTTGCCATGCTCATGTCATGGTCATGCTCATGCTCCAAGATCCCGAACCCCGATTTTGGGACACTCAAGGACCGCTGGAGACAATGAGGCTTGGCCTGACCCCTCCCCCCCCCCCCACTGCCCCTCCAGGAGACCAACACGGCCAAACTCTCCTGGGGACACGGCCAAACTCTCCTGGGGACACCTCGGATATGGGACACGGAGCGGGAAATGAGTCCCAGGGGATGGAGCTAGGCATGGGCGGCAAGTCCCCATCCTGCTTCTGGTGTCCCCATCCTGATCCTGGTTCTGGTGTCTCCAACCTGCTACCAGTGTCCCCATCCCAGTCATGGTGTTCCCATTCCCAATCCTTGGTGTCCCCAACCTGGTCCCAGTGTCCCCATTGCCATTCCTGGCTCCCAGAGAGGAACTGCCGGACACCAGAGGAGACGCAATCTGCGCCTTAATTGTGTCTCCCCTGATGGGGGAGACTTTTTAGAGTCTTTGCCAGGAGTCAGAGATGAACAGGACTTTTAGCCTTCTCTTTCTTCTGTGGTTGTTTATTAAGTCTTATCAGAAAAGTACAAGCCACTGACATGACCCAGAGATAGCATGAAGCAGAGAATGCAGCAAAAGGACAAATTTTCAAGATTGCACAGCCTTTTTAAAGGTTAATTACCCAATGAAAACTTAAAATTCAAGATATTTTCACTTTTCTACCAATGTCTAATAAATCATCTAGTCACCCAGGAACTGCGGAATTCTTTATCCAATCATGCCAGACTACTTCTACCACAGAATATGGAATAGATGAAGAAGAAGAAGATCTGGAGAACAATAACAATCCTCAATTTTGATGTTTTTTGCTTTTATCTATTTTCTGTATTAATAAACCCAAAACCTCTAAATTTTTCACCCTGTGAACATCTTACATGATATTCTATCACCTAGTTCACACCATTGTAGATTCTAATTCTTCCCAGAGGCTAGGCAATTTTCTCCATGGATGAAGGTCAAAAACAGTGTTGTCCAGGGGGGTAGAACCCTTCAAAACAGGCAGAGAAGTATTCTCTGTATTGTGGGTTCCCACAAAGAGAAACAGATTTATTGCCCAAAGCAGAGGAATTTCATACAAAATTTGAATAATCGGGAATAATCATGGTTCTTGGCTTTAAAACACGGGAAAATGGGAAATTGATCTGTCAGGGAGAGCTGTGGGGTGGGTGGGAGCAGCGGGATGGGCAGGGCTGGGATGGGAGAGGCCAGGATGGGCAGGGCTGGGATGGGTGGGAGCAGCGGGATGGCCAGGGCTGGGATGGGAGAGGCCGGGATGGGCAGGGCTGGGATGGGCAGGAGCAGTGGGATGAGCTTGGCCGAATCTGAAGAGGGAAGGGGCCGGCTCTGGTCCCGCTCTGTGGATCGCTCAGGTGGTGATTCCTGTCAGGATGAGAGAGGGTCAAAGTGTCTCCCTGTCCCCATTCCACAGGATGGACCTGGCTGTGGAGCCCATGGAGAGTGGGAGCTGCTCTGGAATCCCACCTGATCCTGCTCCAATCCTGCCTGTACTAGTTTGAAAACAAACCAGTGGGAGGCACCAAGTCAGAATAACAATTTAACAGGGATATCAAAAAAATAAAGGCAGAAAACACTGGGTTAAACTGACAGAGTCAGGATACAACCTGACACCCTGTTAGTCAGGGTGGTGGTAGCAGTCCGATAAGATGGGGCCTGCAGTCCTCCTGAAGTGGATGTGGTTCTGTCGAAGCAATGATCCTGTAGAAGGGGCTGCTCTTCCTCAGAATGTCCAGTGGTGGCTATGTAGCTCCTGTCCACTGGGAATCCAGTGGAAACAGTGTCTGTGGTGTTCGGAATCTCAGATTATATCCAGGATGGAATGCTTGGTTCCTCCCTCTGGGTGGAGCATCTCAAAATGGGATGATGAGTCGTGAGGCCAGACGTTGATGGGCTCATTAACAGAAGATGGTCCAGAGGGAGTTATCTGTGAGTCATGGGGCAGGACAATGATGGGCCATTAACAGAAAGATAGTCTGGGGGGAGGAGGCAAGGAAACACTGCCCCACCTGATTTCAACAGCTCGTGAGGATGGTAATAGAATACACTGCAACCCAGAACACTGCCGCAATCCTGCTCCATCCATCCCACCTGATCCTGCTCCATCCATCCCGCACCAGTCCTGCTCCATCCATCCCACCTGATCTTGCTCCATCCATCCTGCACCAATCCCGCTTCATCCATCCTGCACCAATCCTATTCCATCCATCCCACCTGATCTTGCTCCATCCATCCCACCTGATCCCATTCCATCCATCCTGACCTGGTCCCCTTCTGGAATCCCACCCCAATCCCGCTCCGTACCTGCAGATGAGCCGTTGGTTCCCATGCCTTTTCCTGCAGAAAGAGAAGACCCATGACATTCCAGCATGGATCACACACTTGGATTACCCCCAGGATTCTTCCTGGGTCCCGCATGAAAGGCATCCAGAGCCGGATCCACTGCTGGTACTCACCGGCTGGCAGGCTGTATCCATAATTCTGCCTCCTCCCTATGGAAATAAAGTGGGATCAGCACCCCTGGTGGGGGATTCCTGGAACAGTGCCGGGCGGATCCGTGCCCCTTCCCAACCCCCATCCTGTGTCGACCCCATACCAGATTGAAGCTTCCAGACGATGAATCCAACAAGGAGAACGAGGATGACGATGGCAGTAATGATGGACACAGCAACCACCAGGGTGAGATTCCCGCCAGATTCCGGCTCTGGGAAATGCGGGACAGTGAGGGAGGGGGAGGGGAATCCCCACTTGGGAATTCCCAAATTCCCAATTCCCACATTCCCAATTCCCACACTCCCAGCCTCACCCCAGGCAAAGATCCCGGGCTCCGGCATTCCGGAATGCTCCACCCGGCACCGGTACTGCTCCCGCTCCTCTGGCCGCGCCTCGATCCTGGCCCAGGTGTGGAAGGTGCCGTCGCTGTTGGGAACGACCCCGCCCCACTCCGTCTCCTGATCCCGGATTTCATCCCCCTTCATCCAGCTGACTGCGATGGGCCTGGGGTAGAATCCGTACGCGTGGCAGGACAAGATCAGCGTCCCGAATTCCTCTTTTCCGGACACATGGACATCAGGGGGTTCTGGAATGGGGTAATGGTGAGATGCATACATGGAATTCCACAGGAACGGGATGGGAATGAGATCTAGTCATGGAATTCCATGGGAATGGGATGGGGGTGAGATCCACCCATGGAATTCCCACAGGAATTACCATGTTCCCAAGTCCTCCATTCCCAAATCCCAGATTCCCACAGGAATTCTGCTCCCACCTTTGCGCTCCAGCGCCTCCCGCCCGTATTCGACATATTTCTGGAGCCCTTCTGTGCAGATGTGCTCCAGGTAATTCGTCCAATGCTCCACCGTAACCCCGTCACTATTCCAGCTCCTTGTGGTGACCCGGGCAGCACCGTCGGCCGCCACAAAGCTCTGGGATCCCGGCTCAAAGGAGAGGAAATCCTGCCCGTCATAGCCGAGCCGATAGGATCCACGGACACGCCCGTCGGACAGGAGATCACAGCCACAATCCCGCTGCAGTGTGTGGAGACCTGGGTGGGGATCAGACCCACAGAGACCCATGGAATTGTGTCCCAGCCCCACGGAGCCCCAGAGTCCGATGGAAACCCACAGATCTCATCCCAACCCCTTGGAGCCCCATGGATCCACATCCCAAACCCATGGATCACAGGAGATCCCACCCCAGCCTCATGGATCTGCATCCCAGCCCCCTGGAGCCCTGTGAATTCACATCCAAGCCCCGGAGATCCCATCCCAGCCCTACAGACACCATCCCAGCCCCACGGATCCCATCTCAGCCCCGGCTCCCCCCACTCACCCCCGCTCTGGTTGTACCGGCCCCGCGCTGTCTCCAGGTTCACAGCATCCATCTGCTGGCTCCTCTTAGAAGTCTCAGTCTCGCTATCCCAATATCCCGGCTCGGGTCCCTTCTCCATCCACAGCGTCAGCGGCTCATCCCGGCCCCGCTCGCTGTCGTAGCGCTGGAAGGGGATCCCATCCAGAAACCCCATGGACATGAACTGGGGGACCCCCGGGCCGGGCTCCGACACCGCCACAGACAGGTACCGCAGGGAGTGAAGAACTGGGGGGACACAGAGATTTGGGGGGTCTGGAAGGGTCATGGATCAATGAAAGGGGAACTGGGAGAGCTGGGAAGGGGGTTGGGGATCTCATGACCCAGGAAAAGGGGGTGCAGGGAGTCCCTGTGCCCAGGAAAGGGGGTTCAGGGGTCCCCAGTGCCAGGGAAAGAGGAGTCACGAGGTGGGGAGACCTGGGATAGCTGGAATGGGGGGCTCGGGGGTCCTTGACGCAGAGGAAAGGGGGAGCTGGGGGATGAGAAAAGCAGGAATAGGGATCTAGGGGGTCTCAGGGTCAAGGAAAAGGGGGAAGTCTGGGGACTGGGGAAGGTAAGATGGCTGGGAAGGAGGTATCGGGTGGGACTGGTGCAGGATAAAGGAGTGCAGGGAGGTCCCAGTGCCTGGGACTGGAAATTTGGGGGGACCCCCAGGGACCCTCCTGGACCCCGGGACCCCCGTCAGAAAGTGCAGGGGGTGCAGAGCTGGGGGGACGCAGAGACTGGAGGGGTCTGGGGGCGTCCAAGCATCGTCAGGAAGCGTAATGGGGAGAGCCGGGAAGGGTCCGAGGCTCAAGGAAGGGACTGGGAAAGGCAGGAATGGGGGTGCAGGGGGGTCTCTTAGGTTTTAACTTTTATATTTTTCAAATCCTGTACTGCTTAGTGTGTAACTCTGAAGTTTCTTGTAGCCTGTTAAATTCTGCTCTCTCATGCCAGGTAGATATAACAAAGCCTCTCTGGGCCTGCTCTTCAAGGACACCCAGACCGTCCTAGACCCAAAAAGTATAAACCAAAAGCCTTTGAGAGGGGGGCAAGTGGAGGGGAAATTACATCATTAAACTGAAACTTTAATTGGAGAATTAACCCTGATATGCAAATGAACCAAACCTATAAAAGTGTGAAGAACTCGTGACCTGGGGTCCATCTTGGGGTCCATCTTGGCAAAAGCCTCTGGCTCCCCAGGGGTACCTTGGAAGGCCTTTCAAATAAACACCTGCTTTATTCTCTTACTCCTGTCTAGTCTCTCTTTCTAGGAGGCCTCTTAAGGCATCACCTGGGTCACAGGAAAGGGGGGGCTGGGGGAGGCGGGCGGATCCCAGGGGCGCAGTTTGGGAGACCCGAAAGCGAAAGAGACCGAGGGAGTGCAGGGGGAGGAGAGGGGATGGGGAAAAAGGGGAATTCCAGAGAATTCAGCTGGATCCCACTGGATCCCCGCTGCCGCGACGCCCTTGGAGACCCCTGGGATGCCCGGGACCCTCCAGGACCCCCTTTCGGGAAGCAGCAGGAGTGGAAAACGGGGGGGACATGGAAATTTGGGAGATCTGGGGGGTGCAAAAGCCAAGGAAAAGGGCAGGACTGGGGTCTGGGAAGGGCGGGATGCACGGGAAGGGGGTGCAGGGAGGTCCCAGTCCTGGATAAGGGGGTGCAGGGGATCCCAGTGCCCAGGAATGGGGGCTCAGGGGAATTCCCATGTCGGGGAATGCGGGTTCAAGGAAGTTTCCTTCCCAGCTTTTGGGATTCAGGGGGGTCCTGGTGCCACATAAGGTGGTCTGGGACTTTCTGGTGCTGGGGAAGGGGTTACAGGGGGGTCCCGGTGCCAGGAAATGAACGTTCAAGGGGGTCCCCGTGCTCGGGAATGGGGGTCCAGGGGGATCCCCGTGCCCAGGAATGGCAGTTCAGGGGGGCTCCGGTGCCAGATAAGGGGGTTCAGGGGGGTCCCAGTGCTGGGGAAGGGGATGGAAGGAGATCACAGGACCAAAAATGGGAGTTCAGGGGGCTTCCGGTGGCCGGAAATGGAACTTCGGGCGGGGTCCTGGTGCCGGGGGTCCCACTCACCTTTCTTCACCCTCCCCAGGGCCCCCAGGAGCCCCAAGAGCACCCTGAGAGCCGGCGCTGGAGCCATCACACTGCCCCACTATGGCCCCACTTGGCCCCGTTCCAGCCCTGGCCCCCCCATTGGAGCCGCTATTTCCCGCTTGCCAGTGGCAACCCGATTATTTTGTCAGTGGGGGGATCCCGGTCTCAGAGGTTGGGACTCAGAAGCAGAAGAACCCGAGGGAGCGCGGGGGGGGGGGAGGGGAGGGGCTGGGGAAAGGGGAATTCCCGGGAATTCTTCTGGATCCCATGGATCCCCACTGCGACCCTCCTGGAGCCCTCTGGGAACCACCTGGGACACCCTGGGACCCCCCCTTAAGAAAGCCATGGGAGTGGAGAACTGGGGGGATACGGAAATTTGGGAGACCTGGGTGGGGTCCAAAGGTCAAAGAAAAGGGCGGGTCTGGGGTCTGGGGAGGGCAGGATGCCCAGGAAGGGGTGCAGCGGGTCCCAGTGCCGGATAAGGGGGTGCAGGGGGTGCCAGAACATGTAAAGGGGATCCAGGAGGGGGTCCCCATGCCCAGGAATGGGGTTTCAGGGGGTTCCAGGTCAAGGAAAGGGGGATGAGACCACTGGGAGAGGCGGGATGGGGGGTCCGGGGGTGCCCCTGTGCCCAGGAAAGGGGGTCCAGGGGTCCCTGGTGTTGAGGAAAAAGGAGGCTGGGGGCTGGGAAAGGCAGGAATGGGGGTGCAGGGGGTTCCTGGATCAAGGAAAAGCAGGGGCTAAGGTCTCGGAGAGGGGGAGGGCCGGGAAAGCGGGAGCGGGGGGGCATTGGTGCAGGATAAGGGGGTTCAGGGGGGTCCCTGTGCCCAGGAACTGGGGATTCAGGGGGATTCCAATCCTGGATATGGGGGTTCAGGGGGTCCCCATGATGGGGAAATGGTCTCAGTTCCCCCAAAATGGAGATCCAGGGGAGTCCCTGTGCCCAGGATTGGGGGTTCAGGGGGTCCTGATGCCGAATAAGGGGGTGCAGAGGGGTCCAAGTACCCTGAAATGGGGGTTCAGGGGAGTTCCCTACCCAGAAATCAGGGTTCAGGGGGGTCCCAGTGCCAGATAAGGGGGTGGCGGGCATCTGGTGCTGGGGAAGGGGTGCAGGGGGGTCCCCGCTCACAGGAATGGGGGTTCAGGGGGTCCTGGTGCTGGATGAGGAGGTGAAGTGGGTCCCGGTGCCCAAGAAATGGGGTTCAGGGGGGTTCCCTTCGCGGGTTTTGGGGTTCAGGGGGGTCCTGGTGCCGGGAGATGGGGGTTCAGGGGTGTCTCTGTGCCCAGGAATGGGGGGTCAGGGGGGTCCCGGTACCAGATAAGGGGGTGCAGGGGTTCCTGGTGCTAAGGAAGGGGGTACAGGGGGGTCCCAGTGCCCGGAAATGAATGTTCGAGGGGGTCACCGTGCCCAGGAAGGGGGGTTCAGAGGGGTCCCGGTGCTGGGGACAATCAGCAGTCACGGGCAGATTCCGGTGGCACAGCGTGGGAGAGGTGACAGTGACAGGGAGTGCGGGGGAAGAGGAGGGGATGGAGGAAACCCTAGGAATTGCCCTGAATCCCCCCTGGGAACCCCTGTGTTATAAATATATATTATAATATTGGCTTCTCGCAAAGTATTAAGATAGATATTATATAGCGTTAGAAATGCTTTTTGCTGTGTGGATGTAGTTTTCTCTCGTTTTAGCAAGAATGTTAGCAAGTGTGAGCAAGTAAGATAACCTCCAATCGAGCAGAGGATGAGGCCCAAGAAGCTGCTCCGCCCGGAGAACGGGCGGCCAGGAGGGTCCAAGAGCTGCTATCACCGCTCTGCCCGGGGGGGCAAAGAGGCCCAAAGCTGCAATCAGCCCTGACCATCTGGAGAATTAAGAGATCCACCCCACCATCGACTCTTACCTAGCGGGCCCAACCCCAAGAATCAAAAGAAATAAAACCACAAGGCAGAAGACTACGCATGCTCTAAAAAGGTGGACCCAAGGAGTGGCCATGCAGAACAGCTCCGAGAAAAGTTTTAATATTAATAGAGAACGGACAATAAAAATGATATAAAAGGGACTCACCTCGAGCATCAGGTGTGCTCTTGGCAGAGCGCCAAGGCCCCCGGCCGTTATCCCTTTGCTTTATTTTATGTCTCTTATTGTCTTTATATTAAACTCTTTAAATTCTAACAGGAGAGTGAACCTCGTTTTTCACCCCTGGCACCCCCCCACAGGAAACGCAGGGGGTGGAGAGCTGGGGGACTCAGAGACTGGAGGGGTCTGGGGGTGTCCAAGGGTCAGGAAGCGGAACCGGGAGGGCCGGGAAGGGTCCGAGGTTCAAGGAAGGGACTGGGAGAGGCGGGATGGGGGGTCCAGGGGGTCCCTGTGCCCACGAAAGGGGGTCCAGGGGTCCCCGGTGTGGAGGGAAGCGGGGTCTGGGTGCTGGGAAAGGCAGGAATGGGGGTGCAAGGGGTCCCTGGGTCACGGGAAAGGGGGGCTGGGGCTGGGAGAGGCGGGCGGAGGCCGGGGGCGCAGTTTGGGAAAGGCGGAAGCCAAAGAGACTGAGAGAGCGCGGGAGGAGGAGAGGGGGGAAAAGAGGAATTCCAGAGAATTCAGCCGGATCCCACTGGATCCCCGCTGCCGCGACCCCCCTGGAGACCCCTAGGACGCCCAGGAGCCTCCGGGACCCCATTTCGGGAAGCGGTGGGAGTGGAAAACAGGGAGGTACACGAAAATTTGGGAGATCTGGGGGGGTCCAAAAGCCGAGGAAAAGGGCGGGACTGGGGTCTGGGAAGGGCGGGATGCCCGGGAAGGGGGTGCAGGGGGTCCCAGTCCCAGATAAGGGGATGCAGGGGAGTTTCCTTCCCAGAATTCGGGGTTCAGGGGGGTCCCAGTACACGAAAATGGAGATTCAGGGGGGTTCTGGTGGCAGATAAGGGCGTACAGGGGTTCTCGAGTCTAGGGAAGGGGGTGCAGGGGGGTCCCAGTGCCAGGAAATGAACGTACAAGGAGGTCCCGGTGCCCGGGAATGGGGGTTCAGGGGGGTCCCGGTGCTGGGGAAGGGGATGGAGGGCAGTCACAGGACCAAAAATGGGACTTCCGGGGGGTTCCCGTGCCCGGGAATGGGGATTTAGGGAGCTTCCGGTGGCCGGAAATGGAGGTTCAGGGGGTTCCCGGTGCTGGGGGTCCCACTCACCTTTCGTCGCCCCCCCCGGGGCCACCAGGAGCCCGAGGAGCCCCAAGAGCACCCCCAGATCCGGCGCTGGAGCCATCGCAGCCGTCACCGAGCGGAGCTGTGGCGCAGTTTGGGAGACGAGAAATCGAAAGTGACCGAGGGAGCGCGGGGGGGGGGGGGGGAGGGGAAAAGGGGGACTTCCGGGGAATTCACCTGGATCCCCTCCCTGGACCCTCCCCGGCCACGCCGTGCGGGACCCCCGGGCCGGGCTGGGCTGAACTCCCGGGCCCTGCGCCCAAACTCTGCCTGTGAATCATGCCACAACCGAGCCAGGAGACACTTCAGAGACAGAGACAGAGAAGTGGGTATTTGCTTTATTCGGCGCGCCGGGTGTGTGGGGGTCGCTCCTCCAAACACACACACCGGTGTCTTGTTGACTCCGGCGAGGGAAGACATGCCGACAATCAATGTGATTGATAATGCAAGCTTCAGTTTATTGAAATTCAGACTTTGCTTTTATACACTCAAATATGCATACTTGTCACTTCTCTATTGATGCTGGGTAAAAAGCTGCATTTTACACGTATTGCTAATGTTGCGTTTCAGGGTTCCTCCTCATCTCTCATGGTCAGTACATCTTGTCAGCACGTCCTGTTGTTTATCTATAACAGGATTGTCAAGAACACTGCGTTTGTGTCTTTGCCTTCTTTCTTTATTCTCATGATTTCTGTTCTCACGGTTTCCCTTTTCTACAGCTAGCAAGAGGCTTACAAAGGCCTGCTGATTTCTGCAGTTAGCAAGAGGCCTACTTATGTCAAGCTAAAAAGGTGTTTGCTTGTACAGCTCTTCCAGGGACCCGTGTCCCTTATCCTCCAATCATTCCTCAACACCGGTGCTCACTACAACACAGTATTAAGGGTTAAATTATGAATATTCATCACATTCCTTGAGACAGGTGTGGTTATACAAATTATTTCTCGGAAGTCATTAATATCATTAGCATACGGGCCACGCATGCGCTGTGAGTCCTGGTGGTTGCGCTGAGGAAGGCCCCTCCTCTTCCTCGGGGGTCTCTCTGATGAAGACCAGTAGTCATCCTCAGAGTGCACTTTTCACCTTTCTCCCTGGACATGGGTAGTCCTTTGGGGAATGATTCAGCAGTCACTGAGATAATCCTTGAGCCCTCTATCTCGACAACCCAAAGCAGGGAAAGCTCCGGGACCCGCGGATCCATTTTGTCCTGCGCTTGCGGGGCCCCACCCCCGAGAGAGCAGGACTGGGCGCTGGGACCCCGATCCCTGATTCCCAATCTCCCTCTCCTCTCCCTCTCCTCTCCCTTTCCTTTGGGTGATCACAATTCCCAGAGCGGCTGCAGAGCCCCGTGCCCAGTTCGGGTTTCCCAGCAAAGGAAGGCCTGGGGCTGCGGTGCCCTGGGATGGCCGGGAATGGGGGTCCGGGGGTCCCCGGGGTCAGGAAAAAGGGGGATCCAGGGGCTGGGAGAGATGGATACCTGGAAAAAGGGTGCAGGGGGGTGTTGGTGTGGGGTCAGGGGGTGCAGGGGGGTCCCGGAGCTGGGGAAGGAGATGCAGGGGGGTCCCAGTGCCCAGAAATGAGGCGGGGGGGAACAGGATCTGGGAAACGGCAGCAGCTGCTGGGAAGGGACCAGGACAGAGAGGGACAGGCTGGGATGGGCTGGGACAGACTGGGACACTGGGATACACTCGGACCGGGACCAGAACCCAGGGGGAGCAGAACTGGGGCACCAGGGATCATACTGGGATATACTGGGACCATACTACTGAATCAGGGGGATGGGAAGCAGGAGAATTAGTTTGTTAGGAACAATGCATCCAGCTTGGTCAGCATACCAGGGCAGGAAGAAAAGATAAGAGACCACTGATAAGGGCAGAGGGAGTCTCAGACAGACATCCTGCGCTCAACCCAAAACTAGCTCAAACCAGTCTCGAAGCTTAAACCCCGGCCAGGGGTACAAAAGAGCATGCGTAGGGAAGAAAGGTGAAAAGTTCAGGATGAGGAAGACTCCTGACTTCATCAAAAAGACCCTCGGAAGACCCCTACCAAAGCCACCAAACCACACTGCGCAAGCGCAACGCGGATGTAAATGGCTTTGGGGTTCATTATAATACGAAGCGAGGCTGGGGGGGGGCTAGGTGATGTATAGGCGTGTTGCGAAACTTAATGAATATGGAACTTGTAACCCGATAAATACCGAGCTGAATGCAGCTGTCGGCAGGCATGGCTTTGGAGGAGCCATCTCCCGTGCGTCCCAGCTGGAAATAAACATACCTACTTTACTACTTATTTAGTAGTGGAGTTCTGTCCGCTCTTCACTGAGGGCTACTGGGAGCAACTGGGGGCATGCTGGGGACAACTGGGTGCTCCTGGGATATAGTGGGCATGATTGGGATCATATTGGGACGGACTGGAATCGTACTGGGAGTGACTGGAACCATACTAGCGGTGAAAGGGTGCAATTGGAAAAATGCAAGGGGCAACTGGGATCATCCTGGGAGCAGCTGGCCCATGCTGGGGTCATACTGGGATCATACTGGGACTGACAGGGTCGCACTTGGAGTGACAGGGATCATACTGGGGGTGACTGGATTCTTACTGGGAGCAACTGGGGCCACAATGGGGGCAAATGGCATCATAGGAGATGTGACTGGGAAGCAAATGGGGCCACACTGAACTCATACTGAAAGGGACTGAGAGTGAAATGAACCGGACTGGGCATGACTGGGAGCAACTGGGATCCTCTTGTGAGTGATTTGGAACATACTGGGAGTGACCGGGATCATACTGGGGGTGACTGGGAAGCACCGCTGAGGCGGCGGCGGAGCTCGGAGGCGGCCCCAGCGCAGGTGGGAGCCGCGCTCGGTTCTGGCGGGGCTCGGGGCTGGCTGCGGGCGGAGGGGGCGGCAGGGGGCTGTGGCGGCTTCGTTGTGCCGTGTGGGCGCCGTGTTGGCCCTGGCGTGAGGGCGCTGCGGGAGCGGCTGCCCGCGGTCTCCTTCCCGCTGCTGCCTCGGCAGGAGCCGGTGCCGGAGCAGCGCTGGCTCGTCCCGGCTGCTGTGGGTAGGACAGAGGTGGCTGCCCCGTCCGCGGACGCTGCGCTGGGGCCGCCTCCGAGCTCCGCCGCCGCCTCACCGGGCTCCGGCCGCCGCCGCCGCTCCGGGGCCCGCACAGACGCTCCGCCAATGGCGCCTCTGCTGCGCCACGGCCGCCCTGCCGGCGGCTCCGGGCCCGGGCTGCTCCCCGCTCCGACCAATCAGCGCGCCAGAACCACGACTGACGGCAGCACCGCCCAATCGGAGCGAGGGGCGGGCTCTGCACACCGCACGGAACCCCCTCCCTTTCCCCTCAGTTCGCCATTTCTCGGAAACCTTGGCTGAGGGAGCCGTCTTGGCGCTGGGCCCGGCCAAGCCCGGATGCAGCCCTGAACCGCCCGGATCTCGGTGTGACCGGGAGCTGAAGGCGCTGGGAACTGCGGGTGAGTCCGGGATGGAGCCGGGACCCACCTGCAGCCCCGACAGGAGCCCGGGCCGGAGCAGGGGATGCCTGAGAGAGCCCCGAGCCCGTGGGAAGCCCCTGCAGAGCCGTGGAAGTGGCTCCTGGCGGGACTCGTGAGGCCGTGGGGGATCCCCGCTGGAGCAGCCCGCTCCTGAGGGACTGTGTCCCGCGGCAGGGACCCCAGGCTGGAGCAGGACAAGGATTCCTGTCCCTGAGGGGGAGGCAGTGACATGACCTGACTGTGACCCCCATCCCCTGTGCCCCTGGGTGGGGAGGAGGGAGGGAATGGGGGATAAAGAGAAGCTCGGGAAGGAGGGAAGGGTGGGGGGAAGATGTTTTCGTAGGAATTATTTTGCTTCTCGTTCTCGTGCTCTGATTTGTTTGACAATAAATTCAATTCATTTCCCCAAGTCATGTCTGTTGTTTCTGTAACCAGTGAGTGAACTCTCCCTGCCCTTATCCCGACCCTGCCGCCTTTCCTGGTGTGTTCTGTTCCCTGCCCAGGTTGAGGGGGGCAGTGACAGAGCGGGTTTGGTGGCACCGGGCACCCAGCCAGGCCCAGCCCACCCCAATAATCGCTGCAATAATTCACTCCAGCATTAACCAGCACCAGGGCGGGTCCGGCTGCGCTCGCAGGCAGCCGTTTGGGAGAAATGGGACACAGTGAGAGGAGGGACGTGATGCCAGTGGGTGCAATTGCCTTCCTCCGAGCTGGCAGGGAGTGGACGGAGGATCAAGGCTGGAGACCTGGAAGGCAACAAGGATGGCTGTGGGCCAGCCGCGGATTTTGCTTTCCAGGTCATTAAAGGGAAAGGAAGCAGCACAAAATCCATCAAGGAAAAGAGAGGAGAGAGAGCAGGTGGTGGTGGGGATCGCTGCCAGTGTGGACTCGGCTCATCCACGTGGATTGCAAACGCTGACAGACACCGAGCCCCGACAGACGCGCATCACTG
Source organism: Coloeus monedula (assembly GCF_965178545.1). Lineage (NCBI taxonomy): Eukaryota > Metazoa > Chordata > Aves > Passeriformes > Corvidae > Coloeus > Coloeus monedula. The sequence continues at coordinate 232,232 of NC_138816.1, read as the reverse complement.
ACTCTGTCGTACCCCGATGGATCCGACGGGGGCTGGAAGCTCCATCCAGCAGCTCGGTGCCTGCTCTGCTCTCGCATCTGCAACCCCGGCATGGACCGTGGGGTCTGGAATCATCTCCATTCTGGGCTGCAGAGCTGCTGCTTGGAGGTCTTGGGGGATCCTTTAAGCCCCTCGTGCTGCTCCGAGCTCCCGAGGGCTCCTCGAGGGTTTCTAGGCTTGAACCCCTCCCCAAATCTGTTGTTTGGGTTTAACAACAAACTCTACATCAACGCCGTGCCCTGTGGCAGCAGCCGGTGCTGGGACAACCCCGGGAGCCGGGCTAATGCCCGGCCGTGCCCAGGAGGGACCGAGGGCAGGGGAGTTCAGGAGGAGCCCCCGCGCCCCTCACTGCGGGCGGCGGGAACGGCCCGAAAGAGCGAGGGCTGCGAGGGCTCCGGGGCTGAGGAGGCTGCGGGAGCTGCTCGCCCCGGCCGGGGAACGTTCGAGCCGGCCCCGGGCGGGTTGAGCTCGGGCTGGTGACGCTGCGAGACCCGAGAGGGCAGGGAAGAGAAGAACGGGCCAGCGCCCGATGGGCAGCTTTCGCCGTCACTCCTCGTCCGTCGCTGGCCGGAACGCAGCAGAGGAGAGCTGGTTTAAGGGGACGGCAACCACGGCAGAGCCGCGAGTGAGTTCAGCGCTCGGTTCTGGCGGGGCTCGGGGCTGGCTGCGGGCGGAGGGGGCGGCAGGGGGCTGTGGCGGCTTCGTTGTGCCGTGTGGGCGCCGTGTTGGCCCTGGCGTGAGGGCGCTGCGGGAGCGGCTGCCCGCGGTCTCCTTCCCGCTGCTGCCTCGGCAGGAGCCGGTGCTAATAATGCCAAGGTTGCGGTTCAATCCCCACCTGGGCCGTTCCCTTAAGAGCTGGACTCGGTGACCCTCGTGGGTCCCGTCCAACTCAGAGGATTCTGTGATTCTGTGAAGTGGCCTTGTGTGACCCCCGGCACTGTTACGGTGCCAATGCTGCTGCTACTGTTGGCTTTCTTATTATTTTATGAATTTTTGTCGTGGGTAAGGCGCAGCATTATTGTATTCCATATCTGTGCCCAAAATATGTTACTTTTAGAATCGGCACCATGCCAGAACGGGAATATCCGGGCAGGTGGGGATGGAGCTGTTCCCTTTGTAAGCGGAGCCTAGAAGCTGAGAGCTTTGTGTCTGTCCTGGCAGCGTCTGCTGAAGGTGGAGGCTGCGCTTTGGAGGAAGTTGCTTTGGGCTCGGTTACAGCAGCCACACGACCACAGCTCCTCTCTCGCCACCAGGCTGCAGGAAGGGCACAGGCGGGGAAGGGCGGCACTGAGCCGGCACCGCCCTCCTGAGCCTGGGGCTCCCGCAGGGCCGGGACCAGCCGGGGCCCCTCATCGGGGTCCTTCCAACCGGCCTTCGCCGCGGTTGTAAAACTGTTCCTGAGGCTCCTGCGAAAGGGTTTTTCAGCACTGCTGATGCCTCGGGAGCAAGGTGCTGGTTGCACTGAGCGGGGAGATGCCAGCTGTGGGCTGGAGGAGAGGGAATTCTGCTCCGTTCCCGGGGTTGTGAATGAAGCCCTGGATTCCCAGGCCGCATCAGGAACTGGGGACATCCAGAAAAGAACCCTTGGAGGATTTCTGGGTGAGTGCAGGGCCAGCGCTGTGGCCTGTAGGGAGGGGCAGTGTCAGCCCAGGAGCACAGGGCCGGCAGGGCTATGGCTGTTCCCAGGGCTCTGGGAGAGGCCTCGTGGTTTGCAGTGGCCGGGCCCAACGCCCCCGGCTGCCCCCAGCCCTGGGCAGTTCTCCTGCCACAGGCTGGCCCCTGGCCCTGGCCAGTGCCTCCAGCGGCTCTTTCCCGCTCCAGGTGAGTGGTTTAGATCCCATCCCCTGTCACGCTGCTGGTTCTGCTGCTCCTGGTCCTGGCTTTGGGGGTGGCCTTGGCTGTGCAGTCAGGTAAGGGCGGGGCAGCTGCCTCGGCCCAGCCCCTCGGGGCAGAGCGGGGTCCCCGCTCCCTGTGCAGGGCGATCCTCGGACCTTCTCCCCTTTGCTGTCCAGCAGGAAGCTGTGGTAAAACTCCAGTTACCCCAGTTGCACCTGTGGCTCTGGTGCTGCTGGCCTGTCCCAAGGGCTGGGTCGGGTACCGCGGGGTCTGTGACTTCCTCTCGAGGGATCAGGGGACCTGGGGTCAGGGTCAGGCTCGGTGCTCCGAGCTCGGGGCCTCCCTGGCCGTGCTCAAGGATGAGGAAATGGTGAGTGAGGGGCTGTAGGGGCTGTGGGGTGGTAGAGGGGAGCCTGGGGGGCTCCTGGGCCGGGCTCGGTGCTTGTGGGGCCGGGGGTGCAGCCCTGCCCCGGGGCCTCGCAGGGAAGGAGCCCCGGGGCGTGGGGCAGCCCTGGGTGTGTGTCCCCCCGAGGGGCCGGGGCAGCTCCCACTGCTGCTCCTCTCTCCTTCCCAGGAGTTCCCCTTCCCCTCTGTGGGAGCGCACATCCCTGCCTCGGGCTGCGCAGACGGGGCCAGGGGCTGCCCTGGGGGGACGGCAGCAGCTTCAACTCCTCGTGAGTGCCGGGGAGCCGGGCAGGGCCTGCGGGGAAGAGGCTGCTGGGACTGGCCCTTGGAGGCAGCACTTGTCTCATCCGGCTGCTGGAGGGGACGGGGTCACCATGTCTTTCTCTGCTCCTCCTTGCAGGTTTCCAGTCGTTTGCAATACACAAGTGTGTGCACCTGGCTGAAAATAAACTCAGGAGTTGGATCTGCTCAAATCCGCAGCCGTATCTCTGCAGCAGGGCCCAAACTCCCCTGTAACAGGGGATGCAGAGAGGACCTTCTCCCTGCTGGGCAGGCTCAGCTTCGCCTCTTCCCCCCCAGCATGGGGATGTCCTTCCTCAGCCGCAGCATCTGCCGTGCACTGACTCTCAGGGTGACCTCAGTGCCTGGTCTCCAGGAGATGAAGCTGCAGGAAGAGGAGATGATGTGGAAGCTGATGTGTGGCTGCCTGTGCTGGGGCTGGGGGTTTCTTGCTCCTTCTACAACCATCCCAGAACTCATCCTGTTTCTGTAACACCACATATTTATCCCCTGAACCTGAATACAGACATTTACATAACCTGCGCATAAAGCCCTGAAACATTTGCTGCTAAATTACTGCGACCTGGCTTAGAGCAGGGTACTAATAATGCCAAGGTTGTGATTTGACCCCACACGGGCCACACTATTAAGAGTTGGACTCAATCCTTCTGGGTCCCTCCTAACTTGGAACATTCTGTGAAATGGCCTGGCATGACCTCTGTCAGCATTGACAGTGCCAGTGTTGCTGCTGTTGTTATTTTCCTCATTATTTTGTTACTTTTGCATGAAATGCTTGTGCAGTGCCCCCGCTGTCCCTTGTGTCCCCTGGGCACCGACAGCCCCGGCCCTTGCCCTGCTCCCCCTCCCACGTTCCATCCCGGCTGGCAGAGCCTTGGAGCTGCCATGGGGCCGTGGGGCTGCCCCGGGGGCTGCGCCCCGAGCCGGGGCCCCTTCCCAGTGCTCCCAGTCTGCCCAATCAGCCTGGAGCAGCCAGCGAGGGCTTCAGCTGGGGCGGCAGAGAGGCGCTGCTGGGGGGTCCCAGCTCCGCTTGGCTTGGGTTGTTCTTCCCAAGCTGGGGAAAAACGACTTTGGGAGTTTTATACCAGAAATCTCCCTCTCCTCCTGTCCTCTGCCAAAGGGGTTTGGGGCAGTTTTACATTTTTGGGGGAAATCAAAGCGATGGACAGAGCCCCAGCAGGACAGGGCAGCCCTGCAGCCCCTGAGCCCATGCTGGCCTGTGCATAGTAGAGGAGCAAAGCAGCTCAGGGATAATTAAACAGCCATTAAGTAATAATTACTTAGCCAAATAAATTGCTCTGAATTAGGGGGTAGGGAAATGAGGTCCCAGGGCTTCCTGCTGAGCTGGTGCCACTCCACACCCAGCGCTGGGAAAGCCAGGCCGGGAGCTCCACAGAAGAATTTGTGTCTATTTTCAGATACATCTGGCTTTTCATTGATCAATTCTTGATGTTTTATGCCACTTTCAATGATATTTTATTGATTCTCACCTCTCAGAGATCAGGACCAACCTCTTGATCTTTTATTTTCAGCATTTTATGGGGTGAGGAGGGGTATTTCTCTTGCAGTAGCTCCTGCCACAGCTCCTTCTCCTTTCCCCTGTGGGAAGCTGCCCCATATCTCCATTTTCCTTCCTCTGGAGACAAAATCCCACCACCCCCCCAGCCCCTTGGTGCCCCTCCCCGGGGTGTCAGGGCCGCGGTGGGGGCAGGAAGCTCCGGTCCCGCTGCCACTCACCCCCCCCCCCCCCCGGGCCAGCGCTCAGAGGTGCTGTGGCTTTTTGTCCCCTCCTGTGTGTCCCCACCCCCGTGTCCCCAGCCTGTACTCCCCGGCTCCACCGGGGTGGAAGCACAGTCCCACCATCTGTCATGGACTGATCCAGGCTGCAGTGGAAGAGGGTGAGGCTCCAGAACATCTGCAATACATTGATGACATCATTGTGTAGGGGAACACTGCAACAGAAGTGTTTGAGAAAGAAGAGAAAATCACCCAAATTCTGGAAGCCGGCTTAGCCATCAAGAAGAGCAAAGTCAAGGGACCTGCCTGAAAGATCCAGTTCCTGGGAGTAAAGTGGCAAGATGGATGATGTCAGAGTCCCACTGAGGTCATCAATAAGATCACAGCAATGTCTCCACCAACCAACAAGAAGGAAACACAAGCTTTCCTAGGTGCCATAGGTTTCTGGAGGATGCACATTCCTGAGTACAGCCAGATCATGAGTCCTCTCTACCTGGTTACCCGCAAGAAGAATGATTTCCACTGGGGCCCTGAACAGCAGCAAGCCTTCGCCCAGATCAAGCAGGAAATCGCTCACGCCGTAGCCCTTGGCCCAGTCAGGACAGGACCAGAGGTGAAGAACGTGCTCTACTCTGCAGCCAGGAGCAATAGTCTGTCCTGGAGCGTCTGGAAGAAAGTGTTTGGTGAGACTCGGGGCCGACCACTGGGATTCTGGAGCCGAAGCTACAGAGGATCTGAAGCCAACTACACTCCCACAGAGAAGGAAATCTTGGCAGCTTATGAAGGAGTCCAAGCCGCCTCAGAGGTAATTGGCACTGAAGCACAACTCCTCCTGGCACCCCGACTACCAGTGCTGGGGTGGATGTTCAAAGCAAAGATTCCCTCTATTCACCATGCCACCAATGCCACATGGAGCAAATGGATTGCTCTCATCACACAGTGCGCCTGTATCGGAAAACTGAATCGCCCTGGGATTTTGGAAATAATCACAAATTGGCACGAAGGTGAAAACTTTGGTCTCAGTGATGAGGAAGAACAAGAACAAGTGACAGGTACTGAAGAAGCTCCACCGTACAGCCAGCTGCCATCGGAAGACACACGCTGCGCTCTTTTCACTGACGGTTCTTGTCGAATCGTAGGGATGAAACGAAAATGGAAAGCAGCTGTATGGAGTCCCACACGACGGGTTGCAGAAGCTACTGAAGGGGAAGGTGGATTAAGCCAACTCGCTGAACTCAAAGCTGTTCAACTAGCCCTGGACATTGCTGAAAGAGAGAAGTGGCCAAAGCTCTACCTCTGCACTGATTCATGGATGGTAGCCAATGCTCTGTGGGGATGGCTGGAAAAGTGGGAAAAAGCTAATTGGCAGCATAGGGGAAAACCAGTCTGGGCTGCTGAAGAGTGGAAAGACATCGCTGCCCGAGTAAGAAAGCTGGTTGTGAAAGTCCCCCATCTAGATGCCCATATCCCCACGAGTAGGGCTAATGAGGAACACCAAAACAACAAACAGGTAGATCAGGCTGCAAAGATAGAAGTGTCCCAGATAGACTTGGATTAGCAACATAAAGGAGAGTTGTTCCTAGCTCGATGGGCCCATGATGCCTCAGGCCATCAGGGCAGAGATGCCACCTATAGGTGGGCACGAGATCGAGGGGTGGATCTGACCATGGACAGTATCTCCCAGGTTATCCATGACTGTGAGACATGCGCTGCGATCAAGCAGGCCAAGCGGGTGAAACCCCTGTGGTATGGTGGGCAATGGTCCAAATACAAGTATGGGGATGCCTGGCAGATTGATTACATCACACTGCCTCAAACCCACCAAGGCAAGTGCTGTGTGCTCACAATGGTAGAAGCCACCACTGGATGGCTGGAGACCTACCCTGTGCCTCATGCTACAGCCCAGAACACCATCCTGGGCCTTGAGCCAATGATATGGAATAAGGGGTGGAGTGTCTTGGAGTGACTTGATGTTGTATTCCCTACCACTGCACTATGCCCAGAAATTAGTATATATGCCTATGCCTTTAAACGGAGCCTGAGAGGGGAGAGAGAAAAGCGTACTTTTTCAAAGCAGTTTGTTTTCATGTTCCAAGGACACAGAGATAAAACCGGTCTGCTTCTGCAGAGCGAGGGTGGGAAGGCAGCCTGCTTGCTTTCCAGTCAGCTTTCAGCCAGTTTTTCAGCTCCTTTTCCTCTGGAGAGCTGAACTTTTGTTTTCCTGGGACTTTGTTTTTTTTCCCTTTTTCTCTGCTGGATGGTTTCAACATCAGAATACATTGGGAGGAATTTCCACTGAGGTCTTGGCCCACCACCCCGTCCCAGCTCCAAGGAGGGGGAGAGAGAGACTAAGGAAGGACTCTGAACTTTTCCCAGGTTTTTCTCTCCACACAGAGAATATATTATTTAGCACTATTATCCTTTTCCTGTGTGTTTGTTAAATAAATAGTTTTTATCTCTTTCACTTTCCTTCAAGGAAAATTCAATTCTTTCCCAAACCTGGTGGGGGAGGGGTGGTTGTAACCTGCCTTCTCTCAGAGGATATATTTCCAAATTTGGCCAAACCGGCACAATGGTCTTAGCCCGATGGGGCAAGTGGGGGCTGCGGGGAGCCCCCCACCCCTGCAGGGTGCAGGTACTGGCGGTCGTGTCTGCTGGGCCCCCCCGATTGGTGGGGAACAGGAACTGGCGGGGGGTGGGTGTGGGGCTGGGATCCCGGCGGGGCTTTTGTGTTTGAGTTTCCTTGGTGCGCCGGGCACTGCTTCACTGCTGCTCAATTGAACGGGATGAATTCCGCACTCCCCCACACAGGATTCCTCCTCGTGGGATACTTCCCTCGGGATTCCTCCCCCGGGATTCCTCGCCCTGGGAACGAGTTGGGCTCACATTCACACTCGCTGCCGCGGGGTTAAACACCGGCTGCTCTTCCACCTCCCTTCTCTTCCTCCCCGTGCGGCCGCTTTGGCCCAGCCCTGCCGGGATCAAAGCTCGGCTTTGCAGGAAGACTCTTAAGCCCTGACATCGCCCAGCGCGGCCCTTTGAGCCTCATCCCTGGTGGAGAGGCTGAACGGGAAAAACTGAGCTCCACACCAAACATGATTTCCAGGGGCTGGTTCTTCCAAAGGGTTCGTGCTCAGAGCAAAAGCCCCAAATCTGCTCCAATTCCACTGTTCGAAGGAGAGCTGGGATGCTGAAGGGCTGTTGGTGCCTTTAGATACCCTGATCCGAGTCTGGATGCTCCTGGTCCATCTTCCCTGCGCTTGTGGCGGTTCCTGCTTTGTTTCTTTCTGCTGCTCCTTGTGCCCCCATGCTCTTTCCTGCTGACTCCATTTTCGGTTTCCTTATGGAGAAAATCCAGTGGGAGAATCAGAACTGTTTAGGTTGGAAAAGACCTCGAAGATCACAAAGTCCAACCACTGATTAAAATATTGGACTCCTGCGGCTGGGAAAATCCACCAGCGTTTGAACCCTGGGGACTGCTGGGCTCTGAGCTGCTTTTGGAGACAAAACAGCCCAAATCTGCAGAGTTCCGGCCTGCTGGGTGCGGGCCTGGGCGATCTCCGGTCACCTCTGTCCCCTGCAGCTCTGGGCTGTCCTTGGTGGCACCGCGTGGCGCTTGGGGCCAGCTGGACCGGGAATCTCCTGCTCGGAGAGGCCGCGGTGGCGCTGGGGCTGCTCGTGTGAGTGCGGCCATGGGGACCCGGGGACAGCCCCGACAGCTGTCGGGGGACTCGTGCGGGGGAACAATCTCCCGGACGGGTTTGAGAGGCCCGGGCCGAGCTCGGGGTCACCCAGAGCCCCGATAAAACGAGCCCTGTGCCCAGTGCTGGCACCCCCAGCACCCCAAACCACCCGGGCAGGCGGGAGGGAGACTCCAATGTCTGCTGGATCTTGGGGAGACCCCTTAGAGGGGCAGAGCTGGGGGAAAATCCCCCCAAATAAACTGCTGCAACTGTCCCCGTGGTGGGCAGGGGGTGCTGAGCAGCCCCTCAGCCTGGGGCCGGGCCCCTCTGGGCCGCACAGCTCGGGGGGCACAGCTCGGGGTGCCAGAGGGGGAGCAGAGGCTCCAGCGCTCTCTGAGCTCCCACTGCGATGTCACCTGAGATACGGTGACACCTCGGAGGGGCCACATCCTGTCAGCAGCGTGAAGCTGCAGTGGAGGGCGGGGGGGCAGCTCCGGGCGCGGGGGGAGCTCAGGGGTGCAGAGCCCGGCCCCCAGAAGGAGACGGGCTGGGGTCTGCTCTGGGTTGGGAGCCCGAGGTCAGTTCTCACCCCTCACGAGCTGCTCAGGCCAAAGCTTGGGGTGAGTTGGGATGAGGGGAGGGCTGAGGGCAGGGCTCTGAGCTCCCGCTTTATGTCAGAATCCACCCTGGGGCCGCGTGCAGGTGGATCACGGTGGGCATCGTGCTGGGGGAGCCAGGTCCTGTTCCCTGCTCAGCCTTCCTTCCCCTGCAGCTCTCCACCAGCAGCCAGAGAGCCCGGGAAGCGGAAAAAACGGGAGGGAAGGAGGCGGCAATAGCACCCGGGAGAACTTCGTCTTGGAGCTCAGGGAAGTTCTCTGCCCGTCACAGCTGCACGGTAACAGCCCCGAGGCGCCTCCGCTCCAAAAGCTTTCCCAAAATCTCGTGGCATGCCCAGATCGGAGCCCCAAGCGCAGCTCAGGACGTCCCCGGGGAGCAAACGGAAATGAAACAAATGGGAATGAAACCCTGGTGCTTCTCTGGGTGTGCTGGGGAGGAGGGGATTTCTCGGTGGCTTCATCCGGCTCTGATCCCGGTTTCCAGGGGCTGAGTGATGCCGGACCTGCCCCCAGGGCTGGACGCTGGGCAGGACCGAGAGCTACTGGGTCTCCCCTGGATACAGCCCTTGGAGCAGGAGCCGGGAGGACTGTGGGGATTGGGGGCCACGCTGCTGCTGCTGCTGCTGCGGGATCGGGATGAGCTGGTGAAGGCAATGATGGGGTCGGGAACGTGGGATGGACCCGGGGCTGCACCGGGGGGCTTGTGGTGCACGGGAAGGGTGAGGGGGCTCCCAGAATCCTGGGATCAGCCTCCCCCCTTCCCCCCGTGCCCAAGCACCTCCGGGTGCCTGTGGCAGAGCGTGGGGAACACGTTGGGGCTCAGTCCTGGGATGAGGAGAGAGCCTGTTTTGGGGTGAGCAACCATGGCCTGTGAGCGTCACCACTTCTCCTTCCCCGAGGCAGGAATTCCTACATGAAACCCTGCAGAAACCCGCGCTCTCCTTCTGGATCGGGCTCTGGGTGCCCGCGACGGGGATGGGCTGGACGTGGGTGAACGGCTCCCGCCAGGACCGGGATCGGGGAGTGCCAGGGGCAGTGCTGGGGGCCAAGGGGGGCACCCCGCTGTCACCTGAGGGACACCCGGGAGTGACCCTGACTCATTCCTGACCCTGCAGGTTCCAGCTGAACCTCAGGGAGAGACCTGGACTCTGTGGGACGATCAGAGGCAGCACCATCACCCCTGAGAACTGCGACTTGGACTCACAGTGGATATGCCAGACAGAAGCCACCAAACTCTGACCTGGGGGTCGGGACAGACGCTCGGGAGGGATGTGGGAGCCACGTGGGTGATGTGGGAGCCAGGTGGGCGATGCGGGAGCTGGTGCCGCCATTGCAGCACAACCGCCCGCATGAATGGGCGCTGATGTTTCCTGGCTCTGCTCCCTGCTGTGTTCAGACCACGGCACGAACAGGGAGGAAAACCTCCCAAAATTGTGTCTCCCCGGCCACAAAGCTCGGTGCCTTACGTAAACACTCCCGCACCGGTCCTGCTGAGTCCCTTCACTCGAATCCGCCCCCAGGCACCGATCCCGGTGTGGGGCGGCTTCGGCCCCACACGACGGCGGCCCTGGGGCGCTGCTGGGCCCGATCCGGTCTGGCCCGCGGAGCTCCCACCGTGCCCCTTTATAAACCCCGCACCCGCTTTTCCCGCACGGCCCCAGCGGGTTCCCCCCGCCTCAAAACAGCCCAGAGGCGCCAGGGCCGGGGCCGGCCCTGTGCCAGGGCCCCTCGTATCCCCAAAAAACAGTGCCAAGGTAAAAAATACCTGCAAAATTGCCACAAATGGCCCCAAAAAGCAAAGCAGCTCCCGGGAAGCTGCTTGTGGGGGTCTCACCAGCCGAGCTGCAGCCAGAGGAGCGGCAGAGCACACATCGCAGCGCTGTCAGTGTCGGGCATCAGTCACTGCTTGGAGTTTGCAGACCCGACAGATAAAGTGAATCCAAACTGTCGGCGGTTTCCACCACCTGCTCTTTCTCCTCTCTTTTCCTTGATGGATTTTACATCACTTCCTTTCACCCCACAGAGCTGGAAAGCAGAATCCCTGGCGGCCCACCTTCTGCAGCTCCAGCCTTGTCCCTCTCGCTCTCCCGTTTACTTTGCACCAGGTTCTCCCTCCTCCTCTCCCTGCCAGCTCGGAGGAAGGCAATTGCACCCACTGGCATCATGTCCCTCCTCTCACTGTGTCCCATTTCTCCCAAACGGCTGCCTGCGAGCGCAGCCGGACCCGCCCTGGTGCTGGTTAATGCTGGAGTGAATTATTGCAGCGATTATTGGGGTGGGCTGGGCCTGGCTGGGTGCCTGGTGCCACCAAACCCGCTCTGTCACTGCCCCCCTCAACCTGGGCAGGGAACAGAACACACCAGGAAAGGCGGCAGGGTCGGGATAAGGGCAGGGAGAGTTCACTCACTGGTTACAGAAACAACAGACATGACTTGGGGAAATGAATTGAATTTATTGTCAAACAAATCAGAGCACGAGAACGAGAAGCAAAATAATTCCTACGAAAACATCTTCCCCCCACCCTTCCCTCGCTTCCCTTTATCCCCCATTCCCTCCCTCCTCCCCACCCAGGGGCACAGGGGATGGGGGTCACAGTCAGGTCATGTCACTGCCTCCCCCTCAGGGACAGGAATCCTTGTCCTGCTCCAGCCTGGGGTCCCTGCCGCGGGACACAGTCCCTCAGGAGCGGGCTGCTCCAGCGGGGATCCCCCACGGCCTCACGAGTCCCGCCAGGAGCCACTTCCACGGCTCTGCAGGGGCTTCCCACGGGCTAGGGGCTCTCTCAGGCATCCCCTGCTCCGGCCCGGGCTCCTGTCGGGGCTGCAGGTGGGTCCCGGCTCCATCCCGGACTCACCCGCAGTTCCCAGCGCCTTCAGCTCCCGGTCACACCGAGATCCGGGCGGTTCAGGGCTGCAGCAGTTCCGAGGCCTCCAGCCCGGGCCGGGCCCGTTCCAGGGCTGTTCCTCAGCTGCGGCTTTCCCCTCACGCAGCCCGGGGGGCGCTGGGAGCGCGGGGCGGGGCTGGGCCGTGTGCAGAGCCCGCCCCTCGCTCCGATTGGGCGGTGCTGCCGTCAGTCGTGGTTCTGGCGCGCTAATTGGTCGGAGCGGGGAGCAGCCCGGGCCCGGAGCCGCCGGCAGGGCGGCCGTGGCGCAGCAGAGGCGCCATTGGCGGAGCGTCTGTGCGGGCCCGGGAGCGGCGGCGGCGGCCGGAGCCCGCTGAGGCGGCGGCGGAGCTCGGAGGCGGCCCCAGCGCAGGTGGGAGCCGCGCTCGGTTCTGGCGGGGCTCGGGGCCGGCTGCGGGCGGAGGGGGCGGCAGGGGGCTGTGGCGGGTTCGTTGTGGCGTGTGGGCGCCGTGTTGGCCCTGGCGTGAGGGCGCTGCGGGAGCGGCTGCCCGCGGTCTCCTTCCCGCTGCTGCCTCGGCAAGAGCCGGTGCCGGAGCAGCGCTGGCTCGTCCCGGCTGCTGTGGGTAGGACAGAGGTGGCTGCCCCGTGGCCGGGAGTGTGCAGGAAAGTTCCCGTGGCCAGAGGTTTGTGTGCCCAGAGGAGCCGGAGGAGTCCTGTGAAAGTAACTTTATTCGTGGGCAAAGGGAGAGGCCACGGGGCATTTCCCGTGGGGTCTGTCCAAGTGTTGGAGGACGCAGCCTCCTTTTTATGCCGATTTGCCCGGCCGCATCTTCGTGTCCCTTTCCGCAGTGGCTGAGGTCCTTGGAAGGTACAGACTTCCCGATCCGCCTGCTGCATGTGCCCCTTAATGTGCACCCCCACTTTGTATAACATCCGATATTCATGGCTCTGTGAAGGCTTTGTTCTTCTTCGGGAAGTTCAGGAATTTCGCAGGACCTTGGCTGAGCAGCAGTTCGTGTCAATTAGTAATATTTTCTAAAATTTATGGTTTCTCACATTGCTTGCTTATCTCCAAGTCTCTGGCCCTATCTCCAATGGGATTCACACCATCTGTTTGTAAAGACACGTTCATTTTTTTCCTTTTAATCCCTTGTCTTCTTATTTTCTCAGTACTTCTCTTTACAAACTTTAAAAATGCCTTAATCTGTTCTTCGTGGGCCTTCTTTGGTTTTGGGATTATTCTCAGTGACCTCATTCTGTGTCCTTTTGTAGCCGTTTCTGGATGAGGAGGCCTGGCTGCCACCTGCATGCCCTTGATCCCCTGCTGAATGAGCTGCACTGAGCAAGGTGTGGTGCATGGTAAAAAGATGAGAGTTGCTGCAGCACCTGAGAGGAGAAACAGCATTGGTTTAACCCATGGTCTGCCAGGGAACCACGAAAACGTGTCCCATTCCCATCCTTTCCACATTTGGACAGGGACATGAGCTGCTTTCTTCTTTCCTTTGTTCTCTGTTTCACCACTTTTCCATTGTCATCTCTTTGCCAAGAGCAGTTTGAGTCATTTAATTTTCCACAACCTCCTGGTCCTTCTGCTGAAAGAGAATCTGATGCCATCCCAGGGTGAAATGTGGCATTGCTCATGGGAGTGGATTGGTGGGTGAGAAGGTCAGGAGCTGGAGCTGTGTGCTTGGTTATGATTTGGAGGACAGCTTGTAATCTAATGATGCATTGAAATGATCAGTGGGTTCTCTGGCACCTGGTATGAATTTGTTTGGGTTCCCAGGGGCTGCTCCATGGTGTTGTAGGATTTGTTCTGGTGGCCGTTCATCTTTTCCCCATTTTTGGGCGCTCCCAAATATGCTGGGGATGCATCCGTTGACTGCTTTTCTCTGATTAAATCATCAAATCCGTGGATTCCCAAGTGATTTTGCTGAACTTGTGTCAGCAAAAGCAGCCCAGTGGTCAAACCCACCCTATATAACATAGAGAGTGCCTGCACATGTTGGAGTGGTGTGAAAAACGAGGTTCCCTCTTTGTAAAATTTTAAGAAAAATTTAATAAAAGGGACAATTAGGAGACAACAGCAAAAAGGGTATTATGGCTGGGTGCTTTGGCAGAAATCCAAAGGCACACCTCTACATCCAAAAGATCGTCTTTAAAAGTACATCGCTTATTTCATATTCATCACCATCATGCATAATTCATTAATTCTTTGGACTTGCTAAGTATCATCCCATCAGCCTTATCTTCCTCCTTGGCTCCATTATTCTGGTTTCTGGTTTTTCTTCTGATAAGATTCTCCAGGAATGTGAAGATTTTCTGTGCCTATCTTTTCTAAATTGACTACATAAACAATAGACATTCTATATCATTACAGAACCTAGGTAGAGTTTTCCTAACATTAAGGAACATGAAAAAAAAGCCGACCTCACGATACATTCATAACAATACCTCCCTTTTCCTTTTTTTACAGATCATTTGGCTTGAGCAGTATCCCTCGTTCTCTTGCCTTTATTATTTGCTCATTTTTTTCACAAGTCAATCTTGCTTCTTCAAAGGGGTCTTTGATATCATTTTGCTTCTTTAACACCATGATCTTTTGTGCCGTTCCAGATGTAGCCAGTTTTGGTTCCACAGGCATTGGTACTATTTGCATGCCTTGGACCACGGTAGATATTAATCGAATGAAACAGGGGATCAGGCAAGGGAGAAATATCAAGCCTGTGGTTAACGGAACCGGGGGCTTGTTGCCACGAGCCCCGGCGTGCCCTCGGGCAGAGGGGACGCAGCGTTGGCCTCCACAGCGTCCTCGCTGCACGGCTCAGTGGAATCGGCGTGGGATGGGTGCGTGCGCTGGCTCCTCCTCAGAGGAAGCTCGTCGGGCAGCCGGTGGATTAGGCTCGCGTTAGCCCAGAGGCAAAGAAGGCGGGAGGGGCCTCTGGTGTGGGTTCCAACAGGTTTATTTGTGGGAGGGTCCAGGAACCAGAAAAACGCACCGAGAAGAAGCGGGCTCACCCCTTTATGGGGGGGTGGAGCAAGGCAGGGAAAGAGAAAACAATCAATGGGATACAAGCAGAGGGGAGGATACAATTTTTCAGCACAAATGGGGAAAACAGGGAGGCAGGAGTCACAACAGGGAAACCAATCAATAACTAAGAAAGGGAGAACTTTCTGGAACAGGGGGAGGTAATTTAGGATTGGGAGCCACCCGGGGGAGCTAACCTAGTTCTCTCCTGGTCCGCCTTCCGATCCACTGTGCTGGGTGGGGAAATCCACCCAGTGGATGGCTCTGGTTTGACTGACATTTGATGGTTTCAGCCCGAGAGCAGGCTGAGCTACCTCAACATGCAGTGGCACATAAAAGGAAGAAGCCTAGCTTCTTCCACCATTCCATTCCCAATACATTATCCCACCAGCTAAGTTTTAGTGCAGATTCCCACTTTTGGACCAGTACATGGGCTATTTTTCTGATATTTTTGGCTATATCTAGGACGGCATCCCCATGGTCATCTATCTTCAAACAACAATCTGATGTATTAAATTTTTTACAAACACCTCCTTCTTCAGCCAATAGATAGTCTAAAGCCAACCTATTCTGATATGCCGCAGCTCTTGTTTGGCTTTGTTGGCTAGCTAATAATTCCAGTGCCTGACCAGTTGGGTTTGTTATTATTTCTACAACTGCTTGGAGTCTTATAATGCGATTCAGCATGTAAATTGTGGTTCCATACCCCCAACTCCCATCTCATGCCCAGCCGGCTGGCCCATATGTTTCAATTATGCGCTCAGCGGGCCATTCCTCGTCTCTCCATTTTTGAGGTTCTCCAATCAATTCTCTTTTATTCCTTTTTAGATCCTCATACACTGGTATTCCTAGTTGATCTCCATCTGGCTTGGGTAAAAGAAAGAATCCTGTGTGTATGATTCCCATGGTACAACTCCTTTTCCACTGAGAGGGGAGCTTTGCCTATGCCCTTTTTCTACATATCCAAAATTGGCCATCTGGTGCCTTCCAGTAATCCAATTTTTTTTTTATTTATATTTTCCCAAAATTCTGAAATGTCTGGGATCCCAAAATAAGGATTTTTGTTTGTATCATTGCATTGAAAGAGTTTGACCTTATTTATGTATTTACAATTATTTTCCGTTGTTTTTTCCTGAGTCCAATACAGAGTTGGTTTCTCGGGGACCCACCATGTAAAAGTTCCTTTACTGACTTTAAAAGTATCTCTTACAAGGAGTATTTCCTACTTTGTTGAGGAAATTGTTCCCGGTACGCCAAAACCACTCCTGTCACTGTTGAACTCAGTACGCACCCTTCTGCTCTGTTTTCTCCCCTTATCTTTGTCTGATTCCACTTAAGGAGTTCTCTTGGGCTCAAGCTACTGCCTTTCTATGGCCATTCCTCTGTCATCAGAGGCCCTCCACAGACCCAACAGTTGGTTACATTAAGCTCCTTACCTATCCTTTCCCCTAATTCCACAAACAAGTTTTTTCCAAATTTTGAGATTTCCTTTTCATTTTCTATTTGTTGTTTGAGTTTCACATACATGTCTTGAATTGGGGTCGATACAGAGTTAGATTGTTGTGCTGGCTTTGCCTCCTTATTTACCAGTTGTTCTTTTACTAAGCCTGAGACTTTTCTCCCAACAATATATGTGAAACAAATCCATCTTTCCCTTTTTGGACATTTACTTCCCAACCTGCTACTGCTTGTTCCTAGGTTTTCTGCAATCCAGTACTTTTTCTCATTTTGCATACAGTTTTCTATTTTGGATGGGTTATAACAGTGACTGCTGACATGGGTATGCACAATGATAAAGGAACCTCGCTGTTTTCCATATACAGCTTTTGGTAGCACCTATGGCATGGCTGTGTCGGTATCCCCAGAGGGAAGAGACAAAAGAGGAGTGACAGATAAAGGAATAACAGAGGTCTGATATGGCTGATACCTCCACCTCCCATGCCTATGGGGTTGCTACCCACAGCAGGGGTATGTGATCTTCTTGGTGTCAAGTACAGTGGTCAATTCGGTCTTGCCCTCTATTTCCTCGTCACTTCCTCTTTGCTAATTTCCAGGCAAATTGCTTTTGACACTTCTTAATTGTAGCTTCCCGCCGTTCCTCAGGTGTCTCCCATTCAACAGGCACTAGTAATTCCCATCCACAAAGCAGGGTTACTGTTTCAGCTGTTCTTTGCTCTACCTGGATGGGGAATAGATTTGGCGTTCGACACTTCATGCAATGAGTGTTGTTTCTGTGAACTACAATACCAATAATTTTTACAGTCTAGACATTTACAGTTAACCCAGCTAGCATGTTCAGTACTACGATGAATCAGACAGGGTATGTGGTATGGCACTCTTGGAGGTAGCAATTCCTCCTCCTTTTAAATAAATCACAGGCTAAGGCCAGAATATGAGAATCCTCAGCTCTAAGTAGTCCTGATCCTCCTGTTTGGAGTGGAAGGATTCCTCCCCAAGGAGGGTATCAGAGGTGTCTCAGGACCTGTCCAGGCAATACTTGAAACCACTAATATAAGCTTGGCCTTATTTCCCAGTCAGGTGTGATTCTTGGTGTATCTCTTGAATCATTTGGGTTTTCCCAGCGCATCAACCCCCAGTTCCCTCTTAAGAGTTACCTTGGTATCACCAGGCGTAGATGTTCTAGTCCACTCCTTAGGTTCCTGCATGGGTGCTTTGATTCTGCTGGCGTGGATCCACCCTTGCTCCTTGGCCCGGATCGCTGCCTCAGTAATCAGTAGCACCTGAAAAGGACCTTCCCCTTGTGGAGCTAAAGATTGCTCATTCCATATTTTTACTAACACCCACTCCCCTGGATGGATGTTACGGATTTTAAAGTCTAAGGGAGTGGTTTGAGGGATTATCCCTTTTAACTGCAAATCTTCAAGGGTCCTTGCAATTGTGTTGACATATTCTTTAACACTCATTCCCCTAATTCATAGGTAGCAGTTTCATTTTGGGTGTTCAAAAGAAAAAAGGGTAACCCAAACTATAGGAAAAGGGTTCATGAAGGATGTCTGGACTTCAGGCAGCTCTCTTGAAAGCTGTTTATTGCATAGGCGAAGTTACAGCGTTTCAGGGGGTGGGTATCCAGAGCCAGCCCCACAGCTGTCAGCCACAGCTTGTAGGCATAACTGAAGCCGCTTTCTGTTCAAGAGAGCATTGTACACCTTTCTTTGCTGAGTATCCCAAGACATAACAACCAACAAGCACCATACACAACACCTTTACATTTGCCTATAGTCTATCTTAGCTACTACCACTACCATCCTGTACATATACTGTAGAACCCTAGAGTCACCACCATCCAATCACAAGAGCAAGCAAGCTACAATTCAAGCTCACAATGGAACACTTTCAGACCTCTCTTCTTCCTGCCACATCAACATTCCTTGTTTGCCTGTGATAGCTCTCTTCCTCCAAAAACATGTTTTCTGTTTACTTATGCTCTTCTGACACCCACCCAGTGAAAAATGTCTTTGTTTGCAGTCACATACCTCTGTCCTAAGCATAAAAATCTCCTTCCAACTCATCTCTAACCTTTGTCCTCTCACTCATTCAGTGATCAATGTTTCAGCAAAACATCTTCCACTACATCAAAACCTGCTTCAATTTCTGTCCCATCCTCAGGCTCCACACTCAGAGATCTCTCGGCCGAGCCCACACATCTGCGAAACTTTCTTACCAAACTTTCATCCTCTCCAACACCAACCATCATTTAGTAAGCTGACACTCTCAGGTCTGACCTGGTTGTGTCCAACCCCTCAATAAAGCCAGAGGCTGGCATTTTACCCATGACATTTGAGTTTCAATTATTAATTCAGTTAAGGTTCTCTTTAAAGTTTGTTTCATCCTCTCTACCCGTCTTGAACTCTGTGGGTGCCATGGGGTATGTAGTTCCCAGTTTGTTCCCAAGGCTTGAGTTAGTTGCTGTAAAACTTTTGATGTACAGTGTGTCTATCTTATTAATCATTCCATACCTAGGAATAATTTGTTCTAAGAGGGTTTTACATTCTACATTGGCTGTGGCTCTGACACTGGGAACAGCTTCCACCCAATGGGTAAGATGGTCTGTTATTACTAACAAGAATTTCCACCTCTGCACTTGGGGGAGTTCAGTAAAGTCCATTAGGATACTTTGCAATGGTCGGAGAGCCAACTCACGACCTCCTGGAGTTGTTTTTGTTATCACCTTTTTATTTACTTTTTGGCAAACCATACATCTTTCCATTATTTGTTTAGCCAACCCATAAATTCTGTCATACATGAAATCCCTATTTGTGCTTGGTCTTCGCATATTAAGTGCTTTAAGTAATTAATTTTGAGTTAATTATTTTTAAATTGAATGTTACAATTAACCCATCAGCCCAGGTACAAAAATCCAGTTCCATTATCAGTGTTTTCATTTGTTTAAAGTAGTTTATTAATAGAGTTGCACCCTTCCCAGTTAAAATTTTTCCCAGTAAAAAATCACAAACTTGCCCCTTTTCAAGCTTCAAACCACTGGTACACCATAAGAGTTACCTTTCCTGTGTTTACTGTATACTTTTACAAGTGTTTTGAGGTGTGTTGGATGTATTTTAATACTTTTTGTAGGTGTTTCACTTGCATTTTGATTCCAAGGCCAAAACCCCACCCAGTCTTAATAGCCAGCAGCTATTTTTAGCCACGGCCATTTCTCTGCAGGCAAGTCCCATGGCAACCTGAATACCTGAATTTTAATGAAGGCATTGTATTCCCTTATCTCTAACTGATACCACCCCCCCGACAACGATGAGCCATTGTTGGACGGAGATGATCCATCAGAGGGAAAGCACCAATCGCCTTGGACCGAAGGGGCGGGCTGTGGGCGGGCTGTGGGCGGACTGGGGCGGAGCAAAAACTATAAAAAGGACGAAGCCGAGAGGCGGGCTCTCTTCTCTCTTCCCCTCTTGCTCTGTCCAGATTAGCTGTGGGAGACATCGGTGCTGGGCATTAAAAGCCTTACCCCTTTTAAGGGGCTTTTAGTAATTTTTTAAAGTCAACCCAGCACTTCAAGTTCTTTTTCTCTACCTGAGGTCTAGTGCTGTCTCAGCCAGAAGATCTCATATCCCTGTGCTCCTGGGGCATACTATCTACCGAGCCATAGGATACCAAATTTTTATATTTTTCTGATTTCTGTAATTTTTCAATTTTTCTGTTTTCAATAAATTAATCTTTTTAAGAGTTGTTTCATTTCTCACAGTTCCAATGCACCCATAATTCCTTAGAAAGTGATCTCAGAAAGCTTTAGTACCCCAATGAGTTTTGATGCATGTTTTCTAGTATTTTCCTGGGGAGGGACTTATGAAGTAACTGCCTTCCGTCAGGAAGTTTTCATTTTCCACATTCATCTTGGCTTTCCCCCCCCCTTACTTAATTCTTTCTCCTCTGTTTCACTGAATTTTGGAATCTCCAATTTTTCGTTCTTTGAAGTCAAAATTAACACAACCCTTTTTTATCCCATTCTCTGCAGCATCCTCAGCCCCCGATCTGCCAAACTCCCTCCTCCCATCTCTGAGGCCATCCCCCCCCGGTGTTCCCCCATATGTACCACAGCTGTCTCTGCAGGCAATTCCAATGCCTCTAAAACCTCCAAAACAAGTCCCCCATGCATCAACCCCTTTCCCTCTGAACCAAGCAATCCCCTTTCTTCCCAGGTTTTCCCAAAGGCGTGCAGCCCTCCAAAAGCGTACCTTGAATCAGTATATATATTTCCCTTTTTGTGTGCTAAATGTTCCAGTGTGCATAGTCCCCCCATCAACTAAAGCCTACCCTGACATTCTTTCTCCTTGTACACATCTGGAAGAACCGTCTGCATCTATTATTTCTTTCTGAAAGGGCTCGTTCCTTGAGATCTGCTCGAACTTTGGTGTTTTGCTTCTCTTTTAAGAGAAACGGCAGAAGCGGTCGTTGCCAGGGGATCGGGGCAGGTGAGGGGGGGGGTAGGAGGTGGGAATCCTCTCGGAGGCTGATTCCTCCAGGAGTGGGGGGCAAAGGCGGGAAGTGCCACTGGAACTGGCAAGGGGACCAGCTCTTCTGGCGGATCCCAGAGTCTGGCGTGGAGCCTCTGCACGGGTCTGCAGCAGCCACGGCGACAGGACGCCGAGCTGCCGGCGGGCCCAGCACAGCCCGCGGGGCCGAAGCCGGGTTCAATGGAGCCGCGGCAGAGAACGCAGCGGGGGCAGGGGCTGCTGGAACGGCCGCGGACATCGGGAGCGGGAGCGGGGCCGGGACTGGGGCAAGCGGGGGTCCGAAAGCAGCGGGCTGGGCTGCCGCGGAGCGGAGCGGATACCCGGGCTAGGGACGGGCACAGGGACACCGTAAGGGGTGGGCTGGGCTCCCACAGGACCCGCAGGAGCTGGAGGGGGCGGTGGGAACACCGGGGCCACCGGCGGAGCCGCCGCCGCTGGGACAAGCGGTGGAGCCGCGGGCGCTGCCTGAGAGCCGGCACAGGCGGGACCTCGGGCTCCGGGAGCGGCGCTGCAGCTGCGAGCGGCGCCACAGGAGCCTGGGCTTGGGGGGGGGGACAGGCGGGAATGGAGGGGGCGATGCTTCCAGGGGCTCCCAGCCCTTCTCTTTCTTGTTTTCCCTTTTCTCCTTTTCTCGGGTCTCTGACAACTTAAAAATTCTTATCCCCTTAGGCCCTATGTTTCCCACCCAGCATGAAGCATACTTGCTTTCTTCTGTGTTAAAGGGTTCTTTTGAATTTACAAATACTTGTAAAGCCTGACAGATCCAGACTTCAAGAGCCATGTCTGGGCCAGAAAACATGGTCGGATCTTATTTCCTTCTCGGCCCAATCAAATATACAAAACTGTATCATTTTGACTTTGCTTTTTTTTTCTTTGTACTTGGGTTTTTATTCCAGTTAGCTAACATAACTCCCAGAGGGCTTTCCTGGGGTATCTCCGCTGGCACGCCTCTATTCCCTTTTTTTTTTGCCTGACTCTTGCTTACTAGTTTTATGTCCCATTTTCTCAGAATCTTATCTATCCTTCCCAGGCCTTTGTTTCCCACTTTTTGTTTTAATAAAAACCAACAAAACAAACAACTATGCAAACCCCACCACCTCTTTCCCCTTTCTTCTCCTAGAATACAAAAGTTCCTTCCTCTTAATACAGTATGCCTCCCTCCAGAAAATAAAGTTGTATTTCAAGGTTTAACATTTCTATCACATACATTTTCATTCATTCTCACTCACTTCTTTTTATTGTTCCAATTTCTCTTTCTCAAGCGCTATCAGTCACAACCACACAAGATTAAGGTACCTTTTAATTTCAAATTGTTGGCCAATATTCACCTCTGGGCCCAAAGTTCCAGGTTTCTTGGATTTATCCTCAATTTGGCAGAATTAAGCCTGGATTTCTTGAATTTTTAACCCTCAATCCAGCAGTCTCAAAACCTAAATGTCTTGGAACTAATCCTCAATTTAGCAGAGTTAAGCCCGGATTTCTTGACTTTTGAACCCTCAATCCGGCAGTCTTAAACCCTAAATTTCTCTGATCCAATACTAGGAAACTCTTGACTCCCCTCCTTCAAGGAGTCCAATCCCTCCCCTGAAACCCAGTCCCAGTTAGACCAGGGCTTCTCTCACTCCTTTTATCTTTGGCTTTGCCTCTTTACTGACTGTTTCCCTCGCAGCAGAGCAGAGCCGCAGCCTCAGAGGCTCCACACTCGCTTCGCAGCTCTGGGGTAACCAGCCCGCGTCTCATGCACACACTTTCATCCCCCTTATCCCCCCAAAAAGAGGAAAGAAAAAATACTCCCCTTTCTCAGAGTCTTCGTGCACAAGATTTTACGTGTATAGTTACCGCGGTATCTTAGGGAGCCTTTCCTTTCTTTTTTCTTTGTCTTCTCTCTTGCCCTCCGGGTGTTTGACCTGCAAACCCCCATGACCACGCCAGGAAACACAAAGCGAGGCTGCCAAAAGCAGGTGGGGGTGCCCCCCCTCTCTGGGTTCCCTGGGAGATCTCAGAGGTGAGGCCTTTTCCCTGTACGGGGAATTGTGAAAAAGGAAAGTTTAATAAAAGGGACAATTAGGAGACAATAGCAAAAAGGGTATTATGGCCAGGTGCTTTGGCAGAGCCAAAGGCACACCTCTACATCCAAAAGATTGTCTTTAAAAGTACATCTCATATTCCATATTCATCACAATCATGCATGATTCATTAATTCTTTGGCGTTGCTAAGTATCATTCCATCAGCCTTAACTTCCTCCTTGGCTCCATTATTCTGGTTTCTGGTTTTTCTTCTGATAAGATTCTCCAGGAATGTGAAGATTTTCTGTGCCTATCTTTTCTAAATTGACTACATAAACAGTAGACATTCTATATCATTACAGAACCTAGGTAAAGTTTTCCTAACATTAAGGAACATGAAAAAAAAGCCAACATCACAATACATTCATAACAATTATTTAACATGCAAAAAGCCAACATCACAATACATTTATAACAGTGGGGAGAGGGATGATTCCCCCCCCCCCCCCCCCCCGCTTTTGTGAGTGAAGTTCTCCCAACATTCTCCGTTTGCTGTTTTCCTTTGCAGCTTCAGGGATTTCTGTTGCAGAGTCAGAGATGCTCAGTGTGGGCTCTGCCTTTAGCGATGCAAATTCTGTCTGTGCAGGGAGGCAGAGCTTGGGGTGAGGGGCAGAGGGAATCAGCCCAATTCCTGTGGCAGGCAAGGAGAGCCTGGGACATTGTGCACACTTCCCGCAGCAGAGTTAATTTGCATTTCTAAAGCTCCTCTGCTGGCTGCCTGGAAGGAAGCTTCTCTTCCAGGGCAGCCATCAGGTGACTCACATGTTGCCCCCCGCCCCCGACAAGCCTTTTGTTGTTGTTGTTGTTTTGTTGTGGTTTTTTTTTTATGTTCTTTTAACTGTTTATGAGTTAAAGGGACTCCTTTAGAGCTCTTCTAGTTTTGCAAAATGCAACCTAAAGGTGAATGTCAAAAAACCCATACCAAAATTTTGCCATCACTAACAGCCATGCACACACATACAGAATAAAATCTCAAAGCAACAAAGATTTTTGCTACTTCTTCTCCTAAAACTAAAAATTGACTCTCACGTCCCTGGCCCAAACCTTACTTGCAATATCAAAGTAGGATTATTGATATTAGGAAAAAACATTCTAATGGTGTAACCTAATCCCGCCCAGCCCAGAGTGTGAGCGTAACTGAGAGCCAGAGTGGAATTCTCCCGCTGTCTCCCGCAGCAGCTGTTGCGAGTGCAGGCACAGAAAGCTCTGAAGCTCGCCCGGTGCCAGCGAGGATTGGCCCCCAGTGCCTGGAGATGCCAGAGGAGGTGCCCAGCCAGACTATTTCAGCAGAGGATCTGTGGGCAGCCCCAGGGGCTTCCCCCTATTATAAACAAAATTAATAAAGAAATAACATTTATTATGCGACCGAAATATCGCTTTCAAACACCACGATTGAGAAAAACAGCACCGAGCCCAGGGTCGGAGCTGGGTGAACACGTACAGATCTGATCTCTATCGCACCAGACCTCCCAAGTTCAGGAGTGCTGCTTTGGCTGGTCCCTTCTTACACAGTTCTTGGGCAGAGTCCGAATTAATTCTATTCTTCTCGTATTCATGAAGTTTTCTTGTCCCGGAGTTGGGCTGCACAAAGCCTTTCCTGGGTCTGATGAATTGTCCATCCTGGGTGATGAGTGGGCCATTTCTGCTGATGGATGGGCCATCTCTGGTTCCCGGAACAGTTATTTTTAGTTCCTGGAATGTCCGATTCCTTATCAGATGAGATGTAGATATCAGAGTGTGGTGATCAAGTCCTCATGGTGTAAATGTCCCGGTGATAAGATCCAACCCCACCTAGGTGGAATCCTCACTTACTGTGAAAGAAATACTTTTAGTGTTGTGAAATTTTTCTCTCAGCCAGGCTGGTGCAGGGATTTAGAAACTCGGTCTCTGTAGGGTCTAATTACATTTCAGTTTTATATATAATAGCACGAATTACATATTTTATTTATAACACCCCGCTGTGGAGCCCTGGCTGCTGCTGCGGCCCCTTCTGTGCAGGGTCAGTGGCGGCCTCGCATGGTCCTCCTGCAGCCGGGGAGTGCAAATCCGCGGGGCTTCAGAGAGCCTGAGGCGAGGCTGAGGGGTCCCCCCGTATTCAGCTGTGCTGGCGGCTGTTTCTGTGCTCGGGGACACTTGGAATGGGCCACGCCCTTGGCCACCAGTGGTGCTTCTTTGCGCTCCTCAGGCAGGACCCGATGTCCTGGTTGGATGTTGTGGGCAGCAAAGTGCCAAGGCAGGGTCTGTGCCAGCCGAGCTTCGTGTGGAAGAGATTTCACACGGGACAGGATTCTGGCCACAGACTGCTTGAAACAGACATCCCTTATCTCCACCCCCGAGTAGGTCGAGAATGAGCAGGGTGAGGAATTGGAAACCTCAATTCCAGGGGTGATAATTGAATATCTGCCCTGGGTCTGGCTCTTCTTCTTGCCAAAGCCAATGGCAGCAGCCGTACCCGTGGCATCTTGGTTTCTCTCAGCAGCTTCAGAAGGTGTTTCTTTATTTCCCCATTCATTCTTTCCACCCGACCCAAACTCTGGGGGTGCCAGGGCGTTTGGAGGTGCCACTGTGTTCCTAAAGCAGCCAGAACGGCCTGAAGGATCTTTCCTGTAGAATGAGTTCCCCTGTCTGAGTCGATTGCTTCCACAATCTCATATCTTGGAATTGTTTGTTCCAAACATGCCTTAAGAACTGATGCAGGGATTGCTGAAGCAGTTGAAATGCTTCTGCCCTGCTGTGAGCTGCCATGCTGTTAGCAGAAGATATTGAAGCCTTCCTGCTCAGGGCATTTCAGTGCCAGGCTCTTCCAAGCACCCCCAGCTCGGCCCTTTGAGCTGAGCATGCGGGCGCTGAGCTGCGCTTTGTCTTATTCCCTTTCCTTCAGAGCAGCGTGTCTTGTCACTCTTTTCCCTTCTGCTGCCCTTGCAGAGCCATCCCTAAACACCTTTTCTCCCTCAGGCCAGGGAATGTCTGGTGAATCTCTCCTAGCCTGGGTCTGGAGCTCTGTCACTTGGCTGCAGCCATGGGTTTCTTGCCAGCCCCGTGTCCAGGGCCGTTCAAACAGGAGGCTGGGTTCAACCCTTGCCCTGTCCTCAACTCTGAATCCTCCTGTTCCATCCAACGAGTTTCATTCTGTAAGAACCGAGTGCTGCTCATCCATTTAGAGGCTCCTTTGGTTAACAAAGCTTTAACTTGATGCCTGTCTTTGAAAGACAGGTGTCTGCTAAGGAAGGCAGGAGCCTCCCTTGGAATGGAAAATGTAACCCCCTTCCCTCCGAATTAATATAATTTTGAAATCAAGGGGCTTTCAAGCAAAGATATGAGAAATAGGAATAACAGTTCTTTGCTAGTACGTATAACAAGGCAATACTATGGAAACACTGGCTTAACCTGACAGAGTCAGGGTATGACCTGACACCCTGCTGGGCAGGGTGGTGGTAGCAGTCCGATTAAGTGGTGGCTGCACTCCTCTTGAGGTAAGAGATGTGGTTCTGTTGAAGCAGTGATCCTGTAGAAGGATCTGGTCTTCCTCTGAAGGTCCAGTGGTGGTTATGTAGCTCTGAATCCAGTAGGTAAGGGCTGGCTGTGGTGTTCCAAACCTCAGATGATATCCAGGTAGGAGTGCTTGGTTCCTCCCTCTGGGCGGAGCATCTCACAATGGGATGATGTAATGTTATGAGTCATGCGGTGAGGTTTGATAGCCCATTAACAGAAGATACATCTCCTGAGGGAGTTACCAGGGATGTGTCATGGAACATGAGACAAAAAACACTGCCCCACCTTGTTTCACCAGATGGTGCTAGAATACATACTTTTGGTTACATCATAAATTGTAACCTAAGACAAAGCCAGGCTTGAACAACCAGAGATTCTGCTGCTGTCAGTTTTCAGGCCTCAGTTCCCATTAAAGCCGGGGCTGCACAATTCAGCAGACAATGAGGCCACTCTCTGGCCACTGGGTTAAACATTTGAGCCCAGGAATTCCTTTGGCATGGCCCTGATGAACATCCCCATGCAATTCAAATGGTTTTTCCCTGTCTGGGAGGGCCAGGGCAGGAGGCTCAGTTAATCTGCTTTTGAAGCCTTGAAAATTGTGCTTTCCTTCTGGTGTCCATGATGGGGTTTCTTGGCTGGCAGGAGAGGAGTGTTGTAGGGAGAGATGCCTGGCTCCAGAAGCGCTGCCTTTAGCAGGGCCTCAGTAAGAGGCTGTAACCCCTTCCTTGCCTCCCTTGGAACAGGGTATTGCTTTTAGACACCACTTGTCCTGGTTGCTCCAAAGGAATTTGGAGAGGCTCTATATCTGATTTTCCCTATTTCCCTGGGGCTGCCCACACTTCTGGGTTCACTCCAGCAGAGCCTTTCCCAGACATTTGACACCAAGGTACAGCAGCATTAGCCTCTGTGTCTCCTTTGACAATAGGAATTTGCATTCCCACTTCAGCCATCAAATGCCTTCCCAGTAAATTATAATCACAATTAGGAACAAACAGAAATTGATGCATTTCGAACCCATCTCCCACATCTACTGATAGTGGTTGAATAAAACACATCTGCTTCTCTTTCCCACTTATTGCCTGAATAATCAAGGAACTTCTTGACAATTTCCCCCCTTCGGTCTGAGATTCTGAGTGGGTTCAGAGTGGTCCTGCCACTCCCCACCAAGGAGAAACCCCTTGAAATCCTGACCTCCTTGTTTCCCTGTCCTGGAAGCCAGTGATAGAGAGGACCTGCAGCTGGCAAATTTTGAGCATGAGATGGGGGAAGGTGCTGTAGAACATCCCAATCTGCACTATTTCTCTCTTCCTCCCCTTTTCATCTTCCTTTTTCTTATGACATGGATTCCTCCTGCTGCTGTTTGCCTTAACCATATTCCTGCACACTCCCTTCAACCAATCCCTTCCCAGCACATCAACACCATCCGTTGTTGAGACCCCTTCTCAGCTTCCCTTACTGTCCCCCCCGGGTGTCCATGTCCTTAATTACCTCTGGGAGAATGTGCAAACTACCTCAGCATTGTCCCCTTTTGTATGGGACACGATGTCCATGGTTGTGTTCCGGCTTTGTTGTTGTTCTGGAAGTTGAGGAATTGAGCAGGAGCTTGGCTGAGCAGCAGTGTGTGTCAATCAGTACCATTTTGTGGAGCTGATGGTTTCTGCTTGTGTCACTTGCTTGTGCCCAAGTCCGTGTGGCTGTCTCTGAGCAGATTCAGAGCATGTGTTTGTAAAGACACATTCCTCTTATTCCTTTCAACACGATGGAGAAGGGAGGGACAAGGCATAAAAGGGCATTTAGGACATCCAAAGTTAGCAAGAGAGAGGGGGGTGGGTCATCCCCAAACTAAGCCGGGGGAGCTGGGATTTGGGGGGGCAATGGAAAAGGGGTGGGAGAGGGGGATAAGGAGAGGGGAGACAGTGGGAAAGGGGATCCTCTGGGGGTCCCTTCGTGTCCCCATCTCTTGATCCCTGGAACGATTCCCCAGGCCTCTGGGAGGGGATGGATCCACACTGGGGGATCCCTGACTTCCCTGACCATCCGTCGGGGGGCTCAGGGGGGTTCCCCCCACCTAGCATCTGGTGCTGCGGGAGCTGAGGGGCAGAGAGGGGTAGGAAAGGGGGGTCCAGGGTGGGCATGGAGGAGGAGTGGGAGGGAGAGGAGGGAGAGAGGAGGAGGAGGAGCAGGAAGAGGGGTAGAAGGAGAAGCACGAGGTTCCATCCCACAGGGGACAAGGGAGAGGGAACTTGCCCCAAATATATCAGGGAGTCCTGAAGAGTGTTTTTTCTGGGGGAAGTGTTTGGAGTTTGCAGATTCCAGAATCGAGACCCAAATACCTTTGTGGGTCACTGGGAGGGCTTGGGTTTTTGGGGCAGGATGTTTGGATCTTGCAGAACCCCAAAGCTGAGTCACAGATCCCCTTGGGTGGGTATTTGGGGGTCCACATGATGATCAGCATTTACTGGTGGGGGGGGGACATCAGTCTTGGGGACCCAGAGGAGAACGGTGGAGAGGAACCCCGGGACCCTCAAGTGGGGAGAGCAGAGAGGGACAATACCAGAGCTGGAGACCCCCTGGCAGCCTAAAGGGGGGAGGGGAAGAGCCTGGAGTGGGGGGACCCGTGGGATCCATGGAACCTAGGAGAGTCAGAGGAGAAGGGATCACTGGGACCCTCAAAATCCCCTGGATTATCTGTAAGCAAGACCCCAGAATGGGGGGACTCCAGAGGGGC
>NC_138816.1:118747-203274 GCF_965178545.1 Coloeus monedula | reverse complement strand
TCTGCACTTTGGAGTTCTGGGGGTCTCCCTTCCTCTGGGCTGATGGGGGTCCCGCGGATCCCGGGGTCCCCTCTCTGGGCACCGCTCAGGGACCACCTGATATATTTGGGGCGAACTTCCCCTCCCCGCTGACCTGCGGGATGTAGGGGAGACGATGCTCCCGAGGCTGCGGCGGAGAGCGGGCAGCGAACGTCGTGCGTCTCCTTCGGCTCCTCGTCCTGCTCCTCCTCTTCCTGCTGCTCCTCCTCCTCTCTTCTTCCTCTTCCTCCCCCCGCTCCTCCTCTGTGCCCACCCGGTCCCTTATTTCTCTCCCCCCCGCCCCACGGCCGCTGCAGCACTGGGTGTTGGGTGGGGGAATCCCCCATGAGCCCCCAGGGATGGGCAGGGGGCTTGGGGACCCCTCCAGTGCGGATCCATCCCCCCTCCCCCGCAAGCCCCAAAGAATCGCTCCAGGGATTCAAGTGGTGGGGACACTTTCCCACTGTCCCCCCTCCTTTTATCCCCCTCTCCCACCCCTTTCCCATAGTCCTCCCAAATCCCTGCTCCCCTTGGCTCAGTTTGGGGATGACCCACCTCCCTCACGCCACGTTTAGGGCTCCTAAACCTCCCCTTTTACCCCTTCTCCCCTCCTTCCCCATTGTTAGTGAAGCCCCACATCCCCAGCCGCAGAGCTCCCAGCCACCTTTTCCCCCAGAAGCTGAAGTTTCCCTGAGTGTTCCAGTTCCAAACTCTTGACCCTTTTTGGAGGCATAAGGTTCTCACCCCGTAGTCTTCCCGTCACCCCCCAGCTGCAGATTTTTAGAGCACTCAAGTTAATCAAGTTCAGGTTTCTGGACATTGCTGTGTCATTCCTTGATATCCATGTGAGAGGGGACACAGTGATGGATGGGTTTGCACGGGAGCTGCAGAGCCCCGGAATGGAGAGCCTGAGTGTCCCAGCAGGATTTGCAGGAGTGTGGAGGGCAGCTGGAAAGAAGATCGTGGGCAATATTCTCCTGCCTCCATCTTCCAAGGAAGCTTTGATTTGATCCTGTCTGCACTGTGCCACGGGGCCCCCAGAGGCCCAGGGAGGTGTCTGGGTGGCCCCAGAAGGACCCTGGGGCACCGGGAAGGGGCAGGAGCATCCCTGTGGTGCTGGGAGAGACACCCAGGGGGACCACCCCTGGGGCCCGGGCAAGAGCTGCATTCAGGCAGCCAAATTCATGCAGGGTCTGCCCGGGCTCTGCCCAGGATCAGTCCAGCGAGCTCCAGTCCTGTCTCACCTCTTTGTATTTTCTTTGTATTTATTTCTGTGTATTTATCCTGTTGACCCTCAAAATGCCATTAGAAATCATTTTCCCTCAAAATAAATACTGACTTATTTTGGGTTTAGGAATTAACCACGGGTAGTCCCCGCTTAAATGACTTCTCTGTGACTTCTTCTGCAGTTTGCTCCTTTACAGCACCATCAACCACCTCTCTTAAAATACAGATCCCTCATTGGAAGCAGGGAATTCACCTGGATCCCCTCCTGGGACCCCCCTGGATCCCCCTGGACCTCCCTGGGACCCTCCACACCCACGTCCTGTGGGACCCCTGTGCCAGGCTGGGCTGAACTCCCGGGCCCTGCGGCCAAACTCTGCCTGGAACCCGCTGGGTTTGGCCCAAAGCGGGGAAAGCTTCGGGAGCAGCAGATCCAATTTTTCCTGTGGTCCCCAACCCCAGCAGCACGGAACTGGGTGCTGTGAGTCCAATCCCTGATTCCGAATCTCCTTCTCCCCTCTCCTCTCCTCTCCTCTCCTCTCCTCTCCTCTCCTCTCCTCTCTCTCCTCTCCTCTCCTCTCCTCTCCTCTCCTCTCCTCTCCTCTCCTCTCCTCTCCTCTCCTCTCCTCTCCTCTCCTCTCCTCTCCTCTCCTCTCCTCTCCTCTCCTCTCCTCTCCTCTCCCTTTCCTTTGGGTGATCACAATTCCCAGAGCAGCTGCAGAGCCCTGTGCCCAGTTCGGGTTTCCCAGCAAAGGGAGGCCTGGGGCTGCGGTGCCCTGGGATGGCCGGGAATGGGGGTCCGGGGGTCCCCGGGGTCAGGGAAAGGGGGATCCAGGGGCTGGGAGAGATGGATACCTGGAAAGGGGGTGCAGGGGGGTGTTGGTGCAGGGTCAGGGGGTGCAGGGGGTTCCGGAGCTGGGGAAGGAGATGCAGGGGGGTCCCAGTGCCCAGGAATGGGGATTCCAGGGGGGCCCAAGGAAAAAGGGGGTTCCCCAAAGCCCCCTTCCAGGGGGGAGCACGAGCTGGGTCAGGAGCTCCGGGGGAAAGAAAAGGGAGTGACCCCGGGGTTGGGGGAGGCCTGAGAGGGGCTCACAGGCTCCGAGAGGACATGGCCCCCCAGAGACCCCCCCTCACCTTCTCCCACAGGTGGAGGCTGAGCCCCAGCCTAGGAAAACAAAGTCCAGCACGAAGCCCCTGACCCCCGTCAGCATCCTGGGGAGACGTCCAGCGGCAGCTCCGGAGGTTGGAGGGGGGAGGATCCGGGAAATGGCAGCAGCTGCTGGGAAGGGACCAGGACAGAATGTGACAGACTGGGATGGACTGGGACAAACTGGAACTAGAACCCACTGAGACCAGAACTGGGGCAACAAGGGAGCAGCTGGGCCCATGCTGGGGTCATACTGGGATCATGCTGGGACTGACAGGGTCACACATGGAGTGACTGGCATAGTACTGGGAGTATCTGCGAGTTACTGGGATCATGCTGGGAGCAACTGGGACCATGATGGGGGCAAAAGGCATCATAGAGGAACTGAGTGGGAGTGACTGGGTTCATACTGAAAGTGACTGGGGCCGTACCTGACTCCTACTGGGAGGGACTGAGAGTGAAAGGAATCATACAGGGCATGACTGGGAACAACTGGGACCATGTTGGGGGCAACTGGGATCTTATTGGGAGTGACTGGGAACATAAAAGCTTGAGTGGAGTTTTTATCCCGTGGCATTCCCAGGGAGCAGCGGCAGCTCCGCGCCCCCAGCCCGGGGGGTGGGAGCAGGGGAACCGCTGGCAGCACCTTCGGGGCACAGCCGAGGGCTGGGGGGCTCCTCCCCCACTTCATTTTCTCTGCCCAGTTCAAATCATCCCCTCCCATTCAAATCCCCTCCGTTCACATCTTCTCCCCACCATTAAAGTTTCCTTGCCCCAATTCAACTTTTCTCCCCAATTAAGCCCTGAGGCCCCTCCCCGCCCCCGGCTCCTCCCGGCAGGACCCGGCCGGGACCGTCTGGAAACAGCAGCAGAAAGAGTTCAAAAATTCCTCATTACTTCCATCGATTTCCTTGGTGTTGTGGTTTGACACTGGCCAAACACCAGGCACCCACGAAAAACCATTCACTCATTGTCCTCTGATACAGCTGAGCAGAGAAGGGGAAAAAAACAAAGGGCTTATGAGTTGAGATAAGGATTAAGAAAAAACACTCTAAGGGCTAAACAGGCTCAAACTTAAAGGGATAAAGTAAATTTATTATTAGCAGTCAGAGAAGGATAATGAGAAATAAAATAAGCCTTTAAAACACTTTTTTCCCCTCAACCCCTCCCTCCTTCCCACCAACAGTGCAGGGAAACAGGGCGTGGGGGTTTTGGTCAGTTCCTCACTCGAAATCTTTCTTCAGTTTGCTTAGGGAGGGGAGTCTCTTTCTTCTGCTGTGCTGTGGGGTCTTCCCACGGGAGACAGTTCTTAATGAACTTCTCCAGCATGGTTCTAATTTCACGAGTAGCAGTCCTGCCCGACCTGCTGTAACATGAGTCTCTCCCACAGGCAAAACAGTCTTCCCAAAACTGCATAGTGTGGATCATTTTAGTCCATGGGGTGTAGTCTTTAAGGATAAGCTGCTCTAGACTGGAACAAGGGCCCTCTTCCTCTATCTCTGGAAGAAAAGGCCCTCTCTCTCTGTTCGGGTCTCCCACTGGATTACAGCTTGCTCCGGCATCCACCTGCTCTGGTGCAAGCACCTGTTCTGCACATGGGCTGCAAGAGGATCTCTGCATCCCCCCATGGACTTCATGAATTATAGGGAGACAGTTTGTTTTATCCCAGTCCTCACCATGGCTTGCAGAGAGATCTCGACTCTGACACTTGGAGCACCTCCTGCCCCTCTTTCTTTCCACTGACCTTGGTGCCGC
Source organism: Coloeus monedula (assembly GCF_965178545.1). NCBI lineage: Eukaryota > Metazoa > Chordata > Aves > Passeriformes > Corvidae > Coloeus > Coloeus monedula. Next base: position 199,130 of record NC_138816.1, on the reverse strand, counting down.
CACACTGTCTTCCACCACGTGTCCTCACTTCCTCCTCTTTCTCGAAGAAGGAAAAAACTGCTGCTCGTAAGTACCATTACCAACAAATTCCACCAGTTCAAAGACTTCTGCAGGACTTCACAGCGCCGAGAGGCCGATTTCGTCCGAATTCTGCGTTGGGGAATCGCTCGCCATGCCTCCGCTGTTGGCCACGTAGCCCCCTCCCCCCGCCACTGCGCGTCCGGTGCCGGCCACAGCAGCACCGGCGCCACTCAATGTCTTTCTTCAAGCGGGGCACAAAAAGGAAGCCACTGCCGCTGCCCCTGCCCTTCTGCCCACAGCACAGCTGGCTAGAGGTGGCCAAGCAGGCAAAGCTTGCCGCTGGCTATGCTGAGATGGCAGCAGCCACGTGGCCGCTTGTGGAGCCGGGATGGCCTTGGCCACGGCGACTCGCCACCCCTCGGGAGAGCTGCACATGGTTTTGATTTCCTTCTTAAATACGTCATCACAGACACGTATAAAATAAAATATAACTATGAAAAAAAAGTGACGGCAGAGCATTTTCTTCTGGGACTTTGGGTTTCTTGTCCAAGCTCCGAGCTGGGTCTGAGCCAGAAACCAGTGGCTGGGAGAGACGTTGCTGCTGAAGGGCTTCCTGTTACCAGAACTAAAGTGTCGAGTATCGAGTAACAGCTTAAGGTTACAGAAGTGCCAGCGCCCACGTTCGATTCCTTCATTTCAGGATGACAGCTGAGCTCCACGTGGGGTCAGTCCCTGGCCTGTCCAGCGGGGGTCCCTCCCCAGCCGTGCGGTCACTGCCCGGCCCGGCCCTGAGGCGCGGGGCAGTCGCGGGGCAGTCGCGGGGCAGCCGCGCTCCGGCCCCGTCAGCGGCACCGCCGCTTCGTGCCGGGCAGGAGCGGCAGAAGGAGCCGGGCGGCGGCGGGGGCTGAATCCCGGCAGGAGGAGGACGAGGAAGAAGAGGAAGAAGGGGCCGGGTCCGCCTGCGGTGTCCGATGGCCGGGGAGCAGCGGGGAGGCCTCGGGGAGCGGCGGCGGGCGGGGCTCTGCTGGAGCCGCCCCGAGGGGTTTGTGCCGCCCCGGGCCCCTGAAGGAGCCGCTCCGCGGGACGGGCGAGCTGGGAACGAAAGGAAATACAGAGAAGAGAATAAAATACATTCAAAGAGCCGCACCGAGAGGCGTCTCCCCCGCCCGCGTCTGAAGGAGCTGCACCGAGGGACGGGCGGAGGGTGAGTAGAATAAAATCCAGAGAATGGAGTAAAACAGAATAAAAAACTGCACCGGGATGTCCCCGGCGCTCGGTGTCACTGAAGAGCCGCACGGCGGGACGGGCGCTGTCGGGTGTGGCCAGAAGGGCAGAGCCGAGGGGGTGGCAGGTGTGAATGGAATAAAACATTGAGACTAGATTAAAATGCAATAAAAGAGCCGCAACCCGGGCTCTCCGCGGCCCCGTGTCAGTAAAAGAGCTGCCCCGAGGGACTGGCGGGGCGGCGGTAGAAGAGCTGCGAGGCGGGATGGGCACTGCCTGGGCTCGGAAGAGGCGCCCGAGGAGTCCCCGCCGGCCCGTGTCACTGAAGAGCTGCACCGAGAGAGTGGAGAGCAGCGGCGGCGGGGAAGGAGCCGCACCGGAGGGGCGTGGGATGGGAGGTGGGAATAAAGAAAAAACTCTAGAGAACAGAATAAAAAAAATGAGAAAAGAAACCCGCACCAGGAGTGGCCGCTGCCCGTGACTGAAAGAGCCGCAGCGAGGGACCGTCGGGGCAGCACCGGGGGCTCTCGGCCGCCCCGCGTCACCGAAAGAGCCGCAGCCGGGGGCAGTTCTGGGGTCTTCTGGAGCCGCCCCGAGGGCTCTCGGCCGCCCCGCGTCACTGAAGGAGCCGCAGCGAGGGACGGGCGGGGCGCGGCCCGGATCGAGCCCCTCCAGCTGCGCCTCGAGCGGCGACCCCGCGGGACCGCGCCGGGGCCGGGCGGCGGCGGCAGCCGGAGCCGGGAAAGCGGCTTGGAGCGGCGGAGACGAGCGGGGTGTTCCCGACCAGCTCCGCTCAGCCCTCGGGCACCGGGGCGTTCCGGGGGTTGTTCCCGACCAGCTCCGCTCAGCCCTCGGGCACCGCGCTGGGGTCGCCGCGCACTTTTCACCCCCGGCCGCCACCACGGGCCGGGCCCCGCGGCTCCCGCTGCCGCCGCCTCGGCCCCGCCGAGCCCAGAAACCGCGGAAAATCGCTCCCATACATTAAAAACCTTTTTGGGCGCAGCGAGAGGCGCGGGGGGGTCCTTATGAACTCCCCTCCCCTCATTCGCTCCCGGCCACGGCCGGATGTGGATACAAAAATGCTGCTAGAGAGGATTTTCTTGCTATTTTGTAAGTCCGTGAGAGACTTTTCTCTCTCACAGAAGAGGTAGCAGAGTATGTAAACAACCAAACACCTGCAGCCTTGAAAAGTCTTGTTTATGGTACAGTAGAAAAATATTTCGACAATGGATGTTTTAGGATTTTAGCCAATCACCCCCAAGGAGTGGCTGATCCTTGTCCAATTAGACTACGAAGAAAAAAGTTATAAAAGAGTTTGTAAAATAATTAAATAAATCAATCTCGCTGCAGAATTCCTGCCTGTTGGATCTTCTCTCCTACTCCTCCCTACGGCTGCGGGACACGGTAATATACCCTAGGGTTGCAATAATAGCCGGGCATTAACGCAGCTCCCGGGGCCGTGTCCTGGCAACGGCTGCTGCCACAGGGCACGGGGTTGCCGCACTTGGGTATTACACCCTACAAATCTGGGGGAGGGGGACAGCCCTAGAAACCAGGGCTTTGCCCTCGGCAGCTTGGAGCTGCACTCACTGATGCCCCCAGAAGCAGCTCTGCCCCCGTAAGAACGGGGCTGTATTTGGGAGAGGGAGGATGGTTGGGATGGGATCTGGAATGACACAGACACATGTTGGGATGAAGAGGTTTGGGGGATCCGGTTCCTGAGGAGGTTTTGGGGCACCCTCCAATCCTGAGGGATGTGTTACTGGGAGGGGGGACACACCTGGCTCTTGCACTTGGAGAGCGGCTCCACAGGGAAGGACATGGGGAGCCCATTTTAGGGTAGATCCTGCAGCTTTCCACCCGTTTTGAGGGGTTATAAACGGATTTGGGAGATTTCCTGGTCATTTTAGGAGGTGGAGGTGACCCCTTTTTTGGGGAGGATCCTGATGCTTTCCACCAGTTTGGGGGGTTCTAAATGGCTTGTGCTGGACCCACTTTCGTGGGTTCTGATGCCGCCCACCCGTGCTCTGCACTGGTCCGGACTGGTGCTCCCAGTGCTGCGTGGGGCAGGGCCATGGGGACCCCTCCACAGCACAGCGTGGCTGCTTTGGGGCTGGCGACACTTGCCCGGCACTGGCCATGGGGCGTGTGCTGGCAGCTGGGCCGTACTGGTGGTACTGGTGGTGCTGGGAACTCACATGTCTGGGGGCCAGCGGGACTCGGGTGAATGTGGGCATCTCAGGGGTGTGGTGGGGATGACGGGAAAATATTGAGAGAGGTGGGAAAAAGGGAGGAAGAGAGCAGAAAATGGGAGCTGGAATGCCCAGACCAGGAGTCCAGCCCAGGGGTCTGTGGCCTGACGGCCCCCTAGCAAGCGGCTCCCACAACCCCTCACTCTGTCCCCAAAATCCCTTGGGAGCCCCCACCCATCTCTGTATTCCCCCTCCAAAATCTCCAGGCTCCTGCAGTGAGACCAAAGGGGTCCAAATCCCCAGCTAGTGTGACCACAAGCCCCAAACTTTTTTCTCCACACAACAATCTTCCCTCTTTTCCCCTTCCCAGCTTCCCCACAGCAGCTGGGAGCAGCCAAGAGCCCAGCGCTGCCCCAGCCCAACCAGCCCCAGCTCCATCCCTGTTCCTCCCGTGGGATGCGATGGATTTGGGGGGAGGGGGCCAAGGGTGGGTGCTGGGCCTGGGAGGAGCAGGGGTGGAGGAGGAGGGATGAAGGAGGAGGGGGAGAAGGGACGGAAGGAGAAGGAGGAAGTGCAGGAGGAGCGGGAGAAAGAGGAGGGGATAGAGGAGGAGCGGGAGCAGGAACAGGACAGGAAGAGGAGGCAGCACGTGTGTCCATCGCTCCCCGTATCTGCAGCCCCCCTGCCCCAGGATCATCACCCCCCCCGCATTCTGCAGGGGACTGGGGAGGGGAAGCTCACCCCAAATACCTTGTGTGGACCCTGGGAGGGTTTTTTGGGGGGTTCCCACTGGTGGCTCACAGCAGAGCCCTGGCTGTGGGTGGGGGATGTGGGGGTCTCCCCCCATGTGTGGGTTGGTCTCCCTGGGTCAGGCTCTGGTACCACGTGGCGATCGCCCGGTGCCGGCGCGGGGTGAGGGGGACACTGGTTTCGGGGACTGCCTGGCAGAGCCAGGTTTGGGGGAAGCCCGAGAGCCACGGAGTGGGAAGAGCAGAGAGGGGTGATCCTGGAGCTGGGGGACCCCTGGCAGCCTGAAGGGAGGGGGAGGATGGAGAGCAGGGGAACCAGGGACCCCTTGGACACCGAAGTGGGGAGCCCGGAAAGGGGGGACCCCTGGGATTCCCCGGACCCCTGGTAGCTCAGAGAAGGCGGGAACCCTGGCTAGGGGGAACCTCAAAATACACAGGACTCCCAGAAGCCAAGAGAGGGGAAACAACCAGGAGCCCAAAGCGGGGGAAAACAGACAGGGAACTCCCGGGAGGGTATTTTTGGCTGAATCATGGAGTTTTTGGTTTGAATCTGCACCATTTGGGCTGAATCTTGATTTTTGGAGGGGAGGGGTGAACCTTGGTCTTTCTGAGGTTTGTTGAGCTAAATGTGGTTTGGTTTTTGTGGGGGGTAGAATCTTCATATTTTGGAGGGCCTTTTTCCTGGATATTGAGGTTTTCTGAGTTTTGGGGTGGTGTCTTGGTGTTTGGGGTTTTTTTTGGCTGGATTTTAATATCTTGGAGGTTTTCATGGACGTAAGAGCCCAGAGACTTCCTGAGATGGATTTGGGTAGAAGGAACCCCCAAGCCACTGCACTCACGCCTTGTTTCTCCCCCCGAAAACCAGGATTCATCATTCCCAAGGTGTGGCTGGATGGAGGAGGAGGAAAGCCCTAGAGATGCCGCACGAGGAGGGGCTGCAAATGCAGCCCAGAGAGATCCAAGGAGGAAAGAGCCCCCCTGTGCCAGGAAGGCGGCCGGAGATCCAGGGGGAGCTTGGAGCTGGGGGAGAAGCCTCAGGGCGGGGAGAAGCCCCACAAGTGCTTGGAATGTGGGAAGGGGCTTCAGGTGGAACTCCTGAGGGAACACCAGAGGATCCACATTGGGGAACGGTCCCATGAGTGTGGGGAATGTGGGAAGAGCTTCAGCCAGAGCTCCCAGCTGATCCAGCACCAGGTGATCCACACTGGGGAACGGCCCTATGACTGCTTGAAAAGTGGGAAGAGCTTTGGATAGAGCTCTGCCCTGAGAAACCACCAGCACACCCACACTGGCGAGAGGACCTATGAGTGTTCTGAGTGTGGAAAGAGGTTTCAGACCAGCTTCAATCTCCTCGTACATTAGCGGACTCAGAGAGGAGAGTCCCTTCTGCTGCCCTGAGTGTGGGAAGGGCTTCAAGCAAAATTCCCACCTCGTCACCCAGCGGCGCATCCACACTGGGGAGAGGCCCTACAAATGTCCTGAGTGTGGGAAGAGCTTCTTCAGGAGCTCTGCCTTGGCCGAACACCAATGCATCCACCACTAAGGGAAGCCCTGCGAGTTTCTTAAGTGCGAGAAGAGCTTCGTGCGCTGCTCCAGCTCCATCCCCCGTGGGACGATCGGCGTTGGATGATCCCCAGTGACCCCCGTTGGGCAGAGCCCTGGTGACCCCCGTTCCGGGTGATCCCCGCTGGGTGGGGGGAAGGTGTTGGAGAGATTTCTTTGCCTTCTCCTTGTGCTGCTGGGATTTGCTTGGTAATAAATTCCCTCCCTGTGCCCAGGCTGGGTCTGTTGTGCCCATGCCGGTGTTTGCCGAGGGATCTCTCCCAGTCTTATCCCATCCCAGGAACCCTTGGTTAAATTTTCTCTCCCCTGTGCGGCTGCAGGGGGCAGGGACAGAGTGGCTTTGGTGGGTGTCTGGCATTGCTCCAGCATCACCCCAGGCCATGGACATCCCTGGGATCCCAGTGTGCTGGTGCATTCCCCTCTCCTCCTTTCCAGGCTGCAGGGTGATCTGAGAAACGCTTGTTAGGCCTTGGCTTTGAAAACAGCACCTGGGCTCAGCTCTTTCCGAGCTTGTCAGAAATACTGTCTGCTCCCAGGAATTGCTGAGGAGCTCCTGCTTTCCTTATGACCAGCCCTGGAAAAGGTTCCTCTTGCCCGAATGGCATAGCATTCCTGTTCTCCCACTTTCAGAGAAAGTGCCGACCCAAACTGTGGCCGGGATGAAACATCGTTATGGCTGAAGCCCACTCTCTTGGGACCCTCTCAACAGCGGCCCAAAAGGAGACCCTTTGAGCCCTCCTGGACCGCCGTGGGCTGTGACCAGCAATCTCCCTCTAAAGGGGCCTCTCAGAGCCAGCAAACCCTCAGGTTTGCTATGCCTGGAGCTCACCGAACCACGATGTGTCCTGGGCCGATACCCTCACTCCTCGAGGCCTGATGCTGTGCCCAGCAGGAGAGGAAAAAGGTTCCAAAGTGAGGATTTCACTGACCTCTGAGGGGAATTTTTCACAGGAACCGTGCTTGCTCTGACTGTTTCTGTCTGTGTGCGTGCCCCTGTGCATATGCTATAGCAAATCTGGGAGAAATACCGCTTTCTTAGGTGTTTAAGTACCTTGGATACCTAAGTTAGGCCTGTAGGTAAGGTTCAGTTATCGTTATAAACTCACTTAAACACTGCTAAGTGTTGTTCTTTGGCTAAGATGTGAAACATAAGGTCTAAGCTAAGTGTTTTTAAGTGTTGTTCCTCTGTTAAGTTGCTAGGTATAACTTGGACGTTACAGCTGTAAGTAAGGTTAAATGCTGCTAAGGGTTATTCCTCTGTTGTTAAGGTGAAGTTATAAATTAGATACAAGTTCAGTGTTGTTCCTTAGTCGAATTGTTAGGCCTAGGCTATAAGTTGAGTTATGAGTTAAAATACTGATAAGTTTCAGTGTTTATAAGCGTTTAGGCTGTGTTCCTTTTTATCCTTGCCCGCACTGTCTTTTGTCCCATGCACCTGAACACCCGCCCCCACATCCCCCCACACCCCCCTAGAGAGTTCTCAGCTCATTTCTGTTTTGATTGCCTGGATTTTGTTTGGTTTTGTTGTTGGTTTGTTCTCCCTTGTTGTGCCCTAGCTGTCCTGTAGGTAGTAGAGTGAATCTTGCCAATGAACTTGTTGTGCTTTGTTGCTTAATGTTAAATCTGACTTCTGCTCATACCCTTGCCACTGGTTTTTCAAGCGATCTCAAACACTCTCATTCGTGACAGCAGCACAGTGTCCCGCCCTCACCGAGGGCCCTGACCCGCGCCCGTGTCACAAAGGGCCCCAGCCGGCACCCCAGCCACAGAGGGACAGACTGGAACCGGCACGGAGCAGCCCCGGACTTGTGGCCTTGTAGCCCCTGCCGTGCCCCGAGCCCTGGGAGGCTTCGGCCACGCTCGCACCCGACAGCCGCAGCCCGGCCCTGCGGAGCGCTGGGGCTGCAGCCCGGGCCGCTCGGGGCAGGAGGAATTGGCCGCATGGACGTGCCAGGGCCCTGTGGGCAGTGGCTCCGTGTCCCGCGGGAGGCCGGGGCCGAGGGTGTCCCTCAGGGCTCTGCCGGGGCACCGGGGCTCGTCGCTGCCTCGGTCAGTGGCACCCGGGGGCACCGAGCGCAGCCTCGGCGCCTTTGCAGGGCACGGGGAGCTGAGGGGGGCGGGGGCAGCACGGAAACACCGAGTGCCTGCCCGGGACAGAGCCGGGAAAGCCGGGCTGGAAAGCCGGGAGAGGCTGCTCGGAGCTGGCCCGGGGACTTGGGCACCTGGGAGACAGAGCCGGGCTCTGAGCTGACACCGAGCCAAAAACCTGAGATGTTACAGCAGGTTTTCCTAGACACTCTTCATTATTCTGTATTTTCTCAACGTGACTTTTTACGAGGGAACATTTTCAGTGGTTTTTTCCATTTTTTCCCACCCTTTAAAAAGAAATCAATCACTTTTTGTTACGTGTTAGGAAGGTCAGGGAGGGAAACATTGTGGGCAATGAGGGTTTTTTTATTCAATATATTTTCAAAAGTGAGATGTGCCAACTCCAGACTTTGACTCCTAAAGCAGTGTCTGGTTCCAGACTGCTCTGCTTTTCACCGTGAGATCTCAGTTCTTTCAAATCCAGCAGTCAGAGCCCTTGAAACACGGAAAAGCTGGGAATCAGGTGAAAGCATTTGGAGGGTTTGCTCTGTCCGTACACTCCACATCTCCCCTGGTGTTCGTTCAGCCTCTCCACTCCTGTCCGACGTGCACATTGCTGTGTCCAGAGTTCAGTACATGCTTTTATGGAGATATATATATATATATATACGTGATTATTGTATCCACAATTGCCTTGGAGTGAGTTCCTGTGATGGTACTTTCCGTGATCCTCTGCTCTGTGCCCAGAGCATGGTTATTGTGTCTTTGAGCGCCGGGAGCCCGGGACGGGCCGTGTGTGGGGCCGGGGCGGGGAGAGGCTCCTCGTTCGCTGCGCGGGCGTTTTGAAGCCTCGCTGCCCAGGATTTCTGGCGCTCTCTGTCCACCGAGGCTTTTTGCTTGGCTGAAAAGCTTTTTTGGCCCAGGCACAGAGAGGATTTTTTTCCTTGCCGCGGTTCGGAGGCGCTGCAGCGGCGAGCCTCGGGGTGCCCGCAGGGAGCTGAGCAGCTGCTCTGTCGGAGCCCGGGGGCTCCGCGCCGGCGGGAGCGGAGCGGCGCCGCTGCAGCCCAAAGCCCCAGCGAGCCGGGCCGAGCCGGGAGAGAAAACAGCCCGGGGCTTCAGCGCCGCTGCTTCGCCTGCCGGGCCTCTGCCCGCGGAGCCGCCCTGGTTTTGGTAGTAGGGAGGCTACAGGTTGGGTTGTGAGATAAGGTTCTGGAAGATTCTATGTCCAGCAGTGCCAATCCATGGTGGCTCCAAAGATGGAGGTGCCAGATGCAGAGATCCCCGGGGATGCAGAGATACCCCGCAGCCCCTGGAGGAGCCCCCACCGGAGCAGGGGATGCCTGAGGAGAGGCTGTGACCCCGTGGGAGACCCGTGGACAGAGGGGCCCTGCTGGAGCAGCCTGTCCTTGCAGGACTGACCCCGGGGCAGAGTGACCCCCGGGGCTGCAGCAGTGTGAGGGGACTGCTGCCCGTGGGACGGACTCAGGCTGGAGAAGTTCCTGGAGAAGTGTCTGGTGGGAGGGAGCCCAGAGTGCAGCAGGGGAACGACTCCTGTCCCTGGGCAGCGGGAGAAGGCACCGGGGATGAACTGAGCATGGCCCCAATTCCCTGTGTCCTGCACTGCCGGGGTGGGAGGTGGAGCTGGAAGGAGGGAGGGGTGGGAGGAAGAAGTTTTTAAGGGTCTTCTTTCACTTCTCATTATCCTGCTTGCAGTTTGTTAGCAATAAATTCAATTCATATCTCTAATTTCGAGCCTGTTTTGCCTGTGATGGTATTTGATGAGGGAAATCTCCTGGTCCTTATCTCAACTCAGGAGCCCTGAGTTAAATTTTCTGTCCCCTCTCCAGCTGTGGAGGGCAGGGAGACAGCGGCTGTGGTGGGTGCCTGACATCGGGCCAGCGTCCCCCCACTCCAATGGGACATGTTCCTGCGTGCCCCTGGGCTATGGTGCCACTGTTGCTGTTGCTTTTGTCTTCCTTATGATTTTATCTTTTGCATGAAATGCTTGTGCAGTGGCCCCGCTGTCCCTTGTGTCCCCTGGGCACCGACAGCCCCGGCCCTTGCCCTGCTCCCCCTCCCACGTTCCATCCCGGCTGGCGGAGCCTTGGAGCTGCCGTGGGGCCGTGGGGCTGCCCCGGGGGCTGCGCCCCGAGCCGGGGCCCCTTCCCAGTGCTCCCAGTCTGCCCATCCAGCCTGGAGCAGCCAGCGAGGGCTTCAGCTGGGGCAGCAGAGAGGCGCTGCTGGGGGGTCCCAGCTCCGCTTGGCTTGGGTTGTTCTTCCCAAGCTGGGCATAAACGACTTTGGGAGTTTTCTGCCACAAATCTCTCCCCTCGTGCACTCAGCCAAAGGGGTTTGGGGCGGTTTTCCCTTTCTCGGGGAAATCAAAGCCATGCCCTGATGCTCCGAATTAGGGGCGAGAGTAGGGAGGCTGCAGGGCTTCCCTAGGAGCCGGAGACACCCGACACGCAGGGCTGGGCAGGTCGGGCCGGGAGCAGCGGAGAGCTTTGTTTCTCTTCTCAGCTGAATGGCGGCTCGGGCCGGGCCCGTTCCAGGGCTGTTCCTCAGCTGCGGCTTTCCCCTCACGCAGCCCGGGGGGCGCTGGGAGCGCAGGGCGGGGCTGGGCCGTGTGCAGAGCCCGCCCCTCGCTCCGATTGGGCGGTGCTGCCGTCAGTCGTGGTTCTGGCGCGCTAATTGGTCGGAGCGGGGAGCAGCCCGGGCCCGGAGCCGCCGGCAGGGCGGCCGTGGCGCAGCAGAGGCGCCATTGGCGGAGCGTCTGTGCGGGCCCGGGAGCGGCGGCGGCGGCGGAGCTCGGAGGCGGCGGCGGAGCTCGGAGGCGGCCCCAGCGCAGGTGGGAGCCGCGCTCGGTTCTGGCGGGGCTCGGGGCTGGCTGCGGGCGGAGGGGGCGGCAGGGGGCTGTGGCGGCTTCGTTGTGCCGTGTGGGCGCCGTGTTGGCCCTGGCGTGAGGGCGCTGCGGGAGCGGCTGCCCGCGGTTTCCTTCCCGCTGCTGCCTCGGCAGGAGCCGGTGCCGGAGCAGCGCTGGCTCGTCCCGGCTGCTGTGGGTAGGACAGAGGTGGCTGCCCCGTGGCCGGGAGTGTGCGGGAAAGTTCCCGTGGCCAGAGGTTTGTGTGCCCAGAGGAGCCGGAGGAGTCCTGTAAAAGTAACTTTATTCGTGGGCAAAGGGAGAGGCCACGGGGCATTTCCCGTGGGGTCTGTCCAAGCGTTGGAGGACGCAGCCTCCTTTTTATGCCGATTTGCCCGGCCGCATCTCCGTGTCCCTTTCCGCAGTGGCTGAGGTCCTTGGAAGGTACAGACTTCCCGATCCGCCTGCTGCATGTGCCCCTTAATGTGCACCCCCACTTTGTATAACATCCGATATTCATGGCTGTGTTAAGGCTTTGTTCTTCTTCGGGAAGTTCAGGAATTTAGCAGGCTCTTTGCTGAAGCGGCACTCCGTGTCAATTATTAACATTATCTGAAATTGATGGTTTCTCCTGTTACTTCATTGTTTACGAGTCCCTGGCCCTATCTCAAAGCAGATTTACACCATCTGTTTGTAAAGACATACTCATCGTACTCCTTTCAATCCCTCCACTTCTTATTTTCTCAATAATTGTCTTTACAAACTTTAGTTACCATTGACTCAATCTGTTTGTCGTGGGCCTTCTTTGGTTTTGGGATTATTCTCAGTGACCTCATTCTGTGTCCTTTTGTAGCCGTTTCTGGGTAAGGAGGCCTGGCTGCCACCTGCATGCCCTTGATCCCCTGCTGAATGAGCTGCACTGAGCAAGGTGTGGTGCAGGGTAAAAAGATGAGAGTTGCTGCAGCACCTGAGAGGAGAAACAGCATTGGTTTAACCCATGGTCTGCCAGGGAACCACAAAAATGTGTCCCATTCCCATCCTTTCCACGTTTGGAGTGGTACATGAGCTGCTTTCTTATTTCCTTGTTCTCTGTTTCACCACTTTTCCTTGGCCATCTCTTTGCCAAGAGCAGTTTGAGTCATTTAATTTTCCACAACCTCCTGGTCCTTCTGCTGAAAGAGAATCTGATGCCATCCCAGGGTGAAATGTGGCGTTGCTCATGGCAGTGGATTGGTGGGTGAGAAGGTCAGGAGCTGGAGCTGTGTGCTTGGTTATGATTTGGAGGGCAGCTTGTAATCTAATGATGCATTGAAATGATCAGTGGGTTCTCTGGCACCTGGTATGAATTTGTTTGGGTTCCCAGGGGCTGCTCCATGGTGTTGTAGGATTTGTTCTGGTGGCCGTTCATCTTTTCCCCATTTTTGGGCGCTCCCAAATATGCTGGGGATGCATCCGTTGACTGCTTTTCTCTGATTAAATCATCACATCTTTGGATTCCCAAGTGATTTTGCTGAACTTGTGGCAGCAAAAGCAGCCCAGTGGTCAAACCCACCCTGTATAACAGAGAGAGTGCCTGCAGATGTTGGAGTGGGGAGAGGGATGATTCCCCCCCGCTTTTTTGAGTGAAGTTCTCCCAACATTCTCCGTTTGCTGTTTTCCTTTGCAGCTTCAGGGATTTCTGTTGCAGAGTCAGAGATGCTCAGTGTGGGCTCTGCCTTTAGCGATGCAAATTCCGTCAGTGCAGGGAGGCAGAGCTTGGGGTGAGGGGCAGAGGGAATCAGCCCAATTCCTGTGGCAGGCAAGGAGAGCCTGGGACATTGTGCACACTTCCCCCAGCAGAGTTAATGTGAATTTCTAAAGCTCCTCTGCTGGCTGTCTGGGAAGAAACTTCTCTTTCAGGGCAGCCATCAGATGAGTCCCATGTGGCCTCTGAGAGCCTCTTTTTTCTTTTTTAACAATTTTCTATTAACTGTTTATGAGGAAAAGGGTCAGTTTTAAAGCTCTTCCTGTTTTGCAAAATGCAACCTAAGGGTGAACGTCAAAAAGCCCATACCAGCCACTCACACACATAGACAAGAAAACCCCAAAGCAGTAAAGCTTTTTGCTACTTCTTCTTCTAAGACTAAAAATTTATTGTCAAACCCTGGCCCAAACCCAACGGACAATATAGAAGTAGGATTATTATGAAAAACCTTCCAATGGTGTAATGTGATCCCAGGCAGCCCAGAGTGTGAGTGTAACTGAGAGCCAGAGTGGAATTCTCCCGCTGTCTCGTGCAGCAGCTGTGGCGAGTGCAGGCACAGAAAGCTCTGAAGCTCGCCCGGTGCCAGCGAGGATTGGCCCCCAGTGCCTGGAGATGCCAGAGGAGGTGCCCAGCCAGACTATTTCAGCAGAGGATCTGTGGGCAGCCCCCGGGGCTTCCCCCGCTGTGGAGCCCTGGCTGCTGCTGCGGCCCCTTCTGTGCAGGGTCAGTGGCGGCCTCGCATGGTCCTCCTGCAGCCGGGGAGTGCAAATCCGCGGGGCTTCAGAGAGCCTGAGGTGAGGCTGAGGGGTCCCCCCGTATTCAGCTGTGCTGGCGGCTGTTTCTGTGCTCGGGGACACTTGGAATGGGCCACGCCCTTGGCCACCAGTGGTGCTTCTTTGCACTCCTCAGGCACGACCCGATGTCCTGGTTGGATGTTGTGGGCAGCAAAGTCCCCAGGCAGGGTCTGTGCCAGCCGAGCTTCCTGTGGAAGAGATTTCACAAGAGACAGGATTCTGGCCACAGACTGCTTGAAACAGACATCCCTGGTCTCCACCCCCCAGTAGGTCTAGAGTTCCCAGGGTGAGGAATGGAAACATCAATTCCAGGGGAGATAATTGAATATCTGCCCTGGGTCTGGCTCTTCTTCTTGCCAAAGGCAATGGCAGCAGCCGTACCTGTGGCATCTTGATTTCTCTCAGCAGCTTCAGAAGGTGTTTCTTTATTTCCCCATTCATTTTTTCTACCCGACCCGAACTCTGGGGGTGCCAGGGCGTTTGGAGGTGCCACTGTGTTCCTAAAGCAGCCAGAACGGCCTGAAGGATCTTTCCTGTAGAATGAGTTCCCCTGTCTGAGTCGATTGCTTCCACAATCTCATATCTTGGAATTGTTTGTTCCAAACATGCCTTAAGAACTGATGCAGGGATTGCTGAAGCAGTTGAAATGCTTCTGCCCCGCTGTGAGCTGCCATGCTGTTAGCAGAAGATATTGAAGCCTTCCCACTCAGGCATTTCAGTAAAATCCACCTGGCACTGTTGGAAAGGACGTACAACCCAAGGCCTCCCTCCCTGGCAAGTTTCTTTCTAACCTGGTCATTGGCTTGGCACAAGTCATGCAGCCTTCAACAGCTTGTTTTGCCAGAACACAAAGACCCAAGGCAGGACATCTTGAGGAATGCTTCTGCCAATCCTCCAGAACTCCAGTGACTCTTTTCATGGAGTTGTTTTAATACTTGAGGGCCAAAGCTTTTGGTATCCATTGTTTAATGTCCTTTGTAAACCAGTTCTCGTCTCTTTCCTCTGCCCCACTGTTTTTAATTATCTCCAAATCCTCTGGGGGAAAAAGAGAGGAGGGAGGAAAACGGAAAAAAGTGCTACTTTCCCAGCCTCTTCCTCTGCCAGTCCCTGACCTATTGGCTCCCCTGAGCAAACTGCCTGGTGTTCCCTAACGTGGGTTATTGCCACCTGTGTTGGTAAATTCACCACCTCCAATAGGTGAGTAATTAAACTTCCATGAGCGAATGTTTTTCTCCTGCAGGGTAACAAAGCTCTTCCCTCCCACAGTTTTCCAAACCCATGGACCACCCCCTGTGTGTGCTCAGTCAGTTAATACGTTCCCTCTTTTCCCGATACAATTCCCAGGCTCTCACAAGGGCACAAACTCCTCTGTCTGAGCTGACCTGTAACCTCCCCGCTTCCTCTAATTCCCTTCTCTTAACAGCAGCGTATCCTGTGACTCTTTTCCCTTCTGCTGCCCTTGAAGACCATCCCTAAACACATTTTCTCCCTCAGGCCAGGGAATGTCTGGTAAATCTCTCCTAGCCCGGGTCTGGAGCTCTGTCACTTGACTGCAGCCATGGGTTTCTTGCCAGCCCCGTGTCCAGGGCCGTTCAAACAGGAGGCTGGGTTCAACCCTTGCCCTGTCCTCAACTGAATCCTGTTCCATCCAACGAGTTTCATTCTGTAAGAACCGAGTGCTGCTCATCCATTTAGAGGCTCCTTTGGTTAACAAAGCTTTAACTTGATGCCAGGCTTGATCAACCAGAGATTCTGCTGCTGTCAGTTTTCAGGCCTCAGTTCCCATTAAAGCCGGGGCTGCACAATTCAGCAGACAATGAGGCCACTCTCTGGCCACTGGGTTAAACATTTGAGCTCAGGAATTCCTTTGGCATGGCCCTGATGAACATCCCCATGCAATTCAAATGGTTTTTCCCTGTCTGGGAGGGCCAGGGCAGGAGGCTCAGTTAATCTGCTTTTGAAGCCTTGAAAATTGTGCTTTCCTTCTGGTGTCCATGATGGGTTTCTTGGCTGGCAGGAGAGGAGTGTTGTAGGGAGAGATGCCTGGCTCCAGAAGCGCTGCCTTTAGCAGGGCCTCAGTAAGAGGCTGTAACCCCTTCCTTGCCTCCCTTGGAACAGGGTATTGCTTTTAGACACCACTTGTCCTGGATGCTTCAGAGGAATTTGGAGAGGCTCCATATCTGATTTTCCCTATTTCCCTGGGGCTGCCCACACTTCTGGGTTCCCTTCAGCAGAGGCCTTTGCAGACATTTGACACCAAGGTACAGCAGCATTAGCCTCTGTATCTCCTTTTACATTATGAATTTGCATTCCCACTTCAGCCACCAAATGCCTTCCCAGTAAATTACAATCACAATTAGGAACAAACAGAAATTGATGCATTTCGAACCCATCCCCCACATCTATGAATTGTGGTTGAATAAAACACAGCTGCTCATCTTTCCCATTTATTGCCTGAATAATCAAAGAACTTCTTGACAATTTCCGCCCTTAGGTCTCAGATTCGGAGTGGATCGAGAGGCCCCTGTGTCTATCAGGAGTGGCCTTGTCTCGATCCAGACGCACCCTGAATGTTCTCAAGGGCTCTGGTGCGGTGGGTCCCTGGTGTGCTGGGAGCTCTGAGAGCCCTGCCAATCCATGTCCATCAGGGCTGGACTTGCTCGTGCTGAGGGTGCTGCTGTCTGTGCTTGCAGTGTCCTTGTGGCCTGCAGCTGGAGCCCTGATTCCTTGCCAGGGGCTGTTTGGGTCGGCTCTGCCGTGCCGAGGAGGGCAATGCCTGTGCCAGGTGCTTGTGGCCGCCGCCGTCCCCTGGGTGCTGGGGCCCCCTTGGGCCCTGCGGTTCATCCCTGGGGGGCTGTAGAAACTCTGCCATGGCCTTTGCCTTCACCTTGGCCTTTTGCTCATCCCTTCTTGCATTCCCCTGCTGAGCCTTTCTGGCCAAGTGCTGCAGGGGCTTCTTGTGCCTCTCCTGCAGCCCCCTCAGTGCCTGTGGGTGCTCATCCTCTGACAGCTGCTGAGCTTTCTGCACAATCATTCGTTTCTCCAGTGACCCAGACAAGATTGTTGAAAGAAAATCCTGATCCTTCCGTGTGCAATCCACATTTCCTAGATGTTCCTTCCTCTCCTCCTTGTGCTCACCCTCCCCTCCACATCCTGTATTCCAGAGCTGGTCCCCATCCTGCCGCAGTGTCCAAACGCAGCCCCCTGGCAGGCAGGGCTGGCAGCTCCATGGTGCTGGGCAGCGGCTGGGGCATCCCACAGCCTCATGGGGGCCGGGGGCTACTGCTGGCCCTGTGTCATGGTCCGCTAATACAAGCGAGGGTCGTGATGGTTCGTTTATCGATCTCAGAGTGCAAAAGGACACAAGGGATTTCAGGTTTAATCAGAACAGTGCACCTTTATTAAGTGCCCACAACATGGTAATGCGATAGAGGATAGAAAGGGAGAGAGAGAGAGATAAAGAAAAAAAAAACAAAGTAAAAAGAGTAGAGAGGAAGAAGGAAGGGGCAATAGCTACCAACGAATGAGACAAAGTCCTCGTGGTCTTCTGCCAATAGATTCATCTTCTTTCTGTGGGGAGATCTTGTCTTGGTTAATTTATAAAGTCCCTTTATAGCCCTTTTCAGAAGCGAGGGGCAACTGGCCAAGAGCTGGGGAAACCTCCAGCCGTTGTTATGGGGCCCGTTGCTTTGGGAAGCAGGTACAGGACGGGTGGACAGGACAGGTCATTCCTTTCAGCTTCAGCGCAGTCCTTCCCGCCTGGGCAGCGAGAACGGCGCAGTCCATTGTGACCTGCACTAATTTCCTCAGGAATGCGTACCAGTTCCCAGTGGGCACACCTGCAGTTGGCAGACATCCCGCCTTAGGCAGGTTGGAACTCCTGTGTTCAGCCTCTGTCCTCGGCGATGATCATGAGGCAGATGAGGGATCTTCAGACCGTCTCTTACACCTCTTGAATTGCTGGAGGATGCAGCCTCCTTTTTATCCTAATTTTCCCTGCTGCTTCTCCCTCTCCCTTCGCCTGTGGCTGAGGTACTTGGAAGGTACAGACTTCCCGATCCACTGCTACGTGTCCCCTTCTAATATGCATCCCCTTCCCCTTTGTGTCTTTGTTCTTCTTCTCCAGGTTCAGGAATTTAACTTGGCCTTGGCTGAGCAGTGTTCCATGTCAATTAGTTCCATGTCAATTAGTTCCATGTCAATTAGTAATGTCCTTGCGAATGGTTCCTCCCGTTCCTATCTCGCTATCTCATCTCTCAGTCTCTGGCCCTGTCTGGGGGTGTGTTTGCAAAGAGACATTCCTCCTACTCTTTTCAGTAGCCCTCCCAGCCCCGGCAGCATCGCCCCCCTCATCCCGCAGGTGACCGGGGAGGGGGAGCTCACCCCAAATACCTTCAGGGATCCGTGAGAGGGCTTTTTTTCGGTGCAGGTGTGGATCTTTGGAGCTCGCCTGAAGTATCCTGGGGAGAGGGGAGGCTCTGTGGGTTTTTCTTTTTTTGGGAGGGATGTTTGGATGTTGCAGGATTCCAAAGCTGAGCTGTAAATGCCCCTTGGGGAATATTGGGCGGCCCCTAGGAGGGGTTTTTTTGGGGGGTTTTGGTGGTGGCTGCCGGCCAAGCACCGGTGGTGGGCAGGGGGATGCAGGAACCCCTCCCCCTGCACTGGGGGTTTGTCTCCTGGCTCAGGCTCTGGTACCACGTGGTGATCAACGGTGTGGGAGGGAGAGGGGGGAAACATAGCTTTTGGGGACCCCCGGGGAGTCCAGGGATGGGAGACCCCTGACCCCCTGAGTGGGGAGAATGGAGAGAGACAATACTGAGGGACTCCAACCAGTCTGGAAAAGGTGTAGCCATGGAACACCTGGACAGTGAAAGGAGGAGCTGGGAGAGAGGGAGCCTCTGACAGCCGGAGCAAGGACCTCAGTGAAGGGTGGGCTAGGGGAGGGGGGAACCTCAGATAGGGGTGACCCCTGGGATTCCCAGGACCCCCAGCAGAGAGGGTAGACCCCCAGGGGATGGGCCCCCAGCAGCCCAGACAGGTGGAAGTCCCAGAACCAAAAACTGAAGATACTAGAGAGGGATTACTTTGGGTTGAATCTTGGTGTTTTGATGGTTTTTATGGACACAAGATGCCCTGTGACTTCTAGAGATGGACTTGGGCAGGAGGAACCCCCAAGTCAATGCACTCACCCCTTGTTTTTCCCCCCAAAACAGGATTTGTCATTCCCAAGACATCCTTCAAGTGGCCAGATGGAGGAGGAGGCTGTGAAGAAGAGGAAGATGTCCCGGGATCCCCAGGCAGGTGAGGAGGAAGTCACCGCCCCTTTCCCCTCTCTCCTGCTCCATCTCCCAGCCCAGCATCGCCCCCGGCTGCAGGACAACCCCGCTGCCGACGCCGTCCTGCCGGGGACGGACTGGGGGGATCTCCTTGCCCTTCCCTGTGGCACGGAGGCAGAGCCGATCCTCGCCCTTCTTCCCCCAGGCACTGAGCTGCAGACAGAGAACAGGGAGGACAAATGCCCGCATCAGAACGTTGTGGAAGAGGCCGTTTTGAGCAGCTCCACGGTGCAGGAATCCAATGGGGAGGAAAAGCCCCGGAGATCCCGCAGGAGGAGGGGCTGCAAACCCAGCCCAGGGAGCTGTGAGGAGGAAAGACCCACCCTGTGCCGGCAAGGCGGCTGGAGATCCAGGCGGGGGTGGAGGTTGGAACTGGTGGAGAAACCTCACAGTGGGGAAAAGCCCCACAAGTGCTTGCAATGTGGGAAGAGCTTCAGTGCGAGCTCCCACCTGATCCAGCACCAGAGGATCCACACTGGGGAACGTCCCTATGAGTGCTTGGAGTGTGGGAAGAGCTTCAGGCAAAGGCAGCACCTGACCCGCCACCAGAGGATCCACACTGGGGAAAAGCCCTATGAGTGCTTGGAGTGCGGGAAGGGCTTCACTGAAGGCTGCAGCCTCATTGTCCACCAGCGTGTCCACACAGGGGAAAGGCCCTATGAGTGTGGGGAAT
Source organism: Coloeus monedula (assembly GCF_965178545.1). NCBI lineage: Eukaryota > Metazoa > Chordata > Aves > Passeriformes > Corvidae > Coloeus > Coloeus monedula. Next base: position 179,886 of record NC_138816.1, on the reverse strand, counting down.
GTGGGAAAAGCTTCATCCGGAGCTCCCACCTCCTCACCCACCAGCTTGTCCACTCTGGGGAACGGCCCTATGAGTGCCCTGACTGTGGAAAGAGGTTTAAAGACTGCTACTACCTGAAGCACCACCAGAAGATCCACTCTGGGGAACGGCCCTACGAGTGTCCTGAGTGCAGGAAGAGGTTTCGTAACACCTCCCATCTCCTCATGCATGAGCAAACACACACAGGGGAGAGGCCCTTCCGCTGCCCCAACTGCGGGAAGAACTACAAACGCAACTCCCACCTTGTCATGCACCGGCGCACCCACACTGGGGAGAAGCCCTACAAGTGTCCCGAGTGTGGGAAGAGCTTCTCCTACAGCTCTGCCTTGACCTCACATGAACGGACCCACTGGTAAGGGAAGCCCTGCAAGTGCCCCAACTGTGGGAAGGGCTTCAACCCCTCCTCCAACTTCATCACCCATTGGAGTGACCTCCATTGGGCAGAGCCCTGGTGACCCCCATTCTCGGTGATCCATGTTTGGATCCAGTGTATTGGGTTTGCGTGGCCAGGTTTTGGTAGCAGAGGGGCTCCAGGACTGGCTCCACTGAGCAGCTTCCAGAAGCTTCCCCCGTGTCTGGCTCCTGTTCCACCCCGCCCCCAAAGGCGAGGGTAACCCAGGGTCTGGTTCATGGCTCCCCTGGGGCAGATTAGAGTGAAACAACAGTGAAAGATCTGTGTTTATAAATATATCTCTGTAGGGTTTATTTCAGAACAGTTTGGTTGCTGTGTGAAGGGGGTTTGGAGCCCTTTTGGTTACCATCTCCAGTAATATAAAAGCATAAAATTAACACTTCAGAAAATGTATAAGGGTATCTTGTTTGTAAAGACAGGTGTCTATCAAGGAAGGAGGGAACCTCCGTTGGAATGGAGAATATGACTCCCTTCCCTCTGAATTATTGTAACTTTGAAATTAAGGGGCTTTCAGGCAAAGGTATGAGAAAAAGAATAACAGCTCTTTACCAGCCCTTAAATGAATACCAAGGCAACCAAACAAACACAACAGCAGCAACAGCAAACAGAAGCACAAACCCAGTGCCGGCCTCTCCCGTTCCCCTCGGTGACGCTGGCGGCTCCCGGCCGGGCAGGGCGGCTGCGGGGATTCCCCGCGCCTGCAGGGGGCGCTGTGGCGCAAGCCCGGCCGCCTCTGCACGCGGTAATGGCGGCCGGGCTGGCGGGAGGGATGGAAAAGGGGCTTCCTTTACAACGTCCCGGGGCAGGCGGGCCCGGTGTCCCTCCGGATGGTGAAATGGGCTGCAGCAGGAACCTCGGAGCAGCAAGCTGGAAGGGCAGGGCGGGCACACCCCGGGGCAGCAAGCAAGAGGCGGCAGAAACTCTGCAGCTGTAGCTGGAACCGCGGGGCCTCCCGGCAGGCAGGGGGTGCTTGGCTACAGAGTAGCAAAAGAAACCCCTGAGCAGTGGCAGAGGGATGGCAGGGGGCTGGGCAGCGGCAGCCTGGCTCCCAAACATGGGTGGGAGAGCCCCATCTGGAGAGGAATGGGGCTCGGCGATCCCAGGGTTTCTCCTGAGGCACCCAAGCGGATGGTGGAGGTCCCTCTTTAGTGAGGTAGGGTGTTAAGGTCCCAGTGCAGTGGCTGCTCTCATGAGCAAAGACTCACCTACTGCAGAAGCAGCAGGGCAGGGCTGGGCCCTCTCTGTGCATGTCCCGGGCCTGCCCCGGGCGGGTTCCCAGAGCTGGGCCAGTTGTGTAAAGGAGGGCGCTGCCCTGCTCCAAAGCCCTGTCCCACCTGGCCGGATCTGCTTCTGATCGGCCTCTGCCCTTCCCTGGCTCCAGGCCCGGTTCGTCCCCTCCGGGCTGGGTGTTCCCCCCCTGTGCCCCCGGGCGCTCCCTGTGCCCACGGCCAGCAAAGGCCCCGCTGCTGTTGCCGGTGGCCAATGGTTTGAGCCATTAACCCGGAACATTTCAGTCCCTCACAGCTCTGCACCCCAAAAGCCAAGAGGGATCGAAGGCACCTCAAAGCGACTCCATCCCACTGCAAACGGCTCAATTCCACCTCAAAACAACTCCATCCCACTTGAGGAAAGGGCAGTCAATAACTAACTCATGTAAGCACAAGTGAACTATTGGGAGACAGCAAATGTTAGTTCAGACAGCAGATGTTAATTACAAAACCTAAGAAGCCAAATTCACCCTAATCTTGTCAAGATAGAGGGGACAAGGATTATCTCAGAGACTGCTGAATCATTCCTCAAAGGACTACGCATGCCCAGGGAGAAAGGTGAAAAGTTCACTGTGAGGATGACTACTGGTCTTCATCAGAGAGACCCCCAGGGAAGAAGAGGAGCCTTCCTCAGCGCGACCACCAGGACACACAGCGCATGCGTGGCCCGTATGCTAATGATATTAATGACTTCTGAGAAACAATTTGTATAACCACGCCTGTCCCAAGGAATGTGATGAATATTCATAATTTAACCCATAATACTGTGTTGTAGGGAGCACCAGGTGTGTGTGTTTGGAGGAACGATCCCCACATACCCGGCGCGCCGAATAAAGCAAATACCCACTTCTCTCACTCTGTCTCTGAAGTGTCTCCTGGCCCGGTTGGGGCATGATTCATCTGGCACCCCAGACGGGACCCTCTCTGCCCGGCTGCCGGATCCAGGGGGAAGCAGAGCTCCCAGTCGCGACCCTGAATTTTCAGGGGGAGCTCAGCTGTCCTTTGGCTCACGGCGGGGGAAGAGAAGGACCATCTGCACCAAATTAAGGGATTTGCTATTCCTTTGAAACACAAAATACCTGCAGGTCCAGGGTTCAAGTCCCTGAGGGTGGGTTGAAAGTCCCGAGGAAGACTGGGTCTCCCAAAATTAGTCCTGGGCAAGAGGAAAAGTACTTTTAAAGGGGTTGGACCCCACTGTGAAAGGTACCTTTAAGGGGTTGGACCCTGCTGTTATGTGCTATTTTACTTCTATTTTTGTTTTGTCTGTTGCTGTTCTGCTGCTGTGTGAGTGAGAGTGGATGAGACGCGCTGTCGAAGTGCGGAGCAAGTGGGGAGCTCTATCTGCGGTTCCGTACCCCGGCCACGGGCTCGGCCAGAGAAAAGCGAAGCGTTTGGCAAAGAGTGAATGAGGATAAATCATATAAACCATTGGTTTGGAATTCAGCCTTACTGTCTGAAGGGGGGCGGATTTTAGAGGAGAAAGATTTTAGCTACTGAATTGAGAACACCCAGGCCCCAACGCTTTTCTAATATAGCCCCAGCTAATTTCCCTTTTAAAATCCCATGCCTAGTGTGGAAACAGTTGTGAAGCTTGGGTTTGGTTTTTTTTTTTTGTACATGTATTAAAAAGTGGTATTGTCTATTAGAAAGAGTGGACGGTGTCCAAGTTGCTGGAGGAGAGAGCTTGGTATTAGACAAGAGTGGCAGAGCATGGCTTTGTGGAAGGAAGGAGTTGGTTCTCTGGTTTTGGGGGGTTTTGGCCATGGAAGAGAGAAAAGAGGGGGAGAAAGGACAAAAGAGGCAATGGGATCATCAGAAAGTAAGGAAATAACCTGGAAAAGTCTGCTAGGATGCGTGCTGGCACATTGGAAAGAGCTGGGGGCAGTCCCTGGAGGGAATATGAAAAAGAGCACCCTAATTAAATATTGTAATCAGTGGTGGCCACTCTACAGATTAGATGATGGTGAAAAATGGTCAGAAAATGGCTCTTTAAGATATAACACTCTATTGCAATTAATGTTATTTTTAAGGAGGGAGAATAAATGGGATGAGTCCTCCTATGCAGATTGTTTTTTTTACCTTAAGACGCAAACCAGAGTGGCAGAAACAATGTGGCCTCAATCTGGCACCACAGGACTCTATGGTCCTCCTCCTAGAAAAGGAGGCAAAAGAAAAAAACTGCATGAAGAGGTGTTGCTCATCATGCAGTATTGGGCAAAGATGTTTAAAGCTCAAAGCTGAGAGAGACCAGGATCCCTTGGAAACCCAGGAGCTAATGAGGCGCAGTGGTGGCACCCTAACATCAGGAACAATGTCCCCAGTGCCCCAAACATCCTCAGAGGATAGTGGGGATGAAGGAACAAGTGAGACTGGCTCAGGAATATCATCCAGACTGGGAGCAAGACCCCTGTAGAGAAGAAGCTCATAGCACCACTTAGACAAGTGGTGGGGCCAGACGGGGAATAACAAAAGTTAAAACACCATTTGCAGCTTTGGATTTAGATACCTGGAGGGAGGCAGCCAGAACGTATAGAGAAGACCCTGAAAAGGTAGCAAAGAGGTTTGAATTGGTTGTTAGAAATCAAGATATTGATTGGAAAGATACAGACCTCATGCTGTCAGAATTAACTGAGACAGAAAAAGCTGCTGTAATATCCACAGCAAGAACACATGTGCAGGGACAGATAGCTGCTGGGACATTGCATGGAAATGTAGATAACATTTTTCCTGCAGGAAATCCACACTGGGACCCCAATGATCCACAAACATACCCGTTCTTAGTTAGAGACTGGAAATTAGTACACTGGGGGCTTCTAAATGCTATACCTAAACCAGTTAACTGGTCATTGTTATTCAGTATTCACCAAGAAACCACTGAATCCCCAGGTGCATTTATAGAAAAATTAAGGGATAATATGAGAAGACACAGTACACTAGACCCAACTTCTGAAATTGGGCAGCAACAGTTAATATCCTTATTGATGGGGCAATCAGCACCAGATATATGTAAGAAACTGCAAAAGATTAAAGAACCAGAGAACCAAAACTTAGAGAAACTTCTAGCAGTGGCATGGGAAGTTTATAAAAACAGGGCATAGCCCCACACAGTCGCAGTGGCCCAGGTCAGGGGATTGGGATTCCCCAGGGGCGGGAGAAGCCCCCACCCAGAGGACAAAGGCAGCAACGCCCAGGCTCAGCCCGGTGTTTGTTATGCGGTCAGCCCGGCTCTGGAAACGAGACTGTGCCATGAACCGCGCCGCGACCCCAGCGCCACAATCACCAGCGCCGCGGAGCAGGGACTGCAGCACGGCTGTACCAGCAGTGCCGGGGACCGGCGGGTCCCTCCCTGGCCGGCCCGCTGCCCAAAGCTAAGCCAGGGGAACGGGACGGGGAGGTTTTGGTGGGTACCGGAGCCACATTCCCAGTCCTGAATCAGACTTTGAGTCCTGTCAGTAATGATTACGTCCAAGTTGTTGGGGCTACAGGGAAAACTGAGAAAGCCTATTTTTTGAGACGCTTAAAATTTACATTAGGCAAAAAGATGGGAATACACCAATTTCTATATCTTCCAAACTTGCTGTCATAGGTTAGCAAGCATAGTCCCGGAAGGGACGTCCTTGCTAAGGGGTGCTTACAGTTTCCTCTGGGAACTGATAGAACCTATCAGCTGGCCAGTTTGAATATGGACAATTCTCTAAGCCACTTAAAGTTGTGAACACCTCTGTGATCCACATTTAAGAATAGGCAAACTCCCCCTCCAAGCTCTCTCTCGTTTCCGGCGCTGGGACAGGTGGCTGCAGGCCCCGTGTGGGGGCCAGCGGGCCCGGCCAGGCCCTGCTTGGGCCAGGCCGGGCCGGGCCACGGCCATCCTGGAGCCAATGGACCTGTTCCAGCCATGGAACCCCCCCCACTGCCTTGCCGTGGGCAGCCGGAGCGGCTCGGCTCTCCCCCCTCTCCACTGCGATAAGAAAAATTCAACATTCCAGCTGCAAAGCTGCAAGGCCGAGGTGAGATTAACCCTTTTACTGCTGTGAAGAGCTGAAAACCTGAGGGAAGAGAGAGAGGAGATGCTTAAAGCTGAAATTCTGTTGTGAAGCTATGATATATCAGAGTATCCTGTTGTAATTTCATGAAGATATGGGGGGTGGAGTGTTCAACTCGTAAGCAAAAGCACCTGCGTCGAGATAGGCAGATGCTGACGCAGCTGTAATTTCATGAGAAGTTTGGACAGGGAGAGATGAACCAGATGAGGACTTTTGCTCTAAACGGGAAAGGAGAAAACCTCAGTCCCTAGAGATGAACCAGATGAGGACTTTTGCTCCAAACGGGAAAGGAGAAAACCTCAGTCCCTAGAGATGCTTCCAGAGATAGTCCTAACGATGAAGATGATGAAGACCCTTTGCTCCCAGGGAAGGAGAAGGGCCTCTGTTTTTGTTTCTGAACAGCTCAACCTTAAAATTGTACCCCAAGAAACTTCAAGAGTGGACCCTCGAAAGCAGTTGCGGGAAAAGCTGCAAGTCGGGGGAAAGGACTCACACGCAGGCAGAGAGACTCCTCTTCCTAAATGGACTGAACGATATTTGGAAGTGGGCGGCTGTCTCGTTGTGATAATGTTTTCATAGCATGAGCAAGAAGAGACTTCTCTTTCTAAATGGACTGAACAAGGTTATTATGGCAGTGGTAAACAGACTGAACATCTTAAGGGTTGTCTTTTTACATTGTCAGTGGGAGAAGGGAGGAAGGTGGGGGGAGGAGGAGAGTTCTGCAGGTGGTATAATTTTTTTTCTTCCCTCTTTTAGAGTTGTTAATAAACTTCTTTATATTCTTTCAAGTTTGGTGCCTGCTTTGCATTTGTCCTAATTCTTATCTCACAGCAGATAAAGAGTAATGAGTATTTTGGACCAAACCACTACACTAAATTGGTGTTTCTGCCCGGTTGCAAACCGAACCCGCGACACTTGCCTAAGCCCCTGCTAGGCAGAGATCTATTAAGCTGGTTAGAAGCAAAAATAGAATTCACAGAACAAGGAATGAGACTACAGGTTCCTGAAGAAAACTTAATTTTGGCCTTAAGTTTAGCAAATGTCCCTGAAAAAGGAGGAATACCCATAGATGATAAGAGATCAAGTAATCCCACTAGTATGGGATGTCAAAATCCCGGGAAGATCAAAACGAGCTTCCCCAGTGGTTATTGAATTATTAGAAGGGGCACAGCCGGTGTCAGTCAGACAATATCCACTAAGGCACGAAGCACGGGTGGGAATAGAACCAATAATTGCCAAATTTATTGATCAAGGGTTGCTGAGAGAGTGTAGCTCCCCCTACAACACCCCAGTTCTACCAGTACAAAAGCCAAATGGAAGTTATCAGTTAGTCCAGGACCTGAGGGCAATAAATGCAATAACAAAAACACTGCATCCCATAGTAGCCAATCCTTACACTTTACTTACAAAGTGACTGGGTGTGGTTTTCAGTTTTAGATTTAAAAGATGCTTTCTTTTGTCTGCCATTAGCTAAAAAGAGTCAGGAAATTTTTGCCTTTGAATGGGAAAACCCCAAAACAGGGAGAAAGAGTCAGCTCACATGGACTGTATTGCCCCAAGGATTCAAAAATAGCCCCACAATACTTGGAGGTCAATTATCACAAGAACTGGAAACCTGGACACCGCCACTTGGAAAAGGTACACTACTGCAGTATGTTGATGATCTACTAATAGCAACAAGGACCCGTGAAGACTGCAAGAACTGGACTGTAAGTCTTTTAAATTTTCTGGGACTAAGTGGATATAGAGTCTCCCCTGAAAAGGCTCAGCTAGTCCTCCAGAAAGTTACATATCTGGGGTATGAACTGGCAGGAGGGGAGAGAGCCTTGGGAGACAACAGGAAAGAGGCAATTTGTCAAATGCCCAGGCCAACCACAACCAAAGAACTGAGAACTTTTCTGGGAATGACAGGATGGTGTAGATTATGGATCTACAACTATGGACTCATTGTGAAACCTTTATACCAACTCCTAAAGGAGACTGGGGGAACTCACCTATGCTGGACACCAGAGACTAATAATGCATTTGTAACTCTGAAACGTGAGTTGATGCAAGCTCCAGCACTGGGCATACCAGATGTCACTAAACTTTTTCTGTTGTTCTCACATGAGAGACAAGGACTGGTGCTGGAACTTTTGGCACAGAAGCTGGGACCGTACAAAAGGCCAGTGGCTTATTTCTGCAAGCAGCTGGACGTGGTCAGCCAAGGATGGCCCCCTGCCTGCGTGCAGTGGCAGCTGGGACCCTGAACATAGGGGAAGCCCTCAAGTTCACACTGGGCCAGCAGAGAACTGTTTTTGTCTCTCACACAGTGTCAGCAGTGCTCACACAGAAAGGAAATCACTGGTTAACCCCATCTCGCTTTGTCAAACACCAAGCTGTCCTAACAGAATCTGAGGATGTGAGTATCCAAGTAACTAACATCTTCAATCCAGCAGCTTACCTCCAGGGCAAGGCTGCTGAGGAGCCTGGAGAGCATGACTGCATTGAAACCATGGAGGCAGTTTACTCCAGCCACCCGGACCTAATGGACTCTCCACTAGAAAATGCGGAAAACTGGTTCACTGATGGGAGCAGTTATGTCAAGGATGGTAAGCGGCTCGCTGGGTGTGCAGTTACAACCACAGACGCTGTCATTGAGGCAAAACCATTACCTGTGGGGACATCAGCTCAAAAGGCTGAAATAACAACCCTAACTCAAGCCTTGGCGTTGGCCAAAGGAAAACCTATCAACGTTTGGACTGATTCAAGGTATGCTTTTGGGGTGGTACATGCTCACAGGGCTATCTGCAAAGAAAGAGGTTTATTAACCTCACAGAAGAGAGAAATCAAGCATGCTGCTGAAATTGTACAGTTGCTGGAAGCAGTGGTAAAACCTTCAAAAGTGGCTATAATGCATTGTAAGGGACACTCCCAGGGTAACACTATCCCTGAACTGGGAAATGCTATGGCAGACAAAACAGCAAAGGCAGTGGCTGGCGGGGATCAAATTCAAGCTCTTTGCTCTAATCCCTTCTAACCTCCTTATGGGTAAAAAACCCCCACTATACGACACTGATGATTTAAATTGGATACAAGAAGGAAAGGGACAAATAGGATCTGATGGGTGGGCTAGGATAAAGGATCTCATTGTCATACCCAGAAAACTGCTAAAATTACTCATCCAAAGCGAACATTCTAAGACACATTGGGGAGTTGATGCTTTATATAACCATTTGAAGGACAAAGTGACAGCATCAAAATTAAAGTAAACAATTGAGGACGTAACTTCCACTTGTGAAATCTGTCTTAAAAACAACCCTAATACCACTGTTAGGCTAAGCACAGGAACTATCACTAAAGGAGTTTTACCTGGGGATGTGTGGCAAATTGACTTTTCTGAATTACCTAGGAAGGGAGGATACAAGTACCTTCTAGTCCTCACAGACATTTTCTCAGGCTGGCCAGAAGTTTTCCCTTGTAGAACAGATAAAGCTAGAGAAGTTGTTAAAGCTTTAATACAAGAAATTATTCCACGATTTTGGGTACCCCGAGAAATTAATTCTGACAGAGGATCACACTTGGTAGCCCAGGTGGTGCAGGGAGTGAGTCATCTACTGGGCATACACTGGCAGTTACATACACCATACAGGCCTCAGGCAAGTGGACAAATAGAAAAGATGAATCACTTAATAAAGCAACAGTTAGCCAAAATTTGTCAAGAAACTAATTTCTATTGGTATCAGGCTCTGCCCATGGCTTTGCTAGGATTTAGGGTAAAACCACGGCTCAAAGAAAAATTAAGCCCCTTTGAAATTCTGTATGGAAAGCCCTATGGAACGAACGTGATTCATAATGACAGTGTGGCTCTGGTAGGGCAAACCTACCTAATAGATTATGTAAAGCATTTAGGTCAAAAATGACAATCAATATGCACTACAGTTGTTAATTGTCAACCACTGCCACCTGATAAAGCCTTTCATAATGTGAAACCAGGGGATTGGGTTTATGTTAAGTCTCTTTCAGGGGATCCACTCCAGGAGAAATGGGAAGGACCTTATCAGACACTGCTGACCACTCATACAGCAATTAAAGCACAAGGAAAACCGACTTGGATCTATTATACCAGGACCAAACCTGCACCAAAACCAGAGTGGGAGGTGAGAAGAACAGGACCTCTGTGCCTTCAACTATGAAAAATCAACACAACATGATTTGGACTATACTGGTAACATTGATAATTGGGGCAGGTCCATGGGACCAGAATACATACCTTCGATTGCTCAAAGGTGGTGTTGAGATTTTTAATCTAACTGATTGCTGGATATGTTCTCAGCTGCCTGAGAATTCTGCTAGAGGCTTTCCTTTGGTTGGGGCAACATTCCCTAATACAACAGAAATCCATGCTGCACTTAGTACTGACAGGCTTTCACATTATGTCAACATATCCCTAGATCAGCTTCAGTGGAAGTTGGAGTTTGAAGAGCCAATACTTGGGTCCTCACCAATATCCTGTGTGCAGCGGTGCTGGGAAGAATCTGTACCCAAAAACTCAGGAGGAATAAGACAGGCTCCAAATGCAGGAACTTAACATTTATAGGGAGCTACTCCAACTGCTCAGAATTCTGGACATATGGGGGGGCCAACATGTGGAATAAGAATCAAACAAGACAAGGACCAAAGCCCAAGGGTTGGCCAGTGCCCCCAGGGTGGGGTTGGTTCTGGATATGTGGTCACAACACCTATAAAGTTTTACCCTTAGGATGGCAAGGCTGCTGTGCCATAGGACCAGTATTTCCCCACATTAAAGTTGTCTCTCAACTACAAGGCTTTTATATGGAGGACCAAAAGGACATCAAACCCCTTAATAGATAGGCCCACTGGATTTCACAGCTTTGCAGATGGTTTATACCGGGACTCGGAGTAAGCGAACTAGAGAAAGCAATAGTGAACCTTTCTGCTACTGTAGAAACCATAATGAATGCCAGTGCAGATGCCATAAGAGCACAGCAAATCGAGATTAAGAGCATCTCACAGTTAGCCATACAGAATAGACTTGCATTCGATTTGCTGTATGTCAAGGAAGGAGGAGTATGTACAGTTAGAAGCTGTTGTAGCTATGTTGATTTAGACAAATAGAAACAGATTTGCAGACAATTCTGGAAAAAACACAGACACTACATCAGATCACCTTAGATGACACTTCTTGAGGGTTTAAAGAGGTATGGGACAAACTTACATAATGGTTACCCCACTTATCCTGGCTTAAACAATTGTTTGTAATTGCTATTTGTGTTATTGCATTGTTACTTAGTGTTTGTATTAGTAGTTACTGTTGTATGATATTATGTACTTGGAATCTCGATGCTTATGCCCAATGGCACAAGCACAAACTTAGAAATAAGATAGAGAAGGGTACTTACTTTCAAGACATGCAAGATTTGTAAAGAATTACTAATAACCAAAGAAGAGGGGGGATTGAGGAAGGGGCAGTCAATAACTAACTCATGTAAGCACAAGTGAACTATTGGGAGACAGCAAATGTTAGTTCAGACAGCAGATGTTAATTACAAAACCTAAGAAGCCAAATTCACCCTAATCTTGTCAAGATAGAGGGGACAAGGATTATCTCAGAGACTGCTGAATCATTCCTCAAAGGACTACGCATGCCCAGGGAGAAAGGTGAAAAGTTCACTGGGAGGATGACTACTGGCCTTCATCAGAGAGACCCCCGAGGAAGAGGAGAGGCCTTCCTCAGCGCGACCATCAGGGCACACAGTGCATGCGTGGCCCGTATGCTAATGATATTAATGACTTCTGAGAAACAATTTGTATAACCACGCCTGTCCCAAGGAATGTGATGAATATTCATAATTTAACCCATAATACTGTGTTGTAGAGAGCACCGGTGTGTGTGTTTGGAGGAGCGATCCCCACGCACCCGGCGCGCCGAATAAAGCAAATATCCACTTCTCTGGCTCTGTCTCTGAAGTGTCTCCTGGCCCGGTTGGGGCACGATTCACTGCAAACGGCTCAATTCCACCTCAAAACAACTCCATCCCATCTCCAAATTTTGGGGTATCCCCTGTGCCCAAATTGCTCCCAGTTGCAGATGTTCCTGTCCATGAGCTTCACCCAGTTGTTGTCATCAAGGAAGTGCCAGTGGGCTTTTCCCCAGGAATGGAACACACCTGTGTGGGAGACAGGTCAGGGGGTGCCCCCCTCCAGCAGCCCCCAGCACCCCACAGCAGGTTGGGAGCTCAAGGGACCCCCCTGGACACCCCTTTCCCACCCCTCTCTGCCCCACGGCCACCTCAGCACCAGCTGCTGGGTGGGGAGGAACCCCCCATGAGACCCCCAGGGAGGGACAGGGGATTCGGGGACCTCCCAGTGAGGTTCTGCCCCCCCGAGAGCCCCAGGGAACAGCTCAAGAGATCAAGTGATGGGGACAGGAAGGGACTCTCACGGGAAGTCCTTTCCCGCTGTCTCCCCGGCCCTTATCCCCCTCTCAGACACCTTTCCCATCGTCCCTGTGCCCCTCCCCACTCACCCAAGAGCTCCTTGCCCTCAGCTGGGGGCTCCCAGCACCCAGAGTGGGGTGACACGGGGGGGACACACGGGGGGCCCCATTCCTGATCCATCCCAGGGCCGGTTCTGCCCCCCCCCGCCCCATCTCGGCACCCCTGCGGGGTCCCCTCAAGTCCCTCCCCACAGATCCCCAGTAAACGGGACCAGGGTGAGCTGGGAAGCTTTATTGGGAACACAGGGAGCAGCCGGGCGGGGGCAGAGTGACACCGGGGCTGGGGGGACACACGACCCCCCCAAAATCAGCGCGGGGATGGAGCGGGGGGTCCCGGTCAGGCCCGAGGCCACGGGGAGGGGCTGCGGCCGCCGGCGGCTCAGGAGCTCTGTGGGCAGAGCAAAGGGGGTGACACCGGGCTGGGGGGCCCGGGGGGAGCACAGAGCTCTGGGGGAAGGGAGATAGGACCCCCAGGCCCCCCCCTCACCTTCGTGTGCAGGTAGAAGCCAAGCTTCAACCAGAGCTCCACCACCAGAGAATCCACACGGGGAATGGCCCTACAAGTGCCCTGAATGTGCGAAGCTCTTTAATTGCAACTCCCATCTCATCATCCACTGACGCATCCACACTGGGGAGAGGCCCTACAAGTGCCCCGAGTGTGGGAAGAGCTTCGTGCGCTGCTCCAGCTCCATCCCCCGTGGGACGATCGGCGTTGGATGATCCCCAGTGACCCCCGTTGGGCAGAGCCCTGGTGACCCCCGTTCCGGGTGATCCCCGCTGGGTGGGGGGAAGGTGTTGGAGAGATTTCTTTGCCTTCTCCTTGTGCTGCTGGGATTTGCTTGGTAATAAATTCCCTCCCTGTGCCCAGGCTGGGTCTGTTGTGCCCATGCCGGTGTTTGCCGAGGGATCTCTCCCAGTCTTATCCCATCCCAGGAACCCTTGGTTAAATTTTCTCTCCCCTGTGCGGCTGCAGGGGGCAGGGACAGAGTGGCTTTGGTGGGTGTCTGGCATTGCTCCAGCATCACCCCAGGCCATGGACATCCCTGGGATCCCAGTGTGCTGGTGCATTCCCCTCTCCTCCTTTCCAGGCTGCAGGGTGATCTGAGAAACGCTTGTTAGGCCTTGGCTTTGAAAACAGCACCTGGGCTCAGCTCTTTCCGAGCTTGTCAGAAATACTGTCTGCTCCCAGGAATTGCTGAGGAGCTCCTGCTTTCCTTATGACCAGCCCTGGAAAAGATTCCTCTTGCCCGAATGGCATAGCATTCCTGTTCTCCCACTTTCAGAGAAAGTGCCGACCCAAACTGTGGCCGGGATGAAACATCGTTATGGCTGAAGCCCACTCTCTTGGGACCCTCTCAACAGCGGCCCAAAAGGAGACCCTTTGAGTTCTCCTGGGCCACCGCCGTGGGCTGTGACCAGCAATCTCCCTCTAAGGGGGCCTCTCAGAGCCAGCAAACCCTCAGGTTTGCTATGCCTGGAGATCGCCGAACCACGATGTGTCCTGGGCCGATACCCTCACTCCTCGAGGCCTGATGCTGTGCCCAGCAGGAGAGGAAAAAGGTTCCAAAGTGAGGATTTCACTGACCTCTGAGGGGAATTTTTCACAGGAACCGTGCTTGCTCTGACTGTTTCTGTCTGTGTGCGTGCCCCTGTGCATATGCTATAGCAAATCTGGGAGAAATACCGCTTTCTTAGGTGTTTAAGTACCTTGGATACCTAAGTTAGGCCTGTAGGTAAGGTTCAGTTATCGTTATAAACTCACTTAAACACTGCTAAGTGTTGTTCTTTGGCTAAGATGTGAAACATAAGGTCTAAGCTAAGTGTTTTTAAGTGTTGTTCCTCTGTTAAGTTGCTAGGTATAACTTGGACGTTACAGCTGTAAGTAAGGTTAAATGCTGCTAAGGGTTATTCCTCTGTTGTTAAGGTGAAGTTATAAATTAGATACAAGTTCAGTGTTGTTCCTTAGTCGAATTGTTAGGCCTAGGCTATAAGTTGAGTTATGAGTTAAAATACTGATAAGTTTCAGTGTTTATAAGCGTTTAGGCTGTGTTCCTTTTTATCCTTGCCCGCACTGTCTTTTGTCCCATGCACCTGAACACCCGCCCCCACATCCCCCCACCCCCCTAGAGAGTTCTCAGCTCATTTCTGTTTTGATTGCCTGGATTTTGTTTGGTTTTGTTGTTGGTTTGTTCTCCCTTGTTGTGCCCTAGCTGTCCTGTAGGTAGTAGAGTGAATCTTGCCAATGAACTTGTTGTGCTTTGTTGCTTAATGTTAAATCTGACTTTTGCTCATACCCTTGCCACTGGTTTTTCAAGCGATCTCAAACACTCTCATTCGTGACAGCAGCACAGTGTCCCGCCCTCACCGAGGGCCCTGACCCGCGCCCGTGTCACAAAGGGCCCCAGCCGGCACCCCAGCCACAGAGGGACAGACTGGAACCGGCACGGAGCAGCCCCGGACTTGTGGCCTTGTAGCCCCTGCCGTGCCCCGAGCCCTGGGAGGCTTCGGCCACGCTCGCACCCGACAGCCGCAGCCCGGCCCTGCGGAGCGCTGGGGCTGCAGCCCGGGCCGCTCGGGGCAGGAGGAATTGGCCGCATGGACGTGCCAGGGCCCTGTGGGCAGTGGCTCCGTGTCCCGCGGGAGGCCGGGGCCGAGGGTGTCCCTCAGGGCTCTGCCGGGGCACCGGGGCTCGTCGCTGCCTCGGTCAGTGGCACCCGGGGGCACCGAGCGCAGCCTCGGCGCCTTTGCAGGGCACGGGGAGCTGAGGGGGGCGGGGGCAGCACGGAAACACCGAGTGCCTGCCCGGGACAGAGCCGGGAAAGCCGGGCTGGAAAGCCGGGAGAGGCTGCTCGGAGCTGGCCCGGGGACTTGGGCACCTGGGAGACAGAGCCGGGCTCTGAGCTGACACCGAGCCAAAAACCTGAGATGTTACAGCAGGTTTTCCTAGACACTCTTCATTATTCTGTATTTTCTCAACGTGACTTTTTACGAGGGAACATTTTCAGTGGTTTTTTCCATTTTTTCCCACCCTTTAAAAAGAAATCAATCACTTTTTGTTACGTGTTAGGAAGGTCAGGGAGGGAAACATTGTGGGCAATGAGGGTTTTTTTATTCAATACATTTTCAAAAGTGAGATGTGCCAACTCCAGACTTTGACTCCTAAAGCAGTGTCTGGTTCCAGACTGCTCTGCTTTTCACCGTGAGATCTCAGTTCTTTCAAATCCAGCAGTCAGAGCCCTTGAAACACGGAAAAGCTGGGAATCAGGTGAAAGCATTTGGAGGGTTTGCTCTGTCCGTACACTCCACATCTCCCCTGGTGTTCGTTCAGCCTCTCCACTCCTGTCCGACGTGCACATTGCTGTGTCCAGAGTTCAGTACATGCTTTTATGGAGATATATATATATACGTGATTATTGTATCCACAATTGCCTTGGAGTGAGTTCCTGTGATGGTACTTTCCGTGATCCTCTGCTCTGTGCCCAGAGCATGGTTATTGTGTCTTTGAGCGCCGGGAGCCCGGGACGGGCCGTGTGTGGGGCCGGGGCGGGGAGAGGCTCCTCGTTCGCTGCGCGGGCGTTTTGAAGCCTCGCTGCCCAGGATTTCCGGCGCTCTCTGTCCACCGAGGCTTTTTGCTTGGCTGAAAAGCTTTTTTGGCCCAGGCACAGAGAGGATTTTTTTCCTTGCCGCGGTTCGGAGGCGCTGCAGCGGCAAGCCTCGGGGTGCCCGCAGGGAGCTGAGCAGCTGCTCTGTCGGAGCCCGGGGGCTCCGCGCCGGCGGGAGCGGAGCGGCGCCGCTGCAGCCCAAAGCCCCAGCGAGCCGGGCCAAGCCGGGAGAGAAAACAGCCCGGGGCTTCAGCGCCGCTGCTTCGCCTGCCGGGCCCGTGCCCGCGGAGCCGCCCTGGGCAGGAGCTCAGCGCCGGCCGAGCCCCGGGCTTTCAGCGCCTGCGGGACAGCCCCGGGCTGGTTTTTCCCCCGAGGGAGAAGCCGGCGCCGTCCTGTACCGCGTGTGGAGAGCGGGGATTTCTCCGGCGTTTTGGGTCTTTTGTCCCAGGGGGTGTGTGGGGGTAAGGGCTGACAATTTAATATCTAGCAGTTATTTACTGGTTTTTCTTGCCTTGAGGGCATTCTGTTTGTTAACAAACCGCTGGAGTTTTCTTCGCTTTCATCTATTAATACCCATTTCCTATTGGTGGAAAGGGATTATTGGAACCCTGTAGAGGAGGCAACACTCACTCCAGAGTGTCCTCTTTTAAATCGTCTCTCAAACGGAGACACCCTACAGGTGCTTGGAACGTGGAATGAGCTTCAGCCAGAGCTGCCACCTGATCCGGCAGCAGGAGATCCAAACTAAGGAACATTCCTCCTAATGCTTGGAATGTGGGAAGAGCTTCCTGTGGAAGCCTGACCTGGTCACCCATCGCAGGATCCACGCCGGGGAACAGCACTACAAGTTCTTGGAATGTGGGCAGAGCTTCAGCAAGAACTCCCACCTCCGCAAGGACCACAAGATCCGCACTGGAGAATGGCCTTCGAGTGCTTGGAATGTGGGAAGGGCTTCAGCCAGAGCTCCCAGCTCGTCACCTGCCAGTACATCCACACTGGGGAGCGGCCCTGCGAGTGTCGCCAGTGTGGGAAGAGCTTCATGCGCTGCTCCAGCTCCATCCTCCATGGGAGGATTGGGGTTGGATGATCCCCAGTGACCCCCGTTGGGGTTTTAGGAGTTCTCCTTCTGTTTTCTTTTTCTCTGAAATAATTTTCCCCATACGTGTTGCCAGGGGGGCAAATTACTAAGTACTTAAAGAGACCAAAAACCTGGCCACAGGAGGAGGGGTCCAGCTGGCTACTCTCTTTCTCCTGGAGTTTTCTCGTGTAGGGTGGGGGATGCCACGAGATTTGAACCGGGAAAAAGGGTTTGGGTACAGCCCATAGCTCTCGTGTTCTCCTGGCGTTGGGAGGGAGAGGAGGGCTGTTGTTGCCATGGAGAGTTTGTTGCCGCTGCAAGTTTCTGCTTTCAGCTGCCTTCCTTCTACCGTGAGTGGAACTTGCTAACTGGAGCAGCTGTTGCACTGGGACTCTAATACCCCACCTCATTAAAAAAGTGACCTTTTCACCATCTGCTCGGGTGCCTCAGGGAAAACCCCAGGATTTCCAAGCCCGCCTTTCCCTGCCCTGCTGGGAGCCGGGCTGCGGCTGCCCTGCACCCGCTGTTCCTCTGAATCTTCGCTACTCTTTACTCTGCCTCCGGAGACCTCCGGGGGGTTCCCACCGCAGCTCCGGAGTTCGATACATCGCGTCTGCCCCCCTGGGATTTGTGCTTGCCCCTGCCGTTCCAGCCTGCTGTTCCCGAGGGTCCGGCTGGAAACGGGGATCAGCTGCCCAGCAGTTTGTGAAGCCTTTGTTCCATCCCTTCCCGGGATCCCAGGCCGCCAGTGCCGCGTGCTCCCCGAGCTCGCTCCGGAGCGCCCCCTGCAGCCGCGGGGGAACCATCGCACCTGCCCTGCTCACCGGGAGCCGCCAGCGCCCCTGCCGGCTGCGAGCGGAACTGCACCCGAGGGGAAAGGGCCTGACAGCCGAGAAGGCTGGGACTGGGTTTGGGATTGTTTGCTGTTACTGCCATAGTTATTGCTGTTTGTTTGCCTTGTTATACACATACAGATATATAATAGTAAAGAACTGTTATTCCTATTTCCCATATCTTTGCCTGAATGCCCCTTGATTTCAAAATTATAATAACTCGGAGGGAAGGAGGGTTGCAATTTCCATTTTGAGGGAGGTTCCTGTCTTCCTTGATAGACACCCATCTTTCAAACCAAGAAACCCCTTTTGGATGATCCCCAGTGACCCCCGTTAGGCAGAGCCCTGGTGACCCCTGTTCTGAGTGATCCCCGCTGGGTGGGGGGAAGGTGTTGGAGAGATTTCTTTGCCTTCTCCTTGTGCTGCTGGGATTTGCTTGGTAATAAATTCCCTCCCTGTGCCCAGGCTTGTGCAGGTGCTCGGGGCGGGATCTCTCCCGCTCCTTCTCTCAGCGCCTGGGTCTGTCCTCAGCCAATCAGAGAGGCACAAACAATATTGAGCCAGTCAGAGAGCAAGATGCTGATGACCCCCCAGTTGCCAGGCAGACCTGCAGAGCCCAGCGCTCCTCACCTGGACTCCACCTGTGCCCCGCCCTGGCCCCCAGCGTCCCCCGCCAGGGGAATTTGGGGAGGGGGGCGGTGTCAGAACCTTCCCAGCTCTGGCCATGGGGCATCTGGCGGCAGCTGGGACTGTACTGGTGGCGCTGGTGGTGCTGGGAGTCCCCCCGGCTACAGATGTGGAGCTGTCAGGTGAGCAGGAGGGGTAAGAAGTGGTGAGATGGTAGGCAACGGTAGGGAGAGAAGGGAAAAGGTGGAGGTGGGACCACCAAACAGATGTGGGGAGTCTGGCGACTGGGGATTTATGGGAAAGGGGGAGGAAAATATGGAGAAAGGTGGAAAAGAGGAAGTGGGGCCATGGGCAGGAGGGTCTCATGGCGGCCATGGGACACAGGGGGTGCGGAGTGGGGATCCGGGGTGGCATCCGGAGCTCTGGGCTTGTTGGGGGGTGCTGGGGGCTGCTGGGGGGGGCACCCCATGACCTGTGTCCCGCACAAACAGGGGTGTTCCAGGAGATGGTTAAGTCTGAGTGTCACTTCATTAACGGCACCGCCCGGGTGAGGTTTGTGAAAAGGTTCATCTACAACCGGGAGCAGTATGTGATGTTTGACAGCGATGTGGGGGTGTTTGTGGGGGACACCCCGTATGGGGAGAAGGTTGCCAGGTACTGGAACAGCGACCCGGAATGGATGGAGTACAGACGGGCTGCGGTGGACAGGCACTGCCGGCACAACTACAAGTTGTCCACCTGGTTCTTCGTGGGCCGCAGAGGTGAGCGTGGGGCAGAGCGTGTCCTATCAGTTCCTGCCCTGGGAATGACCCTGGAGCTCCTCAAAACCTCCCTGGGAATCATCCCAAAACCCTCAACTCTCCTTGTGCCCATCCTCACGGCCTCTTGCCCACCCCGCAGTTTTCTGGAGCCCTTCCAATCTCTCCCAGTCCATCCTAGTCTCTCCCAGTCACTCCCAGTGTCTCCCAGTGCCCCCGCGCGTGTCCGTCCCAGCCCTGCGTGGCGCTGACGCCCCTCAGCCAATCAAAGAGCGTCTCTCTGATGACTCATCAGTTGCCAGGCAGACCCGCAGCGCCGACTGCCCCGTGCTGGACTCGGCCTCCCAGTGCCGCGCGCTCCATTCCCAGTCCCTCCCTATTCATTCCAGTGATGCCTTTTCCTGGTCTTAAAATCAAGACTCAAACACAGTTAGAAGGGAAAACGGATTTTACCTCTGTATTTATTTTAAGGTGCACACGTCTGGGTGGAATACGCCGAAATGCACCCTGCAATGCACACCCACAAAAGATCTGGTATAATATTATAGGTGTTACTAATTAGCAGATCTATCAAAGATTCCCCAGTGAGAGGCTCGAGTGAGCCCCCCTCCCCAAGGAACCTTCTCCTGGATGGTTCTATCTCAGTTTACAGAACGCGTTCTGGAGAGGACCTTGGTGTCTGGGATTTCTAAGATGT
Organism: Coloeus monedula; assembly: GCF_965178545.1. Taxonomy (NCBI): domain Eukaryota; kingdom Metazoa; phylum Chordata; class Aves; order Passeriformes; family Corvidae; genus Coloeus; species Coloeus monedula. The sequence continues at coordinate 160,030 of NC_138816.1, read as the reverse complement.
TTAGTCTCCTAGCTTAACAAAATAAGTCTAAGAATGTAGGCTAAAAAATACTAAGAATACAAAAAACCATTAAAAGGTATATAAAAGGGGTATAAAAGAAAAGGCAAAAATCATCATGGCATCACCAGTACCCCACAGTCCTTTCCAGCCCATCCCATTGCCCCCACAGTTCATTCCCAGTTTCCCCAAGGCCCTCCCAGTCCCTCTCAATCCATTCCCAGCCCCGCCCAGTCCCTCCTCTCTGTTCATTCCCATCCCATTCCCAATCGTTCTCAGTCCACTCAGACCTCCACCCTCTCTCCCAGTGCCCTCCCAGTGCTCCCCAGTCCAATCCCATCTCTCTCAGTGCCCTCCCCCCCCAGTCCATCCCAGTCCGTTCTGTCCCTCTCAATGTTACACCAGCCCTCCCCCGATTTTTGCCCCAGCTGATCCCCCCCGCTCTCTCCCAGTGCCCCCCAGCGTGTCCATCTTGCTGGTGCCCTCAAGCTCCCAGCCCAGCCCCGGCCGCCTGCTCTGCTCCGTGATGGATTTCTACCCTTCGGAGATCCAGGTGAGGTGGTTCCAGGGCCAGCAGGAGCTCTCAGGGCACGTGGTGGCCACCGACATCATCCCCAACGGGGACTGGACCTACCAGCTCCTGGTGCTGCTGGAAATTCCCCCCCAGCGCGGGCTCAGCTACACCTGCCAGGTGGAGCACGTCAGCCTGGAGCAGCCCCTGAGCCGGCACTGGGGTACGGCCCGGCCTCACAGCGCCGGGGGGAGCGGGGGAGGCACTGGGGGGGCTGGGAGAGGATTTGGGTTGTGCTGGGAGTAACTGGGAGGGAGTTTGAGGCAGCCAGGGGGTAACTGGGAGGAGGGTTTGGACAACCTGGGAGGGCACAAAAGAGGTTTGAAGGATGCTGCGAAGACTGGGATGCAGTTAGGGGTTTCCTGGTGGCTACTGGGAGGGAGTTGGGGGTGCTGGGTGTAACTGGAAGGGAGTCTGAGGGAGCCTGGAGGGGCTGGAAGCAGGCTGGGAATGTAAAAGTGGTGGTGGGAGGGAGGTTGAGTGTGCTTCCGTCTACTGGCAGTGGTGTTGGTGAGTCCAGGTAGGACTGGGAAGAGATGGGGAAAGGGTTTGGCGGATCCTCAGGGGCTGGGTGTCAACTGGGAGGGGGATGGGAGGATCTTGTTGAGTCCTGGGGAGGTGGTATGGGGTTTGGAAGTAGGTTTCACGAGGTCTTGGGTGGGCTGGAGATGACTGGGAGGGTGCTTGAGGAGTCTCAAGGTGTCTCTGAGAGGTTTTGGGGGTTCTGACCCCTGCGGACCCCCCAGAGATGCCGCCGGACGCCGCCCGCAGCAAGATGCTGACGGGGATCGGGGGCTTCGTGTTGGGCTTCGTCTTCCTGGCGCTGGGGCTCGGCTTCTACCTGTGCAAGCAGGTGACGGGAGGGGCCCGGGGGTCGTGTCCCTCCCCCCCTGGAGCTCTGTGCTCCCCCAGGGCCCCCCAGCCCGGTGTCACCCCCTTTGCTCTGCCCACAGAGCTCCTGAGCCGCCGGCGGCCGCAGCCCCTCCCCGTGGCCTCGGGCCCGGCCGGGACCCCCCGCTCCATTCCCGCGCTGATTTTGGGGGGGTCGTGTGTCCCCCCCAGCCTCGCTGTCACTCTGCCCCCGCCCGGCTGCTCCCAGTGTTCCCAATAAAGCTTCCCAGTTCACCCCGGTCCCGTTTATTGGGGGGCGGTGGGGAGGGACTTTGGGGGGGCTGTGATACGGGCAGGCCATGACTGGGGGGGGGGGGGGGGGCAGAACCGGCCCCGGGATGGATCGGGAATGGGGACCCCCGTGTGTCCCCCCCATGTCACCCCACTCTGGGTGCTGGGAGCCCCCGGCTGCAGGTGAGGAGCTCAAATGAGGGAGGGGCAAAGGGGTTCCCATGGGAGTCCCTCCATATCCCCATCACTTGATCTCTTGAGCTGTTCCCTGGGGCTCTCGGGGGGACAGAATCTCACGGGGGCGTCCCCAAACCCCTGTCCCTCCCTGGGGGTCTCATGGGGGGTTCCTCCCCACCCAGCAGCTGGTGCTGAGGTGGCCGTGGGGCAGAGAGGGGTGGGAAAGGGGTGTCCAGGGGAGTCCCTTGAGCTCCCAACCTGCTGTGGGGTGCTGGGGGCTGCTGGAGGGGGGCACCCCCTGACCTGTCTCCCACACAGGTGTGTTCCATTCCTGGGGAAAAGCCCACTGGCACTTCCTTGATGACAACAACTGGGTGAAGCTCATGGACAGGAACATCTGCAACTGGGAGCAATTTGGGCACAGGGGATACCCCAAAATTTGGAGATGGGATGGAGTTGTTTTGAGGTGGAATTGAGCCGTTTGCAGTGGGATGGAGTCGCTTTGAGGTACCTTTGATCCCTCTCGGCTTTTGGGGTGCAGAGCTGTGAGGGACTGAAATGTTCCGGGTTAATGGCTCAAACCATTGGCCACCGGCAACAGCAGCGGGGCCTTTGCTGGCCGTGGGCACAGGGAGCGCCCGGGGGCACAGGGGGGGAACACCCAGCCCGGAGGGGACGAACCGGGCCTGGAGCCAGGGAAGGGCAGAGGCCGATCGGAAGCAGATCCGGCCAGGTGGGACAGGGCTTTGGAGCAGGGCAGCGCCCTCCCTTACACAGCTGGCCCAGCTCTGGGAACCCGCCCGGGGCACGCCCGGGACATGCACACAGACGGCTGGAGGTTTCCATCCCTTCGCATGGGCCATGCCTGGCTCAGCTGCGCTGCCGGGAGGGGCAGGGCCATGTCTTAGAAGGGGCCATAAACCATCAGAGCCCCCCCCAAAGTGCCCCGGGATCCACAGTGTGACATCGGACACTGCAAAACTCCCCCGGGGGAGGCACCTGGGTGTTCACCCAAACCTGAACCTGTATTAACCCACAGAACTTGGAGTTTCCGGGGCTTCCCCAGCCCCCACGGGATCCAGCCTGGGACCATCACTTACACCAAGGACAGGGACATTGGAACAACCAAAACCAAAAGTTTTGTTGCTGATCCAGGGCTGCTGACTCTGTATCCTTCTACTCTCATACTTTCTTTGCCCTTACACATATCGTAAGTGTTACTTTTATGCTTTTAATATTATTGGAGATGGTAACCAAAAGGGCTCCAAACCCCCCCCCAGACACAGCAACCAAACTGTTCTGAAATAAACCCTACAGAGATATATTTATAAACACAGATCTTTCAGTGTTGTTTCATTCTAATCTGCCCCAGGGGAGCCATGAACCAGACCCTGGGTTACCCTCGCCTTCAGGGGCGGGGTGGAACAGGAGCTGGACACGGGGGAAGCTTCTGGAAGTTGCTCAAGGAAGCCACCCCTGGAGGCCCCCTATTTCCAAAGCCTGGCCATGCAAACCCAAGGCTGGGTCTGTTGTGCCCGTGCCGGTGTTTGCTGAGGGATCTCTCCCAGTCTTATCCCATCCCAGGAACCCTTGGTTAAATTTTCTCTCCCCTGTGCGGCTGCAGGGGGCAGGGACAGAGTGGCTTTGGTGGGTGCCTGGCATTGCTCCAGCATCACCCCAGGCCATGGACATCCCTGGGATCCCAGTGTGCTGGTGCATTCCCCTCTCCTCCTTTCCAGGCTGCAGGGTGATCTGAGAAACGCTTGTTAGGCCTTGGCTTTGAAAACAGCACCTGGGCTCAGCTCTTTCCGAGCTTGTCAGAAATACTGTCTGCTCCCAGGAACTGCTGAGGAGCTCCTGCTTTCCTTATGACCAGCCCTGGAAAAGGTTCCTCTTGCCCGAATGGCATAGCATTCCTGTTCTCCCACTTTCAGAGAAAGTGCCGACCCAAACTGTGGCCGGGATGAAACATCGTTATGGCTGAAGCCCACTCTCTTGGGACCCTCTCAACAGTGGCCCAAAAGGAGACCCTTTGAGTTCTCCTGGGCCGCCGTGGGCTGTGACCAGCAATCTCCCTCTAAGGGGGCCTCTCAGAGCCAGCAAACCCTCAGGTTTGCTATGCCTGGAGCTCACCGAACCACGATGTGTCCTGGGCCGATACCCTCACTCCTCGAGGCCTGATGCTGTGCCCAGCAGGAGAGGAAAAAGGTTCCAAAGTGAGGATTTCACTGACCTCTGAGGGGAATTTTTCACAGGAACCGTGCTTGCTCTGACTGTTTCTGTCTGTGTGCGTGCCCCTGTGCATATGCTATAGCAAATCTGGGAGAAATACTGCTTTCTTAGGTGTTTAAGTACCTTGGATACCTAAATTAGGCCTGTAGGTAAGGCTAAGCTGTAGTTATAAACTTACTGTCTTGGTTTGAAAGAGAGATGTCTATCAAGGAAGGAGGGAACCTCCGTTGGAATGGAGAATATGACTCCCTTCCCTCTGAATTATTGTAACTTTGAAATTAAGGGGCTTTCAGGCAAAGGTATGAGGAATAACAGCTCTTTACCAGCCCTTAAATGAATACCAAGGCAACCAAACAAACACAACAGCAGCAACAGCAAACAGAAGCACAAACCCAGTGCCGGCCTCTCCCGTTCCCCTCGGTGACGCTGGCGGCTCCCGGCCGGGCAGGGCGGCTGCGGGGATTCCCCGCGCCTGCAGGGGGCGCTGTGGCGCAAGCCCGGCCGCCTCTGCACGCGGTAATGGCGGCCGGGCTGGCGGGAGGGATGGAAAAGGGGCTTCCTTTACAACGTCCCGGGGCAGGCGGGCCCGGTGTCCCTCCGGATGGTGAAATGGGCTGCAGCAGGAACCTCGGAGCAGCAAGCTGGAAGGGCAGGGCGGGCACACCCCGGGGGTGGCAAAGAAAATGTAACAGAAACTCTACAGCCCCAGCCGGAGCCCGAGGGGGTCGGGCAGACGCGGGGTGCTGGGTTAGAGGGTAGCGGAAAAGCCCAAGGCAGCCGCAGAAAGCGGGGCAGCGGCAGCGGCAGCCGGGCTTCTGTAAGCAGCTGCCGCCCACTGCTGGGAGACGCGTCCTCTGGGAAGCGGCAGGGATTCGGGGTCCTGAGTTTTTCCCCTGAGGCACCCGAGCAGATGCTGAGGGTCCTTTCCAGTGAGATCGGGTGTTGATAAGGTCCCGGTCCAGCGGCCGCTCTTATGAACAAAGCCTCACTCATGGTAGGAGAAGCAGTAAGGGACAGAACTCCGTGGTGGCAGCAAATTCTTCCCACAGCAACTGTAGCCTGTATCACGTCAGATCCGAGAGCAAGAGAGAGCGAGGAGTTGACCCCAGCCCCTGACCCCCCAGCCAAAATCTTGCGGTATCTCTGCCCTTCCCAAGAGAAAGCCCCCCAGCTAAGGGAGTAGCCAGCTGCACCCTTCTCCCTCCTCCTCCTCCCAGCCGCATCTTTTGTCTCTGAAGTACTGGTCGTTCCCATCTCTTAGGCAACAAATGGGATAAAATTCCCTGAGAGAAAGAAAAGAAAAAAAGAAAAGAAAAAGCAAAAATCATAACCTTCAACCCTTACTTAAACGCTGCTAAGTGTTGTTCTTTGGCTAAGATGTGAAACATAAGGTCTAAGCTAAGTGTTTTTAAGTGTTGTTCCTCTGTTAAGTTGCTAGGTATAACATGGACGTTACAGCTGTAAGTAAGGTTAAATGCTGCTAAGGGTTATTCCTCTGTTGAATTGTTAAGGTGAAGTTATAAATTAGATACAAGTTCAGTGTTGTTCCTTTGTCGAATTGTTAGGCCTAGGTTATAAGTTGAGTTGAGTTAAAATACTGTTAAGTTTCAGTGTTTATAAGCGTTTAGGCCGTGTTCCTTTTTATCCTTGCCTGCACTGTCTTTTGTCCCATGCACCTGAACACCCACCCCACATCCCCACACCCCCCTAGAGAGTTCTCAGCTCATTTCTGTTTTGATTGCCTGGATTTTGTTTGGTTTTGTTGTTGGTTTGTTCTCCCTTGTTGTGCCCTAGCTGTCCTGTAGGTAGTAGAGTGAATCTTGCCAATGAACTTGTTGTGCTTTGTTGCTTAATGTTAAATCTGACTTTTGCTCATACCCTTGCCACTGGTTTTTCAAGCGATCTCTCTTTTGTAACATCCGGCTACTTGGGGACCCATTTTTGGGTCCAACTGAGCTCCCACTAACCCAGCACACCAAGGACACCCTCAAAACCTCCCACCCTTACAAGATTCAGGCAATCAAAAAACACCCAGAACACTCCACAGCCAATCAGAGCGTGAAGAGTTGATGGCTTATCAGTTGCCGGGCTGACCCTTTCGAAAAGGGTCCCCAAAATGCCCTCAGCCAATCAGAGCGGGTGGCGCTGCTGACCCCACACTGGTCCGGACTGGAGCTCCCAGTGCAGCGCGGCTGCTTTGGGGCTGGCGGCACCTGCCCGGCGCTGGCCATGGGGCGAGTGGCGGCAGCTGGGGCCGTACTGGTGGCACTGGTGGTGCTGGGAGCCCCCCCGGCTCTCGGGTGAGCGGGGGGGGGGGGGAACGACGCGATGGGAAAGGAGGGGAGAAGAGAGAAAAGACGTGGAGAACGGGGAAAAGGAGGGGGCTGGGCCCACCAAACTGGGTTGGAAGCCGAGTGGGATGTCCAAATGAAGAGCAGGACTGGCTGAGGACTGGGGAAAGATGAGAAAGGGGTTGGAGAGGATAGAAAAACAGGGAAAAGGGGATGGTGGGACAACAAAACTGAGGGTGAAGGGGCTGGGAATGGCAGGATTGTGTGAAAAGTGATCAGAAAGGTGAAAATGTAGGACTGGGACCCCCAGACCGATCTGGGGGGTGGCTGGCAATGGGGGTGGGGAGGCAGCATAGTGATTTGAAAGGCGAAATAGGGACAAGGGTGGAAAAGAGGAAGTGGGAGCACGGGCACGAGGGTCCCATGGCAGCCCTGGGGCACAGGGGGTGCGGAGCGGGGATCCGGGGTGGCCTCCTGAGCTCTTGGCTTCCTGTGGGAAGCTGGGGGCTGCTGGGGGGGGGACCCCCTGACCTGTGTCCTACACACACAGGGGTGTTCCAGAGGAGGATAAAGGTCGAGTGTCATTTCATTAACGGCACTGAGCGGGTGAGGTTCGTGCAGATGCACAGCTACAACCGGGAGCAGTACACGCACTTCGACAGCGATGTGAGAGTCTGCATCAGGGACACCCCAGATGGGGAGAAACAGGCCTAGTACTGGAACAGCCAGCTGGAAAACCTGGAGTACAGATGGGCTCTGGTGGACATGCACTGCCACTACAACTACGAGATTGTCGCCCGGTTCCTCGTGGGCCGCAGAGGTGACCGTGGGGCAGAGCGTGTCCTATCAGTTCCTGCCCTGGGAATGACCCTGGAGCTCCTCAAAACCTCCCTGGGAATCACTCCAGACCCCTCAGCCCTCCTTGAGCCCATCTCCGTTGCCTCTTGTCCCTCCCAGTGACTGCCGTGCCTCTCCCAGTCCCTCCCAGTCCATCCCAGTCTCTCCCAGTCCATCCCAGTCTCTCCCATCCCATCCTCGGGCCAGCTCTTGCTCCAAGTATTCTTCCCAGTCAGACCAACCTTTGCTGTCTGCTCTGGGAGCCCTCCCAGCTGCTGGACCTTGTCCCCCGGCCCTGCACAGCTCCCTTGGGAGGCACGGCAGGAGCAGCAGCCTGGGAGCCTCGGGAATGCCCCTCTGGGATCCATGGCACACACTGCAATGGGCTGGAATTCCAGTTCCCAGCGAGGAAAAGATGTTCCTGCCCTTCAAGGCAAAGCTTTGAAGGGGCTGAGACCCAAGTGGAGCAAGATCTTACAGTGACATTTCACTGCCAGCCTTCATCACCTCATCTATGGTTGTCTTAGCTCATGGATTGGGAACAAAATCAGGGGAGGGGCCTTGGTGGGAGCTGCCCTGGGTCCAGAGAGACACTGAGAGAGAAACAGAGCAGGCAAAGGAAGGCAGAAGAGAAAGGAGGACACAAATACAGCCAGCTGAGAAGGTGGCACTCTGGAAACCAGACCGGAACTGACTGAAAATGAATGTGACAGAAAGAAATAGTTCTGAAACTTTTATTTACTATAAAAATACAATTTTCTCCTTTTGTGGCAAACCTTCTCTTGATATCTTTCAGCAGGGTTTTCAGAAAATGCTCTTCTCTGAGTGGATATTCCAGGCTGCAGACACAAGGAAACACAGAATGGGGATTTTCCTCCTCCTGTTGAGTTTGACATCCTCAGTTGAGGAGATGAGGAGGCACCAGAAGAAAAGGGCAGCTGGGGTTCACCCTTCCACAGGAAGCAAGGGGGGGAAAAATGTCTTGTAATCTCTGCAGCTATTCCCACAGGGATGTGAAGGCTGATCCCAGACCCCCAAGGGTCACATTAAGGGCTGCCTTCATGGAATGCTCACTTGGTATTGAGGGGCAGCGTGGCAATTTTATTCCCTGGGCTTTGTAATTCTGCCACCAGCCAGGTGAGTCTGCCTCTGTCTCCTGGACACAAAGATTCTCTAATCTTTCTTTTCTGGGAAGAAAGCCAGGCCCATTTGTAGCCAAACCCCAGTGCCCACCAGTGACATGAACAGGGTTCTTTATTGCATGGAAAGGTGTGTGGGGCTGTTCCCAGGACACTTTGCAGTTGTTGCTTGGTGTGCAAACAGAATCCCTCACTAACATGGAGGGAAGGCAAAACCTTTTGTTGTATGAAAACCAATCAAAACTCTGGGTTTGACCCTGGTGTCTTCACCAGGCCCCTGAATGTCTCTCCTGTCCCACTCTCCCTAAAGAAACTCCCCATTTGGCCCATCCATGGCAGCATCTTCTCATCCCATTCTGCCCATTCTGGATGGTGGGGCAGAGGGTGCCTCCAGCGAGTTTGCTTAGGACACAAAACTGGGTCATGTGGCTGACACACCAGAGGGTCGTGCTGCCATCCTGAGGGATGTGGACAGGCTGGAGAAACGGGCAAGACATCCCCTGCCCACAGCAGCTGGACACACTGCCTGCAGAGGCTGTGGAGGAGCGGCACAGGCTGCGTGTGCTCCCCTCTGGCCAGCCCTGCTGGCCCCATGGAGTGGGGAAGGGCATGGGAAAGCCCAACCAAGTGCTGCTTCTGGAGGTGGTGGGAGCAGCTGAGGAGGCAGTGCTAAACTGAGGGATTTGAAGGTCTCTTCTCCCAACCTGGATAAATCCGTGACTCAGGGATTACCCTGCGTGACATGAAAAGGGAAGGCTTCCTTGACCCTTAGTGTGGGGAGATTTACTCCACCCTTGGTGTTTAATTTGTCTGTCAGTGCCCCAGGAAAGCCGAGACCTTCATGCCTGACCAGTCTGTCAGGGTCCCCTTAGGGGGACCCTGCACTGAGCCATCCTGCTGGATTAGGGGTGTTCCACTGACTCAGGCAGGGAAACACCAACAGCATAGGGAGAGCCCTCAGCAGCTCTTCCCCTTTATTGGAGTGTGTTCCCCACTGCTGGTGACTGCCAGCGCCTGGGAAGGATTCACACCGGCAGTTTATGGGATAACCCTCGTTATTAATATAAAATCGTGACAGGTTCAGGTTCGAAGGTTGTCGGTGACAGTTTCTGACTGCAAAACTGAACTTGACGGAATGCACAGACCAGCTCTAATCCACAACAAAATGTTCACTCATAGAGTGTGATTCTTACCCAATGGACATTGCTGTGGGGGAGAAGACAGGTTCAGCCCTTTGACTGATCCCAGCAGTTACAATGGAGTCTTCCTTGACTTTTTCCCCATTCTCAACTTTTTTTTTACTGTTTCTTTGTGTTTAGGTGGAGCTTGAGTGACTCGAGTCAGATACACCTTCGCTACTGATGTGTGTAAAATTCTCTTGCTTTTGCAGATACAGTCAAAAAGAACACAGAGCATGTGCCGGGGGGGGGTGGGGGGAGGGGGCATAACTTGAGGGGAGGGAACTTTGGGATGGAGGCATGAATTAACATTATTATTAGGCTTCAATGAACCTAGTTCATCTGGTGAGACAGATTTTGCCCCAGTTACTGGCTCAGCAGCAGGATATCTGCCCTTATCTCCCGTGGCTGACAGGTCCTATGTTGTTTATCATCTGCAAAGCATCATCGAGTTCCCTTCCCTGCAAAGATTCCCACAGACCCCAGCCACAGTATCTCCACTCTGTTCCCCCCTCCATTCCATCCCCCTCAGCAGGAGTGTGTGGATGGGGAATCATCCTGGGATAGGTTTCATGTCCTGCCAACCACATTCCATCCAGGGAGCAGTGATTGTGGTTTACCCTATAATTTCCGTACTGTTATAACTCCTGTTAGGGTGCCAATAGAACTCCTTATTTCCTCTAATTGTACCCCCAGTTACCTGTGTACAGGGTTCCCAGTCATTTTTTCCACACCCACATTGGGCTACAAATTTGTTTTGGTTTAAGACAATTTAAAGGAAAGCACCCCTGAACGAGTTGCCTCCATTTATAAGTTCAACCAATCCCTTTCCACCAGTAAGAAACAAATACACGTAAGTAAAAGTGAAAAAAATAACAGTTTACTGAACAAACAGAACAGCAACTGATGCCTTAGGTTTTAACTTTTATATTTTTCTGTAGAGGGATTCCTTGTGGAACAGGGGCATATGATACCCCTGGAAAGATTGGACAACCCAGGGTTGCTGAGGAAAAGCCCCTGAACAGGCCCCTGGCTGCAGGCAGCCTTGAAAGTCCTTGGCAAAGTTATACACTGGTCAGCTCCCCCGCGGATTAGAGGCCGTCTAGAGGGACTGGGTGTGAATCTTTGCAAAGTAGATATAAGCTTGTATAGGTAAACAATAAAGCGGAGAACGATGTTCAAATCATACTGGTGTATGTATTGTTACTCTGGCCAGCTCTCCAGCCTCGATCCCTTGAACCTGGTGCCTGAGCAGGGACTCAAGTGATTTTTCGCTTAAATGCATTTCGCTTGAATGTGGCAAAACTCTGAATCATCGCACCGGAGGTGAGGAGCCTGGAGAGCTGGAGTGGGAGTGTCCCGGCAAAAAAGTTGAGCGGAGCCGGAGACTGGAGCTCGCACGGCCGAGTGAGCCCCCGCAGGTAAGAAGCTATGGAATATGAGGCTGGCACTTGTCTCCTAGCCAGTATCCTCTCTAAGAGAGGTGAAACTCTCTATGCCCTAATAATGTGGGCCCAGGAACAAGGGTTTTTGAAATGCATTTCGCTTTTGTTCTCGACCGAAGAGTGGTCAGAAATTGGAAACAAACTGTGGCTGTTCATGATTGAGGGTGGAAAGGAAGGTAAAGAAGCTAAAGCTCTCAGATTAACCTGGATTAACGTGACTAATACCCTCGCAGAAATGAAAGCAGAGAGGAAGGTGGCTGCGGCAGCCATGGAGGTGCTGGGGGGTGGCAGCCCTGGAAAGGAAAGGGAGGGGGGTCTCATGAAGCGGCAGCTGGAGGCCAGGGTGGAGTCCAGGGTTGCGCGATTCTTCGGGCTGACCAATGAAGAGGACATCAGCGCCTGTATGCTCACTGCAGGAGCTGCTGGACCCGGCGGGGAAGGAAGTTACCCTGCAGACGCCTGAGGGAGAACTGGAAGCGAAGGCAGAAGCAGAGCCTCCTGACTCTGGGGGCGGGGCGCAGACAAGCAGAGGAGAAGCAAGCGGTCCTAGCCACCGGCTGGACAGTGGATCATCGTCCAACTGTGAAGCAGCCTCTACGGCTTTGTCGCCCGCAGAGCCAGAGCCAGCCAGGGCTGCCGGGGGTCAGCCCCAAGAGGAGGAGAAGCACCGAGAGATGATGCATGAAGTAATCAAGAAGCTTGCTGAATTGTCTACACGTCAGGACGTACTGGAATCTAAGGCTTGCAAAACCACACCATCAGCACCATGGTGTCCCGTGGACCCACCGGTCAAGATGACCACCAGAATTCCTCCGTTCCTGTTGGGAGAACTGGGCACAGGGCGTATGGCCCCTCCCTTCCTGCAAGAGGAGGTGCAGCCATTGCCTCCATCAACCCTGACAGGGAGGACTGACCCATTGCGAAGGAGATGGAACAGAGCTGTCTGTAACACAATCACTGAGGGAGATTGGCAAGCCATAGATGCCCTAGCCTGCCCTGTACTGATACAAGGGGACACTGCAAAGTGGGAACCCCATGACTGGAAGATCTTGCAGCAAGCCAAGCAAACGGTCACCACGCACGGCCTCCAGTCCGAAGCTACACGGAGCATCCTGCAGTTTATCTTTACAGCAGATGTCCTGTGCCCTAATGATTGCATCAGCATTGCACAATTGTTATTAACCCCTTCACAGTTCCTGCTCTGGGAACGAATGTGGAAGCGGCTAGCACAAGAAGCTAGCAAATACCAAGGTGATACACAAGACCCACTGTATGCGATCCAAGCCGACATGCTAACTGGGAGCGGGGCTTTTGGAGCGACAGTGACACAGCTGACCATGCCCACAATCATTCATCAGTTGTCACAGACTCTTGCCCACAAAGCCTTGTTGTCGGTACCTGAAAAGAAGAAGTCTCCCCCATATGCAGCAGTCAGACAGGGGCTGTTGGAGCCATATGGTCAGTTCATTGACCGTCTGTCAGCAGCCTTAAAGGATGCAACTGAGCTCTCTGAAGAGCTCCAAGAGCAAATGTTCCAAACACTTGCCTTTGAAAATGCTAATAGGCAAACTAAGACAATTCTTGCCACGCTGCCCCAGGGAGCAGGAGTAGACAAGATGCTCGTGCGTGCTACCCGTGTGGAGCAGTCATCTCAAACAGCTGCTTTTACTGCAACACTGCAGAATGTCCTGCAACAACAGGGACAAGTCATCACCGCAGCGCTGACGGGAGGGGCGCAAAGAAAAAAGAGGGCGAAGGCTGCTGGCCCACCTCCTGGTCCCCGGACCGATGGAGTAGCCTGTTTCCAGCGCGGGGAAGAGAGGCCTGCACAACCTTTGGGAGACAAGATGACCTTTTGGAGATTGGCTTAAGGGTCTGGGTATCACCGGATGGCTGCGTACCTTGGTAGTAGAATGCTGCCCATTGCTATTTGTAGTTATAATAGGCTTAATAGTATTTGGGTGCATTTTTTCCTGCATCAAAGCAGGGCTGCGAAAGATCATCGACCAGGCCTGGGTTGCCCAAAAAAAAAACGGGGGATGTGTAGAGGGATTCCTTGTGGAACAGGGGCATATGATACCCCTGGAAAGATTGGACAACCCCAGGTTGCTGAGGAAAAGCCCCTGAACAGGCCCTTGGCTGCAGGCAGGCCTGGAAGGCACCTGGCTGCAGGCAGCCCTGAGAGTCCTTGGCAAGGTGTACACTGGTCGTCTCCCCCGCTGATTAGAGGCTGTCTAGAGGGACTGGGCATGAATCTTTGCAAAAGTAAATATAAGCTTGCATAGTTGAACAATAAAGGGAGAATGATGCTCAAATTGTATTGGTGTACGTGTCGTTTATCCGGCTAGCTCTCCAGCACTCGGACCCCCCCAAAATTTTTCAAATCGTGTCCTGCTTAGTGTGTAACTCTGAAGTTTCTTGTAGCCTGTTAATTTCTTCTCTCTCATGCCAGGTAGACATAACAAAGCCTCTCCGGGCCTGCTTTCCAAGGACACCAAGACTGTCCTAGGCCAAAAGTATAAACCAAAGGGGTTGTAAAGTATAAACCTAAGGGGGGGGGGGGTAAGCTGAGGGGAAGACTGAAGCTTTAATTGGAGAATTAACCCTACTATGCAAATGAACCAAACCTATAAAAGAGTGAAGAACTCGTGACCTGTCATCCATCTTGGGGTCCATTTTGAGAATAGCTTCAGAGTCCCCACAGGGTACCTTTGAAGGCCTTTCAAATAAATACCTCTTTTATTTCCTTACTCCTGTTTAGTCTCTGTTTCTGGAATGCCTCTCAAGGCATCACAACAGGCAAAAAATAACAGCAAGTAACTGCTAGATACAAAACTGCTGAATCTCACAAACGCTGACAGGAAATAGAGAGAGATCCCAAATGTCAGAACTGCCCTTCTTGGGGTGGTCCCCGGCAGGGGCGGCCTCGCGGCTCTGTAGAAAAGCGGAAGATGAGTCACACCCTTCCCTGCCATGAAGGCGCCTTACAGGTGACCGCGTGGCCTCGAGAACAAAGGGACAGGATGGCCGGAGCTGCAGGGCAGTTCTAGGGCTGCTGAGGACCCGTGAACCGACCCAAACCGGGCCAGGAGACACTTCAGAGACAGAGTCAGCAAAGTGGGTATTTGCTTTATTTGGTGCTGGGTGCATGGGGGATGTCTCCTCCAAACACACACACACACACACACACATACACACACTCTTGGTACTTCTTACAACACAGTACTATGTGTAAAATTTATGAATATTCATCACATTCCTTGGGATAGGAGTGGTTATACAAATTAGTTCTCAGAAATCATTAATATCATTAGCATATGTGTCACACATGAGTGGTATGTCCTGGTGGTCGCACTGAGGAAGGCTCCTCTTCTTCCTCGGGGGTCTTTCCAATGAAGATCAGTACTCTTCGTCACAATGCATTTTTCACCTTTCTTTCTGGAACATGGGAAGTCCTTTGTAGAATGGTTCAGCGGTTTCTGTGTTGGTCTCAAGTAAATTCTTGTTCCTCTTATATTGACAAGATTAAGGCGAATCCTGCTGCTTAGGTTTCGTGATTAACATTTGCTGTCTGTTAACAGTTAACTTTGCTTACATGAGTTAACTACGGATCAACCCTTTCTCACCCGCCGGCTCCTGTGGGGTCTGTGCTGCTGCTGCCACGCTCTGCACTGCGGCTGTGAGGTGGGGGGCAGGGACCAATCTGTCCCCGCCAGCTCAGGGAGGCCTCCACCCCAGGAACTCACTCGCTTTTTCCTCACTGCCCGCAGAGTTTGCAAAGTTCACTTGGAAACAGTTTCTAATCGCAAAATGCATTGTTAGGAGTAGCTGCAGCTGCCAACCCAAAACAAGCACGTTCAGAGCAGAGCTCCCACCTTTAGCAAAAGCTGCCACCAAAGGAAGAACCTCTGCTCCTAGATCTTTTCTCCTAGAGCGGGGCTGATGGATCTGGGCCTGGTCGCTGGAGTGGGCCACCCATGGTGACAGGCAGCACCTGCGGAACTCGCCCAAGGCAGCTCAAACCCCGTAACTGCAGCCTCTGCCAGACAGGGAAAAGCTGAAAAGAGAACACAAGAGGGGGGAAAGGCTCTGCTTAAGCAAAGACCAAGCAGCCAGTGAAGCAAACATCACCCAGCAAAAGGGGTGAAACTGCCTGTGAGAGCCAACTTTAAAAGTGCCGGCGATAGCACCTCCCCCCCAGAGCTTCCCGGCTTTAGAGGCTTACAGAGACTGTAACAATTTTTGGGCACAGATAGATATGGAATACAAGAACAGCACCCCAGGACACCTAGGCTTTTTCCTTCATGAGGTGGAGGGTGATCACTCTCTGATATCACTCTAGAAAGCCACCAGACTCTGCTGAGAGCAGAGGGATTCAACCTGAAAGGAATAAGATGAATGTGTCTATACAAACAGACCGCGTGAATCTGCCTGTAGATAGGGCCAGGAACTTTTGGGTAGTGAAGTAACAGAAGAAAGCATTAGTTCTAGAAACTGTTACTAATCAACAGAGACTGTTGCTCAGCCAAGGCCGTGGTAAATTCCTGAACCTAGAGCAAGGCAACAAAGACTTAATAGAATCATGAATAGTTTATTTTTCTTCCTTTTCTGCACCAAAAGGGGGGTGCATATTAGAGGGGGGCATAGAGCAGGTGATTCAAGAAGTCTGTACCTTCTGAGTACCTCAGCCAATGGGGAAAGGGAAGAGGGAGATGCGGCCGGGGAAATTAGGATAAAAAGGGGGCTACGACCCCCAACAATTTGAGAGACACCATGGGAAAAGCCCACGGCCTCTCCCTTTATTTGACTAAAGTTACGGGACTCCTCTGTCTCTTTTTTGGACATAAACCTCTGGCATTGTGGATTAATTTTCCTGACAAACCCAAACTCAATGTCTCACCCATTCTAAAGAGCTCAGCACCCCGCTTGTAGCCAAGAACACACATGGCTCCTTTCACAAACCCAGCAGCATTTCCTCAGCCATGGAGGTTTTGCCTTCTCCACAGGGCTTGAAGGAAAAACAGAGGGGATGTGACACAGGTTTGCATCCTTGAGGGCAGCTTACAGCTTCAAAGAACACCTCAAGGGGACACCAAGTGTCCTGGTGATGGCACCTTAGTGAGATTGGGGTCACTGCCCAGCCCCCCCACACTGATGAGATCTCCACAGGGGCAGGTGAAGTTAGGACACGTTCCCTTGGACACATGTGGATCCAGAAGATCAGTAACAGCAACAATATTAATAACAAAAATGTACAAAAGAGAAGGTGCTTTACAGACAAAAAAGTTCTTCACCAACTGAGGTTCCATTGAAACAAAGAACGTCCCTGGCCCCTCTATAGGAGCCCTTTTCATCCACCCTACGCCACAGACCCTTTCCTCATGGCTTTAAAACACATGAAAAACAGGAAATTGGTCTGTCGGGAAGAGCCACAGCAGGGCTGGGGTGGGTGGGAACAGCCAAATGAGCTCTGCCGGCAGCTCTTGGCTTTCCCTGGGAAAAGGGGCTGGGGTTGGCTCCAGCTCTGTGGATTGCTCAGGCGGTGATTCCTGCCAGAATGAGAGTGTGAGGTGGTATCACCCTGTCCCTGTCCTCATCCCGCGGAATAGACCTGGCTGTGGAGCCCATGGAGAGCACGATCTGCTCCAGAATCCCCCCTAAACCAAATCCATCCATCAATTCTGCTCCATTCATTCCACCTGATCCTGCTCCAGAATCCAGCCCTGATGCCACACCGCAGTTCCACCTGATCCCACTCTGTCCATCTGTCTTGGTTTGAAAGACAGGTGTCTGCTAAGGAAGGCAGGGGCCTTCCTTGGAATGGAAAATGCAACCCCCTTTCTCTCCAAATTATTACGATTTTGAAATCAAGGGGCGTTCAGGCAAAGATATGGGAAATAGGAATAACAGTTCTTTACTATTATATATCTGTATGTGTATAACAAGGCAAACAAACAGCAATAACTATGGCAGTAACAGCAAACAATCACAAACCCAGTGCCAGCCTTCTCGGCTGTCGGGCCCTTTCCCCTCGGGTGCAGTTCCGCTCGCAGCCGGCAGGGGCGCTGGCGGCTCCCGGTGAGCAGGGCAGGTGCGATGGTTCCCCCGCGGCTGCAGGGGGCGCTCCGGAGCGAGCTCGGGGAGCACGCGGCACTGGCGGCCTGGGATCCCGGGAAGGGATGGGACAAAGGCTTCACAAACTGCTGGGCAGCCGATCCCAGTGTCCAGCTGAACCCTCGGGAACAGCAGGCTGGAACGGCAGGGGCAAGCACAAATCCCAGGTGACAGATGAGATGTATCCAAACTCAGGAGCTGCGGTGGAAACCCTGGGAGGTCTCAGCAGGCAGGGCGTGCGGGGCTACAGAGTGCAGCGAAGATTCAGAGCAGGGGCAAAGGAACGGCAGGGGCAGGGCAGCGGCAGCCTGGCTCCCAGCAGGGCAGGGAAAGGCGGACTCAGGGTCCCAGGGTTTTCCCTGAGGCACCCGAGCAGATGGTGAAAAGGTCCCAGTGGAAGTGAAAGGTGAAAAGGAAGGGTGTTAGGGTCCCAGTGCAACAGCTGCTCCAGTGAGCAAGCTCCACTCACGGTAGAAGGAAGGCAGCAGAAGGCAGAACCCCGCAGTGGTCACGAATTCTCTCCACGATGAGAGCAGCCTTTCTTCCCCTCTGAATGCCGGGAGAACACGAGAGCTAGGGGCTGTACCCAATCCCTTTTTCCCAGTTCAAATCTCGCAGCATCTCTGCCCTACACGAGAAAACCCTGGGTGAGGGAGGGTAGCCAGCTGGACCGCTCCACCTGTGGCCAGGTCTTTTTGTCTCTCTTAAATACCCAGTAATTTGTGTGCTACCAACATATACGGGGAAAATTCTTTTAAGAGAAAGAAAACTAAAGGAGAACTCCTAAAACCCCAACACCATCCTGCCCTGATCCCCCTCTGGAATCCCACCCCGATCCTGCTCCACACCTGCTGTCATGCTGACAATTCCTGCATCTGTTCCTGCAGAAAGAGAAGATCCATGAGATTCCAGCATGGATCACACACTGGGACTAACCCCAGGATCCATCCTGGGATCTGCGCTGAAGGCATCCATAGCTGGATCCACTGCTGGTACTCACAGGTGGGCACATTGTATCCATTCCTCTTTACTATGGAGAAACAGTGGGATCAGCACCTGTGGTAGAGGATTCCTGGAACATTTCCAGGTGGATCCTTGCCCCTTCCTGACCCCCATCCAGTGTGTTACCAGGTTGGAGCTTCCAGATGCCAAATCCAGTGAGGAGGATGATGACGATGGCAGCGATGACAGACACAGTGACCACCAGGATGAGATTCCTGCTGGATTCTGGCTCTGGGAAGCGCGAGATAGTGAGGAATGGGAGGGGAACTCCCTTCTCACTGCTCCACATTCCCAATTTCCAAATTTCACACTCCCAGCCTCACCCCAGGTGAAGATCCCGGGCTCTGGCATTCCGGAATGCTCCACCCGGCACCGGTACTGCTCCCGCTCCTCCGGCCGTGCCTCGATCCTGGCCCAGGTGTGGAAGGTGCCGTTGCTGTTGGGAACGACCCCGCCCCACTCCGTCTCCTGATCCCGGATTTCATCCCCCTTCATCCAGCTGACTGCGATGGTGCTGGGGTAGAATCCGTATGTGCGACAGGACAATGTCAGGATCTCGTGTTCCACTTTTCCTGAGACATGGACACTGGGGGCCTCTGAGAAGGGGATAATGCTTAGATGCATCCATGGAATTCCCATGGGAATGGGATGGCAATGAGATCCATCCTTGGAATTTCCAAGGGAATGGAAGAGCAGTGAGAGCCATCCACAGAATTCCCATCGGAATGGGGTAAGGGTGAGATCCATAAAAAGATTTCCCATGGGAATTCCTGTGTTCCCAAATTGTACCCTCCCAAATCCCAAGTTCCCCCATGCCCATGGGAATTCTTCCCCTACCTTTGCGCTCCAGTGCCTTCCGCCTGTATCTGATGTGTTTCTTGAGCACTTCCACACAGGTGTGCCCCAGCTCATGCTTCAACTCTGGCACTGTGATCCCATCAGATTCCCAGAGCCTCTTGATGATCTGGGCAGTGCCATCAGCTGCCACGAAGCTCCCAGATCCCAGATCGAAGGAGATGAAATCCCGCCCATCATAGCCGTACCGATCAGATCCACGGATACTCCCGTTGGACAGGAGGTCACAGCCAGAAACCACCTGCAGTGTGTGGAGACCTGGGGGTATTGCACAAATGGAGACCCATGGAATTGTGTCCCAGCCACATGGAGCCCCAGAGTCTGATGGAGACCCACAGAGCCTCATTCCAGCCCCTTGGAGTCCCAAACCCATGGATCCCTATCCCATCCCCACAGATCCCCACCAGTACCCAGTTTCCCCAGCTCACCCCTAGTCTGGTTGTACTGCCTCTGCAGCATCTCCAGATCGATGGGATCCACATGCTGGTACCTCTCACTGATCTCGGTCTCAGTATCCCAATATCCTGGCTCAGCTCCTGCCGCTATCCACAGCGTCTGGGGCTCCACCCGGCCCCGCCTGCTGTTGTAGCTTGCGAAGGGGATCCCATCCACGTACCCCACAGCCACGAATCGGGGGAGCCCCGGGCTGGGCTCTGATACTGTCACTCGCAGAAAACGCAGGGAGTGGAGAACTGGGGGGATATGGAGATTTGGGGGACCTGGGGGGCCAAAATGAGAGACTGGGAGTCCTGGGAGGGGTTCATGGGTAAAGGAAAGGGGAAACTGGGAGAGCTGGGAGAGCCAGAAAGGGGTTCAGGGGTCCCAGGGTCAAGGATAGAGGGGTGCAGGGACTGGG
Organism: Coloeus monedula; assembly: GCF_965178545.1. Taxonomy (NCBI): domain Eukaryota; kingdom Metazoa; phylum Chordata; class Aves; order Passeriformes; family Corvidae; genus Coloeus; species Coloeus monedula. The sequence goes on along the minus strand of NC_138816.1, from coordinate 140,214 downwards.
AGAAATGGGATGGGGGGTCCAGAGGGTCCCTGTGCCCAGAAAAGTGGGGTCCAGGGAGCCTAAGTGTTGGGAAAGGGGGTCATGTGGTGGGGAGACCCAGGATGGCCTGGAATGGGGGTCATGGGCATCCTTGGTGTTGAGGAAATGGGGATACAGGAAGAGCAGGAATGGAGCTCCAGGGGGTCCAGGGTGAAGGAAAAGGGGGGTCTGGGAGAGACGGGATGGCCGGAAACAGAGTGCAAGGTGGTCTTGGTGCTAGATAAGGGGGTGCAGGGTGGTTCCTGTGCCAGATAAGGCAGTTCAGTGGGCTCCTGATGCTGTGGAAGGAGGGGCTAGGGAGTCACAGGGTCAAGAAAAAGAAGGGATCTGGAAGCTGGGAGAGGTGGGATGGCTGGGGAAGGGATTGCAGTGGTGTCCCCATGCTGGATAAGAGGGTGTAGGGGGGTTCTGGTACTGAGAAATTTGATGTTCAGGGGGATCCAGTGCCAGATAATGGGGTGCAGGTGGTTCCCAGTGCCCAGGAATGGAGGTTCAGGGGTGTCCATGTGCCAGGGGATCCCAAGGTCAAGGAAAAGGTGATGGCTGGGGTCTGAGAGAGGCAGGATGGCCAAGAAAGGGGGTGTAGGGAGTTATTGATGCAGGATAAATGGGTGCAGAGGTGTCCCGGTGCTGGGTAAGAGGCTGCAGGGGAGGTCCCCAGGCACAGGAATAGGGGGTTCAGGGGAGTCCCGATCCTGGATATGGGGACTCAGAGGGGTCCTAGTAGAGAGGAAGGGGGGTTCAGGAGGTCCCGGTGCAGGGAGGTCCCTGTGCCTAGGAATGGGGGTTCAGGGGGCTTCCTGTGCCAGGGAATGCAGATTCAGGGGAGATCCTTTCCCGAGAATCGGGGTTCAATGGAGTCCCAATGCCCACAAATGAACATTCAAGGAGGTCCCCATGCGCAGGACTGGGGGTGCAGGGGTGACCTGGAGCTGGATAAGGGCGTGCAGGGGTTTCTGATGCTGGGGAAGGGGATGCAGGGGGGTCCCGGTGGCCGGAAATGGGCGTTCAATTGGGTTCCCGTGCCAGGAATGCACATTCAGGGGAGTTCCCTTCCCGGCACTGGGGCTTTAATAGGTCCTAGTGCCAAAAAAAATGGAGGTTCATGGGGGTGCCGCTTACCAGAAAGGGGGAGGTCCCAGGAACCGGAAACTGACATTCACGGGGGTCCCCGTGTCCAGGAATGGGGGTTCAGTGGTTTCCAGTGTCTGGGAATGACAGTTCACGGGGGTCCCCGTACCCAGCGGATTCAGAGGGGTCACAGTACCCAGGAATGGGGGTTCGGGGGGGTTCCCATGCCCGGCAAGGGGGGTGCAGGGTGTTCTAGTTTCCGGAAATGGATGTTCGGGGGGGTCCCGCTGCCCGGGAATTGCGGTTCAGGGAGGTCCCAGTGCCGGGGGTCCCACTCACCTCTCGTCGCGGCCCCCGGGGCCCCCAGGAGCCCCAGGAGCCCCAAGAGCATTCCCGCACCCAGCGCTGGAGCCATCGAGCCGCTCCGCTGCGGCCCCGCCCGCCCCCGGAATATCGCTGTCTTCCAGCGGCGTCTCGCGTTCATCCGCTCCAAGCGATCCCTCCGGAAAAGAGCCTGTGGCGCTGCCTCCGAGACGGTCGCGACAAGGGCTCCGACATCGCCACGGGCAGGAAGCGCCGGGAGGGGAGAACTGGGGGGACACGGAGGCTGGGGGCTCTGGGGTGTCCGTGGATTGAGGAAAGGTGGAACTGAGAGAGTTGGGAGAGCCGGGAAGGGGTTTCAGAGGGTCCTGAGGTCAAAGAAAGGGAGGTCTGGGGGTGAAGTGACCCGGGATGGCCGGGAATGGGGGTTCGGGGGTACCCGTTGTCAAGGAAACAGGGGATCCTGAAACCTAAGTGGTATGGAACAAAAGGTTAACCACAAGTAATATTGTAACAAGATGTGCAGGTAAAGCAAGCAAGATAGCAAGTTTTAACAGAACTTGCAAACAGCAAAATTAGCTATAAACAAGTTAGGATGAAAAATGAGCACAAAGCATGCGCTGAAGATAGAGGTAAAAAGTTCAAACGTGAGAAAGACTACAGAAGTCTTCATCAAAAGACCACCAGAACACTGGTGGAAGGAACTGACGCATGCGCGAAAGCAACAAACTGTTCTAATAACCACGACACAACTTAATGCGAGTGTGCGTATGCTAACGACATGTTGTAATTGTGACTTTGCATGGAAGGACTTTTAAAATGTAACCGAAGGCTAAAGAAGATTGAGTGAGTTTTTGCCCGAGAGATCCCCCTCACTCCCAGTGCTGAATAAATAAATACCTGCTTTGTAGCTGAGTCGACGATAGAGTTTTATTTTCTTGCCTAGTTTTGACATCAATCCAGGAGTTGGGAGAGGCGGGATACCCAGGAAATTGAGTGCAGGGTGGTATTGGTGCAGGATAAGGGGGTGCAGGGGGGTCCCGTGAAAGGGTTAAGATCACTGTACTTGGGCATGCTTTGGTATACTGGGCTAGAATAACATACACTGTAACCAATGCAGAAGCCAGCTGAATAACTTGGCAAGAGATAGGGAACAAAGCTTGAAGAAATGAGGAACAAAGCTGCTAAAACCAGTAGAGAAATAGCTGAGACAGCTATCAAGAGACTGCACATGCCTAGGAAAGAAAGGTGAAAAGTGCAGAGCGAGGAAGAGGATGAAGTCTACCTCAGCACGACCACCAGGGAGCCCTGGGCCTGCGCTCCGCGTGTGCTACTGATAATAACGAATTCTGAGAAATGGTTTGCACAACCACACCTTTTCTAGGGAAAACAATGAATATGCATGAAATGGAACCACATCTTGTAATCTGCCGTGAGCCTGGGGTGGGTGTTTGGAGGAGCGATTCCCGCACACCCAGCGCGCTGAATGAAGCAAACGCCCGCTTCTTGGACTTTGTCTGGGAAGTGTCTCTTGGCCCGGTTTGGGGTGAATCACCAGGAGCTGGGGAAAGAGATGCAGGGGTGTGCCAGTGTCACTGAAACTGTGGAGGAAACAAAAACTCTTCAACAGCATTTTTAGTGTTAGAGAATTAAGGCATTACTTTGTTCTGGCCAGGATGTGGAACAGAAATTATTTCATCCACACATTGCTCGGGTTGTGCAGGGAAAATCGTTCCATGACACACGGCTTTTACTGGCATTTTCAATATTGATACAGTCAAAACCTATAGAAATTAATTGGTTCAATGTTCATTGGTCCCAAGTTACACAATTTTTAAAATATTGGGTTTCTTACTGGTTACAGATTTCTTTGCCTCCGATGCTAATTTGGTCCTCATTCTTGGTTCTTTTATCTCTCTTTTCCCAGACCAGGTGTCTCCGACCATGCCAGGGGTGATGTTTGGAGTTGATGGTCATTAATGGTCGCTAATAGTCTTTCATGGTCGTTATCTTTTGTGTACCTTCTGTGCTACTCCCAGGCTGTTGAGATGTTAAACTGCATCACCCCTTGAGCGATGAAACAGTCCTTTGAATAGAAACTTCAATTCCCTTCCCCCGAAGCAAAGGCGAAAAAAACCCCTGACTAAAGTTATATACAAATTTTAAACTCGGTGTATTTTCCAACACCAGTGCACAGGAATGGAGATTCAAGAGGGCCCCAGGATCAAGGAAAATGCAGGCTCCCCAAAGCACCCTCCCAGGGGGGAGCAGGAACTGGGTCAGGAGCGCTGTGGGAGAGAAAAGGAGGCGATCCCGGGAGAGGGGGGTCCCCGGGGGGGCCTCACACGCTCCGGGTGGGACACGACCCCTGAGGACCCCCCCTCACCTTCTCCCACAGGTGGAGGCCGAGCCCCAGCCCAGGCAGACAAAGCCCAGCACGAAGCCCCTCCCTCGTCCGGCAGCAGGTCCGGAGGGTCGGGGGGCCAGGATTCGGTAAACGGCGGCGGCTGCCGGGAAGGGACCGGGACGGAGTGAGACAGGCAGGGATGGACTGGGATAGACTGGGATACAAGGATACACTAGGACTGGAACATTCTCGGACCAGAACTGGGGCAACAGTGATCATACTGGGATATACTGGAACCACACTGAGGGCTACTGGGACCAACTGGAAGCATACTGAGGACAACTGGGAGCAGCTGGGAATGACTGGAAGTGATTTGAATCATCCTGGGACTGACTGGAATTATACTGGGAGTGAGCAGAACCATAGTGGGGGTGAATAGGAGAAACTGGAACAATGCAGGGGGCAATTGGGATCATACTGGGAGCAGCTGGGCCCATGCTGAGGTCATACTGAGATCATACTGGGACTGACAGGGTCATACTTGGAGTGACTGGAGTAATAGTGGGAACATACTGGGAGTGACCGGGATCATACTGGGGGTGACTGGGAAGCACCGCTGAGGCGGCGGCGGAGCTCGGAGGCGGCCCCAGCGCAGGTGGGAGCCGCGCTCGGTTCTGGCGGGGCTCGGGGCTGGCTGCGGGCGGAGGGGGCGGCAGGGGGCTGTGGCGGCTTCGTTGTGCCGTGTGGGCGCCGTGTTGGCCCTGGCGTGAGGGCGCTGCGGGAGCGGCTGCCCGCGGTCTCCTTCCCGCTGCTGCCTCGGCAGGAGCCGGTGCCGGAGCAGCGCTGGCTCGTCCCGGCTGCTGTGGGTAGGACAGAGGTGGCTGCCCCGTCCCCGGAACGCTGCGCTGGGGCCGCCTCCGAGCTCCGCCGCCGCCGCTCCCGGGCCCGCACAGACGCTCCGCCAATGGCGCCTCTGCTGCGCCACGGCCGCCCTGCCGGCGGGACCCGGGGGCGTGCTTGTACGTGTTCTGACCAATCAGCGTGCGACAGAGATGAGTGGCGGGAGAATCAGCCAGTCGGGACGAGGGGCGGGCTCTGCACGCGGCGCAGGCTCGGCCCCCTCTCCGTGCGGGAATGAGCGGGGATGGAAGAGGAGCGAGAGAGGGGATGGACTTAGGAGGAGATGGAGGAGGGCTTGAGGAGAAGAAGGAGCAGGAGAGATAGATGGGGAGGAGGAGCGGGAGGAGAAGGAGCCGGAAGACGATGAGGAAGAAAGAAGACAGGCAAGCTCGGGGCTCCACCTGTCACTGTTTCTGCAGTCCCCCCGCCGCCAGGAGCTCATCCTGCGGGTGGGCAGGGAGGGGAAGCTCGCCCCAAATATCCTGGGGGATTCCTGGGATTCTTTTGGGAGGGGAAGGATATTTGCAGTTTGCAGGACTTGAAACCTGAGCCACAAATGACGCTTGGGGGGATATTGGGGGTCCCCGGAGATGATTTTTTTTGGGAGGTGCCGGTGGCAGTTGCCGGCAGAGCCCGGGCGGTGGGCGGGGGCTGCCATCCCCTGTTACTGGCGGGGTTGGGAGGAGTGATGGCGACAGCGGTTTTGGAGATTATACCTAAATGGGCCAGAAAATCAACTTCCTAACACAAATTGAAGCGTTAGAAAGCAGGAAATTTTTATCAGTGCTGGACACACCCCGAGGATCTCTCCTTTAATCTGATGTGTGGGGTGAAACTTCACAACAGGTTGTTTGTTCCATCCTGATCCGACATATTCATTTCAAGGCACATCCTGGCTAATCCACAAACATCACCATTCCTGGCAGTAATTTCCATCCATCTGCCTCCTGCTCAAAGTCGTTTTGTGGTCCTGGAGGACCGTCTAAAGGGGTCTCTGGTGGTCATTCTCACTGAGTGCCTGGATATTACCGATGACCTTGCCTTGAACTTTTCTTTGCCCATGAGCTGTTGCCTCTTGTTCCATAACTTGCCAAAAGCCCGACTATAGTTCTTGTTATCTGTTTCTCCACAGGTTCCAGCCACACTTATCATCCTGTGTGCACATCTTTACATCCTTGTATCTTTTTTACAAGTCTTTAGGCTCTATCCATCACCTTCAGGGGAACTGAAAATTTTTATTCTCTGTGTTATTTATCAAGTGCCCCTGGGAGAGCCAGTAGAGGCGGAAGCCTGAGACTGCTGGCAGAGTCAGGACCCTTGGGACCCCAAAACCCCTGGCATCTTGAAGTGGGGACCCAAGAGAGCAGTGATCTGCATGACCCATGGGACCCCCAGCAGCCCAGAGAAGGGGGACCCCCAGAATTGACTGTGAGATTGATCAGAGAGGGGCAACTGCTGGGAGGGTTTTTTGAGCTGAATCTTGTTTTGGAGGCTTCTATAGACACAAAATGCCCAGTGACTTCAAGAGATGGATTTGAGCAGGGGACACACCCAACCCAATGCGCTCACCCCTTGCTTTTCCCCCCAAAACAGGACTTCTCGTTCCCAAGCCCTGGTTGAATGGAGGAGGAGGCTGTGAAGAAGAGGAAGATGCCCCGGGAGCCCCAGGCAGGTGAGGAGGAAGTCACTGCCCCTTTCCCTTCTCTCCTGCTCCATCTCCCAGCTCAGCATCGCCCCCGGCTGCAGGACAACCCCGCTGCCGACGCCGTCCTGCCGGGGACAGACTGGGGGGATCTCCTTCCCCTTCCCTGTGGCACGGAGGCAAATCCCATCCTCTCCTTGTCCTTCCTCCCCCAGACAAGGAGCTGAGGACAGAGACCAGGGAGGACAAATCCCCTCAGCAGAACCTCATGGAAGAGGCTGTTTTGAGCAGCTTCACAGCACAGGAATCCAATGGGGAGGAAAAGCCCTGGAGATCCCACAGGAGGAGGGGCTGCAAACCCAGCCCAGGGAGCTGTGAAGAGGAAAGACCCCCCCTGTGCCAGGAAGGTGGCTGGAGATCCAGCCACTCGGAGGTGGTGGAGAAGCCTCACAGTGGGGAGAAGCCCCACAAGTGCTTGGAATGTGGGAAGAGCAGCAAGAGCTCCAGCCTGATCTGCCACAGATGATCCGCACTGGGGAAATGGCCTACAAGTGTCTGGAATGTGGGAAGAGCTTCAGCCATAACCCCCACTTCCTCACCCACTGCTGATTGCACACCAGGAAATGGCCCTGCAAGTGTGGGGAGTGTGGGAAGAGCTTTAACAACAGCTCCACCTTCACCACTCACCAGAAGATCCACACTGAGGAGCAGCCCTATGGGTGTGGGGAGTGCAGGAAGGGGTTTCAGGCCAGCTCCCATCTCCTCCTGTACCAGCGCACACACACAGCGGGGAGCCCCTTCCACTGCCCTGACTGCAGGAAGGGCTTCAACTGCAACTCCAACCTCACCGTCCACTGACGCACCCACACCGGGGAGAGGCCCTACGAGTGTCCCGAGTGTGGGAAGAGCTTCAGCCAGGGCTATGCCTTGATCTCACACCAACAGAGCCACCAGAAAGGGAAGCCCTGCAAGTGCATCGACTGTGGGAAGAGCTTCATGCGCTGCTCCAACTTCACCCCCCATCAGAGGATCCGTGTTTGGCAATCCACAGTGATCCTTGTTGGGCAGAGACCTGGTTATCCCCATTCCAGGCAGTCCATGTTGGACAGTGTTTTGGATTTGTGTGGCCAGGTTTTTTTTAGGGGGGCTGGTTTTGGTTATTAATGTTGTTAGCAAAGGGATGGGAACAAAACAAGAACGTATTTAGAGATTAGCTGATTTCTTGCACGGATGATAAGCAAATATCAGAAATAAACGATGTGGATAATAAGCAGATAACAGAAAGAAGCATAGAAAGGCAATGCATCAAATCATTACTACAGACTACAGCAAGTGATTAAGAAAAGGTACATCGGCAATTACCCCAATACGTTACCATCCTCCTGGTCTGTGCTTCAGGTGGGGAGCCCCGTTGCAGCGAAGGACCGGAGAAACCCTCCTGATAATTGGGAAATCCTACACAGAGCATTGGTGAGGCTTCCAATACTGCTGCAAAGGGGTCTCACTTCCCTAGTGTTACTTGTAAAAGTGTATGTGACGAGATGTTTCTATTGAAACTGTGGTCTGGCACACCCAGCTTCTGGCCAGGTGCCCAGGCATGTCAAGCACCAAGGCCCCATCTTCCTAAAATTGCTTCTGTTGCTTTGAAAAGGTGCATGTGTTTGAGAGTTCACACAGAGGTCAACTTTGGTTCAGCCTCCACATAGGGCCTCTCACATCATTTGGTCCTTTGACCTCTGTGTGAACTTCAAGTTCATGCATGTGGCACAGAGGTTCTGTCCATCTGTCTGACTTTATACCAAATAACGCAATTAAATGTTATCATTAGTACAATTATTATAAGCACAATTAAGATACGGTGTACCAATACATCTCATGCCTTGGTGGCAGTGGTGAATATCCAGAAAAAATGTCCCACCAATGATGGGCAGTTTCCCATTCGACTGGGACAGACAGTGACAGCAGTTTGTCTCTCTAGGAGGTTGACGCTGGCCCGATGCCAGGCACACACCCAAGCCGCTCTCTCACTCCCCTCTGCAGTGGACAGCGGAGAGGAAATACAATGAAGGGCTTGTGTGTCGAGATAAGGACCGAGAGAGATCCCTCATCAAAAACCATCATGGGCGAGACAGGCTCATCTAAGAGATTTAAAGTGAATTTATTACTAACAAAATCAGAGCAGGATAATGAGAAGTAAAACAAGAAAAAACACCTTCCCTCCACCCCTCCCTCCTTCCAGCTCCACCTCCCACCCCGGCAGTGCAGGACACAGGGAATTGGGGCCATGCTCAGTTCATCCCCGGTGCCTTCTCCCGCTGCTCAGGGACAGGAGTCGTTCCCCTGCTGCACTCTGGGCTCCCTCCCATGGGAGAGTTCTGCAGGAGCTTCCCTGACATGGCTCCAACCCACAAGCAGCAGCTCCCTGCGACCTGCTGCAACATGAGTCCAGCCAACAGTCCTCCCAAAGCTGCTGCAGCGTGGGTTGCTCTTCCATGGAAGGCAGTTCTCAAAGGACAGGTTTCTCCAGCCTGGGAGGAGAGAACCTCTCCCACAGGATCACAGCCTCTTCTCAGGCATCCTCCTCTTCTGGCATGGGGCTCCTCCATGGGCTACATGTGGATCTCTGCATCTCCATGGATCTCCAGGGGCTGCGGGGGCACAGCTGCCCCACCATGGTCTTCACCATGGGCTGCAGAGGAATCTCAGCTCTGGTGCCTGGAGCGGCTCCTCCCCCACCATCTTCACTGACCTTGGTGTCTGCATGTTCTCCTCACATGTTACTCGACTCTTCTCTAGCTGTGCCACAACTTTTAATTTATTGTTAAGTCTTATCACAGGGGTGTTGCCACCATTTCCAGCTGGCCCACCCTTGGCCAGTGACATGCTCATCTTTAGAGCTACCAGTGATTGGCTCTGCTGGACATGGAGGAAGCTTCCAGCAGCTTCTCACAGAAGCCACCCCTGTAGTTCCCCTGCTACTGAAACCAGGCCATGCAAACCCAATACACATGGTCACCTTATGGTCATCTCTTGGTCACAGTCATCACATTCTCACTGTCATCTCATGGTCATGGTCATGTCATGGTCACGGTCATGGTCATGTCATGGTCATTTCCTGATCACCATCATCTCATGCACATGGTTATCTACCTGTAACGGTCATCTTGTGAACATCTCATGGTCTTGATTGCCTCATGGCAATGGTCATGTTGGGGTCATCTCAGGATCACAGTTAGCTAATGGTCATCTGATGGTTGTGTTTTGTTCATCTCATGGCCATCTCCCTGTTTGCTCATTTCATGGTTGTGGTCATGGTCAGGGAACCTCTCTAAGATCCTGAACTCGGCATTTTGGGATACTCAAAGACCGCTGGGGACAATGAGGCCTAGCCTGACCCCTCCCCCCATTTCATTGCCCCTCCAGGAACCCAACGCAACCAAACCATTCCTGGGGACATCTTGGACATGTGACGTGGAGCGGGAAATAAATCCCTGGGGATGGTGCTGGGTGCAAGTCCCCATCCTGCTCCCGGTGTCCCCATTCTCATTCCTGGTGTTCCTAGTCCCAATGTCCCCATTCCTAGTTCCTGGTGTCTCCAACCTGCTCCTGGTGTCCCTGTCCTCAGTGACTCCATTCCCATTCCTGCTGTTCCCATCTCTGTCTCTGCTGTCCCCATCCCAGTCCTGGTGTCCCCATCCCAATCCTGGTGTCCCCATTCCCAACTCCTGGCATCTCCAACCTGCTCCCAGTGTCCCCATCCCTGTCTCCAGTATCCCCATCCTGGCCCCCAAGTCTCCATTCCCATTCCTGGCTCCCAGAGAGGAACTGCCGGACACCAGAGGAGGGAACCAGGATTTATTGCCCAAACTGTCATATTTTAACACCAGAACTAAAGCATTGGGAATAATTGTGGTTCTTTGCTTTCAAACATGGGAAATGGGATGTTGATCTGCTGGGAAAAGCTGCAGGATGGGTGGGAGCAGCAGGGTGAGCTCTGCTGAATCTGAAGAGGAAAGGGACTAGATCCAGCTCCATGGACTGCTCAGACAGTGATTACTACCAGGATGAGAGAGGGTCATGGTGTCACCCTGTGCCTGTCCCCATCCCATGGGATGAAGCTGCCTGTGGAGTCCATGGAGAGTGGGAGCTGCTCCAGAATCCCACCTGATCATCCCGCTCTAATCCTGCTGCAATCCTGCTCCATCCATCCCACCTGATCCTCCTCCATCCATCCTGCACCAGTCCTGCTCCGTTCATCCCACCTGATCCTGCCTTGGAATTCAGCCCTGATCCTGCTCCACAATCCCACCTGATCCTATTCTGGAATCCTGCCTTGATCCGGAATCCCTCCCTGATCCCACTCTGTCCTTCCTGCCCCAATCCCCCTCTGGAGTCCCACCCCGATCCTGCTCCGCACCTGCAGTCAAGCTCTAGGATTGTGAATCAATTCCTGTGGAAAGAGAAGATCCATGAGATTCCAGCATGGATCACACACTGGGATTAACCCCAGGATCCATCCTGGGATCTGCACAGAGGGGATCCACCACTGCTACTCCCTGGCTGCTGTGTTGTATTCATTCCTCTGCCTCTGCCCGATGGAAAAACAATGGGATCAGCACCCATGGTGGGGGATTCCTGGAACGCCACATGGTGGATCTGTGCTCCTTCCTGACCCCCATCCAGTGTGTTACTGGATTGGAGCTTCCAGACACTAAATCTGACAAGGAGGATGATGATGATGATGGCAGTGATGGACACAGTGACCACCAGGATGAGATTCCTGCTGGATTCTCGCTCTGGGTAGGGCGGGATAGTGAGAAATGGGAGGGGAACCCCCATCCCACTGCTCCACATTCCCAAATTCCCTGTTCCCAAATTCCCAATTCTCAAATTTAGCATGCTCAGCCTCACCCCAGGTGAAGATCCCGGGCTCCGGCATTCCGGAATGCTCCACCCGGCACCGGTACTGCTCCCGCTCCTCCAGCCGCACCTCAATCCTGGCCCAGGTGTGGAAGGTGCCGTCGCTGTTGGGAACGACCCCGCCCCACTCCGTCTCCTGATCCCGGATTTCATCCCCCTTCATCCAGCTGACTGCGATGGTGCTGGGGTAGAATCCGTATGTGCGACAGAACAACGGTCAGGATCTCGTGTTCCACTTTTCTTGAGACATGGACATTGGGAGGCTTTGGGAATGGGATAATGATGGAATTTATCCATGGAATTCCCATGGGAATGGGATGGCAATGAGATCCATCCACAAAATTCCCATTGGAATGGAAAGATGGTGAGATCCAGACACAGAGTTTCAATGAGAATGTGATGAGGGTGAGATCCATAAACAGAATTCCCATACAAATTTCTGCATTCCCAAATTGCACCCTCCCAAACCCACATTCCCAAGTTCCCCATTCCCATGGGAATTCCACCTCCACCTTTGCACTCCAGTGCCTCCCGCCTGTATCTGATGTGTTTCTTGAGCACTTCCACACAGGTGTGCTCCAGGGCATTCTTCAAATACTGCGCTGTGATCCCATCAGATTCCCAGAGCCTCTTGGTGATCTGGGCAATGCCATCAGCTGCCACGAAGCTCCCAGATCCCAGACTGAAGGAGATGAAATCCCACCCATCACAGCCTTGCGGGAAGGATCCACAGATGCTTCTGTTGGACAGGTCACAGCTGCACTCCTGCTGCAGTGTGCAGAGACATGGGTGGGGTGGGATCGGACTGTGGAGACACATGGAATGGTGTCCCAGCCCCATGGAGGCTCATTCCAGCCCTATGGAGCTTCAGTGTCAGATGGAGACCCATAGAGCCTCATCCTAGCCCCTTGGTACCCCACAGATCCCCATTCCAGCCCCACAAATCTCCCCCTGCCCGTAGCTCCCTCCACTCAGCCCTGCTCTGGTTGTACCGGACCTGCAGCCTCTCCAGCTCACTGGGGTACCTGTCATTGATCCAGGTCTCGTTATCCCAGTATCCCAGTCCGGCTCCGGCCGCCATCCACAGCATCTGCAGCTCCACCTGGCCCCACTTGCTGTCCTAGTGCACGAAGGGGATCACATCCACGAAGCCCACAGCCAAGAATGAGGTGAGCCTTGGGCCGGGTTCCGACACTGCCACTCACTGGTAACGCCGGGAGTGGAGAGCTGGGAGGACATGGCGATCTGGGGCGTCTGGGGGTACTGTGGGGCCTGGGAGGGTGAAAGAAAGGGGAAACTGGGAGAGCTGGGAGAGCCAGAAAGGGGTTTGGGGTTCCCAGGGTCAAGGATAGAGGGGTGCAGGGACTGGGAGAGGTGGGATGGGGGGTCCAGAGGGTTCCTGTGCCCAGGAAAGGGGGGTTAAGGGGGCTCCAGTGTTGGGCAAAAGGGGTCATGGGGTGGGGAGACCCAGGATGGCCTGGAATGGGGGTCATGGGCCTCCTCAGTGTTGATGAAAGTGTGGGCTAGGGGCTGGGAAAGGCAGAAATGGGGATCCAGGCATTCCCAGGCCCAAGGAAAAGGGGGAATCCAGGGACTGGCAGAGGTGGGATGGCCGGAAAAGTGATTGCAGGGGGTATTAGTGAAGGATAAGGGGATGCAGAGGGTCCTGGTGCTGGGGAATGGGTGTTCAGGGGGGTCATGGTGCCCAGAGATGGAATTTCAGGGGGGTCCTGGTGGCCATGAATTGCAGTTCAGAGGGATCCCAGTGCCAGGGGCAGTCAGCGGTCACCGGGCAGATTGTGCTGGCTGGCGCAGGCTGGGAGATGCCAGAGTGACTGTGGAAGGGTGGCAGCGAGGGGATGGGCCTGGATGCCCCCAGGATCCTCTCTGACCCCCTTGCAGGAAGTGCAGGGAGTGGAGAACTGAGGGGATGCAGGGATTGTCAGGGTCTGGCAGCATTCAAGGGTCAAGGAAGTGGAACTGGGAGAGTTGGGAAGGGTCCATGGTTCAAGAAAAGGGGATGAAGGGACTGGGAGAGGCAGGATGGGGGATCCAAGGGTTCCTGGTCCCTGTGCCCAGGAAAAGGGGGTCCAGGGGTTCCCAGTGTAGAGGAAAGTGGGGTCTGGGTGGTGGGAAAGGCAGGAATGGGGGCCCGGGGGGTACCAAGATCAAGGGAAAGGGGGTTCTGTGGGCTGGCAGAGGCAGGATTGCCAGGAAAGGGGGTGCAGGGGGATTTTGGTGCAGGGTAACGGGGTGAAGAGGTGTTCTGGAGCTGGGGATGGAGGTGCAGTGGGGTCTCCATGCACAGGTCTGGGGCATTCAGAGGAATCCCAGTCCTGGATATGGGGCTGCAGGGGTGTCCCAGTGCCCAGGAATGGGGATTTGGGTTCCTGTATCAGGGAACATGGTGGCCTCTAAGAAGAGATCTGGGCTGTCACAGAGCAGAAAAAGAGCAGAGAGGGGACAGGGGAGACTGGAAAACACCTGGAATTGGGACAGTTTTGCCTCTAAGACCCTTTCCCTTGGTGGCCAAAATGGGTCCCAAGAAGCCCCAGGGGAGCCAACACACCAGGAGGGGGAGGCAAGGGCTGAGTCCAGCCTGGACCGGGAGGAGCCGAGGGCTGGGGGGACCCGCGGCCGCCGACTCCCGGCTCTGCTGAGGGCTGGGCATGGAACCGATTTCGGAAGGTTCTGGGTCCTCCACTCCAGGAGGTCACTGACCTCACCCCAGGTCATGGCTCCAAGATTTCAGGGCCCTTGGCAGCTGAGCGTTCCCGGCAGTGAGATCCATGGCAGGGACCTGGAGCGAGGTGTCTGCATCCCTGGTGAGGTTGTTCTGCAAGCCCCGGGGGCAGAGCCCTGCGGGAAATCCCTCTTCCCACCTGGATGTGCTGGGAGAGGCTCAGGTGGGACCCTGGGGGGCTGCTCCTGCAAGGTCACCCTGGGGGCTGGGAGTCCACCAAGGGTTATTTGGCAAAAAGTGGCTTTTTAAGGAAGAATTCTCTTTTCCATGCAATTTTTGGTGATTCCTCACCTGAAGGAGCAGAATCAACCCAAGGGAGGATGTTCCTCCCCACCCTTCCTCCATCCCAGCCACCGGTTGAGCCCTTGTGGTCACTCAGCTGCATCATCATCTTCCTCTTCCTCCTCTTCCTCCTCCTCCTCCTCCTCTGTGGTGACAGAGCAGGAAAAACCACAGTGGTGTTAAAAGCTCCAGGACTGAGTCCTCAGTGTCCTTCAGCTGGGGATGGGGAAGACCTTGGCCACCCTTTTGAGTGTCTCATGGCTTTTTCTTCTCTCCAGCCCCTGCTGGCTCCGTGTCCCCAGGACTGGCAGCTCTCCAAGGAATTTGGAAACTGGACCCAGGGCAAGAAAAGCTGTGAAGAGTGGGACCCTGACCTGGTGGTGCTCTGAAATGAGACAGAAATAGTCAACAGGGAGGAGAAAGCTTGAAAAGGATCCAAAAATCCAGAGATTTTAGGTAGGCAGGGGAGCAAAAGGCACCTGGCAGTGGGACAGTTTGGGGCAGCGTTCAGAGCAGGGGGGGGCAGTATTTGGCTGAGGGTGTCTAACTGGGGACTGGTGGGCAGTGACCTTGGCCCATCCCAACCTCCCATGGAGAGCCAGGAGCTGCCCAGACACAGGGGCAGGAGAAGGTGCCCATCCCAGGGTGGGTCACCTCAGACTCCCTGAAATCCTTCCGGTGGAACAGCAGTGCAGCAGCCCCGGGGCCCTTTCCAGCCGCTCCAAGAGGGAACCGTGCCCCGGTGCCAACCCCGGGCTCCAGCACGGACACAGGGACCCACCAGTGGTCGAAGGCTGTGCCACTGACCCCCAGCAGCCGTTATCCCTCTTTTCCAGCCCAAACCAGGGGTCCACCTTTCCAGTGTGTAATGAACCTCTGTAAAGCAAAGAAACATCAGGGTTGGGCCAGTCCTGCCTTCCCCACTTGCTGTTTCCCACCTGTGTCCATCCCCTACCCAGAGATGTCCAGATGACACCCCTACCCTAAGGTGTCAGCTCCTGACTCCAGCACTGGGAGTGGTTTGGGGCCAGGCAGGTTTGGGGCTGGTTTTAAACCCTTTTTGCCCCATGTTTCCCACCCTGGTGCTGGTGCAGAGGCTCAATCCCAGTTCTCACCAGTTCATCCACTGGTGATTTTGACAGCCAGTGAAGCTCCCAGGCCTTGCACCTTCCCTGACTCATGGGCAAGTTGCCCTCAGCCTCAGAAAAATAGCAGCGTTTTCCTTGGAAACCAGGCCAGGTGTCTGGGCACACATGGGAGAATTCTGGCTGAGGGAAATGGCATCTCACAGAAACAACTGGAAAAGAGAAAGCAGAGTGAGACACGTGGGCAGCCCTAATAAAGCAGGAAAATAGGGTTTATTTATTGCTTTTTTCTGGAAGCTGAAAGGGGGAAATTGGGGATGATGTTCTTTGAAAAGGGAATGGTGTGACCGAGCGAGGAGCAGGTGCCTGGACCACGGCATGGGGATAAAAGGGAGTAACCCCCAAAGCTTGGGGAGCACCCCCTGATGCTGGGGAAATCCTGGGATCCTCCTTCTCCCCAAAACAGAGGCACCTGACCCAGATCCTCCCCCAGGGGTGCCTGGGTAGGACTCACCACTCAGTGCCATGACCAGGCTGAAGCTGAGGATCCCCATCCAAGATCAGAGGGACAAGAACACACCATTTGTGGGATTTTTTCCCCAGTCTCACTTGTTTTTGTTGGACCCTGGGGAAGGAAAGAGCAGCAGAAAGGTGGGCTGTGTCCTTTCCTCTCTGCCTTGACTTTCTCTGCTGGATCCTCAGTTCATCCTGCACCCACCCAAAGACTCCATCCCCATCCCACTGGTGATGAGGGGATTAAAGAAGATTAAGAGGAAAAAAAGACAAAAATGGAGAGAGGAGAGAAAAAGACAAGTTTAAAGGCAGTTTAAATATTAAATAAATACATGTAGGTCATTGACTGCTCACAGGGAGCTGAAGGGTTTGCGAGGGGACAGGAGCCTATTAAGAGCTCAGGAGCTGTTGCTGCCAGGAGGGAGGAAATGCATCGATGGCTCACAGCAGAGTCTGTGGTTTGAAGCTCTTTTCCAAACACCTGCAGGAGGAAAAGCACCTGAGTTTGGAGTAACAGTTTTCTGTTGAGGTTTCCTGTTTGTAGCTACTTGCAAGCTTGTGCTGCTCAAAGGAAACCTGGCTCTGGTTCCTCCAGGGCCCAACTGCCCAGGAGCACAACTTGGTTCTCTGTCCCCGAGCCAAGGTGCAGCAGCAGCTTCTGCTCCCTCCCGGGTCTTGTGTCATTTAGCAGCATGAAACACACGAATAAAAGCTCACCAAGAACACGCCCTGATAAAAACAACGGTATTTCATTGCATGAATGAGCCTTGAAAGTCACATGGGGGCAGATCTTTTTGTCAGTAAACAGAGCAGGGGAAAGCACAGACACACATTGCCTGCACAGGCAGTTCGCAGCAGGAAAACACAGAGATGCAGGATGTGCTCGGATACAACGTTTCCAAAGCAGCTTTAGGGTTAAATTCGTCAGTAGAGAGAAAAGAAAAAGTCCTAACAAAAGTGGGCTGGGAAGGGGTGGTGCTGCACCATCCCGGGAGGTTCCCGGAGCTCAACCGGAAAAAGTCCAGACCTTGTCCAAGCTCCGAGCTGGGTCTGAGCCAGAAACCAGTGGCTGGGAGAGACATTGCTGCTTAAGGGCTTCCTGTGGCCAGAACTAAAGCGTCGAGTATCAAGGAACACCTTGAGGTTACAGAAGTCCCAGCGAACACGTTCGATTCCCTCATTTCAAGTTGAAAGCTCAGCTCCACTTGTGACTCTACTTTTTAACAATGAATGTAAAAATTCAACAAAATTCCCTTAGAAAGACCCCACGAAGGTTCATGTTGTGTGAGCTCCCTTGGGGCAGCCCCAACTCCTGCCCTGCTTGAGTCCCTCTCGAGCCCGCTGTGGTTTCCAGCTGCTTCGCTCCAGCTGCCCCAAATGCCCGTGAATTGCACGGAACTGGAACAGATCCGAGTCCTCGTGGCTCGGGCTAAGGGCAGGGAGAGGTCACTCAGGGATCGCCATCTCGGCCACAAGAGCCCCGACGTGGGGAGATGAACTGGATTTGGGATGGAGCGAATCAGAACAGGAGAGTGAGGCGTAAAATAAGTCTTGAGAAACACCTCCTCCCGAGCTCTCAACTTCCCGGTGTTAACTTTATCCCCTTTCCCTCTTTCCTCTGCCCAGCGGGGCAGGGAGAAGGGATGGGAGTCCCGGTCAGTTCGTGCCGCTGCTTCCCCCTCGGGGACAGGAATCCTTCCCTGCTCCCATGGGGTCAGTCCCTGGCCTGTCCAGCGGGGGTCCCTCCCCAGCCGTGCGGTCACTGCCCGGCCCGGCCCTGAGGCGCGGGGCAGTCGCGGGGCAGTCGCGGGGCAGCCGCGCTCCGGCCCCGTCAGCGGCACCGCCGCTTCGTGCCGGGCAGGAGCGGCAGAAGGAGCCGGGCGGCGGCGGGGGCTGAATCCCGGCAGGAGGAGGACGAGGAAGAAGAAGAGGAAGGAGGGGCCGGGTCCGCCTGCGGTGTCCGATGGCCGGGGAGCAGCGGGGAGGCCTCGGGGAGCAGCGGCGGGCGGGGCTCTGCTGGAGCCGCCCCGAGGGGTTTGTGCCGCCCCGGGCCCCTGAAGGAGCCGCTCCGCGGGACGGGCGAGCTGGGAACGAAAGGAAATACAGAGAAGAGAATAAAATACAATCAAAGAGCCGCAGCGAGGGGCGTCTCCCCCGCCCGCGTCTGAAGGAGCTGCACCGAGGGACGGGCGGAGGGTGAGTAGAATAAAATCCAGAGAATGGAGTAAAATAGAATAAAAAACTGCACCGGGATGTCCCCGGCGCCCGGTGTCACTGGAGAGCCGCACGGCGGGACGGGCGCTGTCGGGTGTGGCCAGAAGGGCAGAGCCGAGGGGGTGGCAGGTGTGAATGGAATAAAACATTGAGACTAGATTAAAATGCAATAAAAGAGCCGCAACCCGGGCTCTCCGCGGCCCCGTGTCAGTAAAAGAGCTGCCCCGAGGGACTGGCGGGGCGGCGGTAGAAGAGCTGCGGGGCGGGATGGGCACTGCCTGGGCTCGGAAGAGGCGCCCGAGGAGTCCCCGCCGGCCCGTGTCACTGAAGAGCTGCACCGAGAGAGTGGAGAGCAGCGGCGGCGGGGAAGGAGCCGCACCGGAGGGGCGTGGGATGGGAGGTGTGACCGGAATAATAAAGAGGGAATAGAATAAAAAATAATGAAAGAAACCGCACCGGGAGTGGCCGTGACACGGGGCTGCCCGTGACTGAAAGAGCCGCACCGAGGGACCATGCAGTATTGCTTGATGCCACAGGAAGAAAGGATTGAATGGAGCACTTGAGAGTTTCAGGGGTTTAAAGTTGACAAATCCACCCTTCCCAGGGAATTCTCAATGTCCATCTGCATCCTGATGGACATCCCTGCCCCTGGGTTCATCCAGGTGCCCACGGGTAACCAGGAGGATGTGGAGACCCCAGCCAGGTGTCTTCCCAACACGGATCACCAGAACCATGGATCATCAAGGCTCTGCCCAAGGGGGTCACTGGGGATCATCGGATGGGGATCCTCCTATGGGGGATGGAGCTGGAGCAGCGCACGAAGCTCTTCCCACACTTGGGGCACTCGTAGGGCCTCTCCCTGGTGTGGAGGTGCTGGTGGCTGACGAGGTGGGAGTTGCAGTTGAAGGCCTTCCCACAGTCAGGGCAGTGGAAGGGCCACTCGCTTGTGTGCATTGGCTGATGCTGGATGGGCAGCCTGCTGGTCTGAAACCTCTTCCCACACTTGGGACACTCGGAGGGCCTCTCCCCTGTGTGGGTGCACTGGTGGGTGAGAAGCTGGAAGTTCCATCTGAAGCTCTTCCCACATTCCAAGCACTTGTGGGGCTTCTCCCCATCCTGAGGCTTCTCCCCCAGCTCCGAGCTCCTCCTGGATCTCCGGCCGCCTTCCCGGCACAGGGGGGTGTCGGGGTCTCCTTCCCCTGCCATGTAGCCCTGGGACAGGCACCTGAGGGGAGGCACGGGGTTTCCCAAGCCCCTGGTCAGCCTTGTTCCCCATTGGTTTCTTTGTGTTCCCCTGCGCGGGCAAGGACCCTTGAGTCCCATGATTGTAGGAGCTCCTCGGCAGATCCTCAGCCATGTGGCTGGAGAAATAAAGATCTCTCTGAAACATCTACCAAGAATCTGTCTATATATATTTCTTTTCCACGGGACTCCTTGTTTGGTACATCGTGTTACAGAATCCCCACTGTAACAAATGGTAGAGAATTGCGAGCAGAACGATCTCCGATCCCTAAGCGACTGATTTGTGTGAGTAAACCCTGGAAACTTTGGATTCCTCTTCTTGGTTTTGTTTTGCTGTTCCATCTCTAAACTATGGAGGAACCGTGGGAAGACTCTTGGCTCTCAGAGCCGCATATGGACATTTATCTTAAACTTAAAATGATTATTGAACAACGATTTGTAAATTTTAGATTAATTCAAGCTCAAAAAGAACTGAAACACTTCCTGGCATGGTTGTTTAAGAACTTTTTCTATGTTTCTTGGGATTTAATTCTTACCAAAGACTTTTGGAAAACCGTTTGGACACAGTTAATTTTTGAGTCAAAATACATGCCGATGGAAGAATATTTTCATGAATATTATTTAATGACGGAGACTGTTGAGCAATGTCAGCTGTGTCCTGGTGAAGAGAAGCCTGGCGCAGGGACCGTGCGGCCCAGGCCACGTGGACCGAGCCCTCTGCGAGCATCAGCGAGGCAATTCCCACACGCGGGCAGAGCCACGCGAGCCGCAGTGTTGTTGGTGGAGCGAGGCGCGGTGGGAGCAGCGGGACCCGGCGGTGCCCACACGGCCCCGCGCAGCGTGTGGTGGAGCGAGCCCCGTGAACGCCCGACCGAGAGGGGCGGCGCGCGGGCGGCGGTGGCGGTAGAACGGAGCCGCGCCCGGCCGAGACGCGCGCTGGAGCGGAGTGCGGGGGAGTCATCGCTCGGGGGCCTGGCCGAGATGTGGGTACAGCGCCTGGCATCGGCAGCGAAGCTGCGACCAGAGGAGGCGACGCACGGAGAACTGAGCGGCGCCGCCCGGCCCGCGCAGCCCCGAGAAGAACGTGCAGGCACGAGCCGCTCTGGCAATTCCAACACGCAGCGAGACAGAAAACAGAAGCCACTCGGAAAAAGGAAAAAGGTTTTAGGAATAGTAAAATGGTGTAATGTTAAACAAAATTATGGTTTTATAACAAGATGTGACAACCGGCAAGACATATTTGTGCATAGAACTGCTATTAAAAAGAATAACCCTGAAAAATGCATCCCAAGCTTGGGAGATGGAGAGGTGGTGGAATTCAAAATTGTACAAGGTAGAAAAGGGTTACAAGCATCACAGGTCACTGGGCCTGATGGTGTTTCTGTAAAATGCAGTATATATGCAAAAAATCGTAGTCATGTTAGACAATATCGCCAATGTAGGCCCCCCCTACAGTCTCCCTTTCCTAATCCCACCTTTCCCTTTTACCCTATATCCTATTACCCCCAGTGTATTCCCAATCTGTTTTTTCATCCGTGGTTTCCCTCACAAAACCATGCTTTTGCCAATTGTTTCCCCAAAAATCCCTTTCCAATGCCGAGTGGGGGATGAAAACAGGGAGGGAATAAATTAAACCCTCTCCTGCCTCAGTTTCCCCACAAAGCATGCTCAGAGAGCTCTGTCTCCCTTCTGTCAGCCTTAAGATGTTCCACAGAATCTGTTTGGACATTCAAAGACTCAGGAGGGTGGCTTGTTTTGTTTTGAAACTGTTCTTGTTGTTTTCAATGTTATGTTTTAAATCTCTTTTGTTAAAAATAAACGGGTGAAATGTCGGGGTCCCCCCCCCCGCCATGGAGCCCTGGGAGAGGGGCCCTGAGGGCACAGACACGGGGTTTCCCTCACCCCTGCTCAGCCTCGTTCCCGTTGGTTGGTTTGTGTTCCCTGCGCGGGCAGAAGGACCCTCGGGTCCCGTGACTGGAACAGCTCCTCGGCAGATCCCGGCCATGCGGCTGGAGAAATAAACATCTCTGAAACAGCTATCAAGAATCTGTCTATATATATTTCTTTTCCACGGGACTCCTTGTTTGGTACATCGTGTTACAGAATCCCCACTGTAACAGGGGGGCTCTTTCCTCCTTGGATCTCTCT
>NC_138816.1:0-118547 GCF_965178545.1 Coloeus monedula | reverse complement strand
AGCGCCTTGGGCTGGGGGTTCCTCCTGCCCAGGTCCACCACCGGGCATCTTGTGTCTGTAAAAACCTCCAAACCACCAAGATTCAGCCCAAAAAAACACACTCAGGAGTCCCCCTTCTCTAGTCTCTCCTCTTTGAGGTTCTGAGGATTTCCCTTCCCTGTGGCCATTGGGGTCCTGTGGTTCCTGGGGTTCACCCTCTCCAAGGTCTCGCTGAGGGATGATCCAAGAGGTTTTGGGGGTCCCATGAGTCCCTTCTCCACTGACTCTCTTCTCTGGGGTTCCAGGGACCCCAGGGGTTCCCCCTCTCCAGGCTCCTGCCTCTTCAGGGTGCCGGGGGTCCCCCAGCTCTAGTATCACCCCTCTCTGCTCTCCCCATGCTGGGGGTCGCATGTTCCACCCCACCGGCTCTCCCAGGGATTCCCAAAACCAATGTCATCCCTCCACCAGTACCGGGTGATTGTCATGTGGATCCCCCAGGATTCCCTCAAGGGACATTTACAGCTCAGCTTTGGGGTCCTGCAAGACACAAATAAATCCTCCCGCCCTCCATCCCCCCAAGAAAAAACAGGGACAGGCAAAGGTGTTTAGGGCTTGGTTCTGGAATCTGCGAGCTCCAAAAACCTCTCATTAAGAAAATCCCTCCTGGGGACTCCACAATATATTTGGGGCGAGCTCCCTCTCCTCAGTCACCTGCAAGATGTGGGGGGGGAGTGATGTTGCTGAGGCCTGTGGAGCTGTGGACACAGCACACAGCTGGAAGGGCATGCTTCTGCTTCTGCTCCTCTTCCTGCTCCTGCTCCTCCTCCTCTCTCCCTCCTCTTCCTCCCGCTCCTCCTCTGTCCCCACCTGGGACCCCACTTTCCCACCCCCGGCTGCCCCATGGCTGCCACAGCACCGGCTGCTGGCTGGGGGGAACCCCAGGGATGGGCAGGGGGCTTGGGAAACCCCCCAGTACAGATCCATTCCTCCCCCCTCCTCCAGAGCTCCAGGGAATTGCTCCAGGGCTCAAGTGATGAGGACACAAAGGGATCCCCATGGAACTGACATTTTTCCATCCCAGTCCCACCTTTTCTTCCCCTCTCCCATTGCTCCCCCAGTCTACAGAATCCTCCCAACTCAATTTGGGGTTCCAGCCCCCTCTTTTCCCCCACTCTACTGCCCCTTCCCCATAATCCCCCCAATCCCCCACCCTCCTCTCCTGTGCTTAGGTTTGGAGGTTCCAGGCCCCTCCTGCTCAGTCTGGGGGTCCCATCCCCCCTTTCCCTCAATTTGGGCAGCTCCTGGCAGCTTTTTTCTGGGAGGAATCCCTGAGTTTCGGGATTTTTGGGGTGTAGTTTCAGCGGGGGACAGCTCTGTCTGGCCCTCCCCTCCCTGTTGTGGCCTCTCAGCTGCCCCTGACACCCTGGGGGTGCTGGGATTTTCTTCCTGGGGACAAGGACCTTCATTCCCTTCCAGGAGCCCAATGCTGGCTGGGGGTCCAGCTCGGGGTCCTTGAGCAGCTGCCCCAGAACCTCCGCCAGGGTCTCCCAGCGCAGCCGGAGCCGCTTGGCCTGGGGGCCCCAAAGCCCTCAGCAAGCCCCAAGTCCCTCCCAGGAACCCTCAACTCCCTCAAACCCAGCATCCCCCACATCCCCTGCAAGTTCCCCCCATGGCACCGCCCATGGCCATGTCCCCACATGTCCCTGGCCCTGTCCCACCGTCTCCTCACCCATGGCTGTGTCCCCACCATGTTTCCATCCATGTCATTGTCCCCCACGTCTCCATCCATGCCCGTGTGCTTCTGCTTCTGCTCCTCTTCCTGTCCCCATGAATGGTCACGCCCCCAGCCATGTCCATGTGTCCCCATATCAGTCTCCATGTCTGTGTCCTCCAATGTCCCCACCCATGGCTGTGACTCCCCACCCATGTCTCAGTTCAATGTCTTTATTTTTACCACAGTTTCAGGTGTTTTGAAGGGATGAAAAGAAAACCAAGGCCAAAGGAAAAGGATTTCCGTGTCCATGCCAGCTGAGTATCCACGTGCTTGGGAGGGAGGGAAGAACCCTTTTTGGAGGGGTTTCCACCCCACTGCCTCAAAAATCTTGGTCTTTGCCCCAGTCCATCACATTTAGCTGCAGAAGACACCCTTGGGCCAGAGAAAATCAGAACCATGGAATTATTTTGGTTGGAAAAGACCTCCAAGACCAACCAGTATTCCTTGATTCCACCAGAAAAAATAATTGAAAACAAGAGATTTTTGGGGTCGAAAGTCAACAAATCTGCTCTCCCCAACAGATTTCTGCTGTCAGTCTGCATCCCGATGGATGTCCCTGCCCCTGGGTTCATCCAGGTGCTCACAGGGGAATCTCAGTTCCGGTGCCTGGAGCAGCTCCTGCCCCTCCTTCCACACTGCCCTGGGTGCCTGCAGAGCTGTTCCTCTCACACGTTCTCCCTCTGTTCTTCCCTGCATCTAATTCTATCTGCACAAGAAGTTTTTCCTTCTTAAATCCATTATCCCTGAGGCGTCACTGGCATCTCTGATGGGCTTTGCTGGACACAGGAAGTTTCTGGCAGCTTCTCCCAGAAGCCACCCTAAAGCCCCCTACTTCCAAAACCTGGCCACACAAACCTAGTATACTGGCCACCTGGAACATGGATCACCAGGTCACAGCCCAGTGAGGGTCACTGTGAATCATCCAATGTGGGTCCTCTGATGGGTGATGAAGTTGGAGCAGCAGACTCCACAGCTGGGGCACTCGCAGGGCTTCCCTTACAAGTGGGACCGTTGGTGTGAGGTCAAGGAAGAGCTGCAGGAGAAGCTCTTCCCACACTCAGAACACTTGTAGGGCCTCTCCCCGGTGTGGATGCGCCGGTGGATGGTGAGGTGGGAGTTGCGTTTGAAGCCCTTCCTGCAGTCGGGGCAGCGGAAGGGCCTCTCATCCGTGTGAATGCGCTGATGCAGGAGGAGATGGGAGCTGGTCCGAAACTTCTTCCCACACTCGGGACACTCGTAGGGCCGTTCTCCACTGTGGATCTTTTTGTGATGGAACAGGTCAGAGCTGATGCTGAAGCTCTTCCCGCACTCCCCACAGTGGTAGGGCCGTTCCCTGGAGTGCAGGCGCTGGTGGGTGAGGAGGTTGGAGCGGTCACCAAAGCTCTTCCCACATTCCAAGCACTTGTAGGGGCGTTCCCCAGTGTGGATCACCTGGTGGCGAATCAGGCAGGAACTCCGGCTAAAGCTCTTCCCACAGTCCAAGCACTCATAGGGGCGTTCTCCTGTGTGGATCATCTTGTGGCGGAGGAGATGGAAGCTCCGGCTGAAGCTCTTCCCACATTCCCCACACTTGTGGGGCTTCTCCCTGCTGTGAGGCTTCTCCACCACCTCCGAGCTCTGGCTGGATCTCCGGCCACCTTCCTGGCACAGGGGGGGTCTTTCCTCTTCACAGCTCCCTGGGCTGGGTTTGCAGCCCCTCCTCCTGCGGGATCTCCGGGGCTTTTCCTCCTCATTGGATTCCTGGGCCATGGAGCTGCTCGAAATGGCCTCTTCCACGAGGTCCTGCCATGGGGATTTGTCCTCCCTGGTCTCCATCTGCAGCTCCTTGTCTGGGGGAGGAAGGACAAGGAGAGGATGGGATTTGCCTCCGTGCCACAGGGAAGGGGAAGGAGATCCCCCCAGTCCGTCCCCGGCAGGACGGCGTCAGCAGCGGGGTTGTCCTGCAGCCGGGGGCGATGCTGGGCTGGGAGATGGAGCAGGAGAAGGGAAAGGGGCAGTGACTTCCTCCTCACCTGCCTGGGTATCCCGGGACACCTTCCTCTTCCTTGCAGCCTCCTCCTCCACCTGGCCAAGTTTTGGAATGACAAATCCTGGTTTTAGGGTAAAACAACGTGTGAGTGTGCTGGGTTGGGGTTTCCTCCTGCCTAAGTCCATTTCTAGAAGTCACTAGACATCCTGTGTCCATGAAAACCTCCAAAACACCATGATGCAGAAAAAAACCCCTCCAAAATATTAAGATTCAGCAAAAACGCCCTCTGAGATTCCCCCCTCTCTGCTCTCTTCATTTTGGAGTTCCTGGAGGTTTTCCCTCTCCTGTGGGTCCCGCTTAGGGTTGCAGGAAATTTTAGAGATCCTAGGGGTCCCTTCTCCCCTGAGTCTCTGTTTCGGCTGCTGGGGGTCCCAGGGTGCCCCCTTTCAGGCTCCCCCCACTCTAGGATGCCGGGGATTCCCCCAGTCCCCCGTTTCAGGGTCGAAAGGATCCTGCCCTCCCCGTTAACTCTGTGCTTCCCCCTTTCCAGTCTGCCGGGGGTATTCCAAGCCGGTATCGCCCCTCTCCGGTTTCCCACGCCAAGGGTCGCCAGAACCGCTGTCCCCTACCCCGCCTGGCGATCTCCACGTGGCATCGGGGACCCCGCATCCTCCCCTCGGTAGTATGGGATCTGCCGACAGGCGCGACCGGGACCCCCCCGAAAAAACCACCTCCAAGATATTTGGGGCGAGTTCCCTCTCCCCGGTCACCTGCGGGATGCGACGGGGCAGATACTCCAGGGGCCGGGAGGGCTGCGGATACAGGGGGCGGTGGACCCGCCAATTTCCGCCTCTTCCTCTTTCTTCTTCTTTTCCTTCTTTTTCTTCTTTTTCTTCTTCTCCTCTTCCTCGTCCTCTTCCGGCTTCTCTTCTTTATCCGGCTCCTGCTCCTCCTCCTCCTCTATCCTTCCTGTTCCTTCCGCTCCCTCCAGTTCCGCTCCCCCCAGTTCCGCTCCATCCGTCCGGCGGCGGGCCAGGAGCTCTCGCATGAGAGGGGGGACGGGACACAATGTGAACGGGGGGAAGAAGGGAGAAAACGGGGGGCGGACCCCCAAGTAGAGCGGTAGAGGAGGTAGGTCAGCCCCAAACCGAGCTGGGGGGGAGCTGGGATCTGGGGGGACGATGGGAAAGGAGCGGGAGAGGGAAGATAAAGGGATGTGGGACAGCGGAAGAGTGGTTCCCAAAAGGGGAACCTTCGTATCTCCATTACTTAATCCTTGGAGGGGTTGCCTGCGGCCCTGAGGGAGGCGGATCCGCACTGGGGGTGTCTCCAACACACCGGTCCATCCCTAGGGGCTCATGGGGGGCTTCCCCCCACCCAGCAGCCGGTGCTGCGGCGGCCGTGGAGCAGAGGATGTAGGAAGGGGGGCTGGGCCCCTGAGCTTCCAACCTGCTGTGGGGTGCTGGAAGTTGCTGGGGCGGGGGGCCGGGGGAAGAGGGGGCACGCCATGACCTGTTTACCCCAAAACCAGCATGACCCTCCTTCATTTACCACTAGGGGCTTTGCAAACAGGGCATTGTTTGAATTCTTTGACTCCATTCTAGGTAGAGCATCCAGCTACAGAAGGGGGACCCCTGAGACCTTGGAGGATGGGGGCAACCCAGAGATGAGGGAGCATTAAGAGGGGGAACCTCTGGGAACCCATCACTCTGAAACAGAGCTGGAAGAGAAGAGACCCCTGGGACCTTCCAAATCCTGGGCACCCATAAGTGGAGGACCCTGGAGAGGGGGACCTGCTGGACCCTCAGCAGCACAGAGAAGCAGAACCTCCCACAAACCCAGAGTAGGGAGATGTCATAGGTTAGCAAGCATAGTCCCGGAAGGGACGTCCTTGCTAAGGGGTGCTTACAGTTTCCTCTGGGAACTGACAGAACCTATCAGCTGGCCAGTTTGAATATGGACAATTCTCTAAGCCACTTAAAGTTGTGAACACCTCTGTGATCCACATTTAAGAATAGGCAAACTCCCCCTCCAAGCTCTCTCTCGTTTTCGGCGCTGGCACAGGTGGCTGCAGGCCCCGTGTGGGGGCCAGCGGGCCTGGCCAGGCCCTGCTTGGGCCAGGCCGGGCCGGGCCACGGCCATCCTGGAGCCATGGACCTGTTCCAGCCGTGGAACCCCCCCCACTGCCTTGCCGTGGGCAGCCGGAGCGGCTCGGCTCTCCCCCCTCTCCACTGCGATAAGAAAAATTCAACATTCCAGCTGCAAAGCTGCAAGGCCGAGGTGAGATTAACCCTTTTACTGCTGTGAAGAGCTGAAAACCTGAGAGAAGAGAGAGAGGAGATGCTTAAAGCTGAAATTCTGTTGTGAAGCTATGATATATCAGAGTATCCTGTTGTAATTTCATGAAGATATGGGGGGTGGAGTGTTCAGCTCGTGAGCAAAAGCACCTGCACTGAGATAGGCAGATGCTGACGCAGCTGTAATTTTGTGAGAAGTTTGAACAAGGAGAGATGAACCAGATGAGGACTTTTGCTCCAAACGGGAAAGGAGAAAACCTCAGTACCTAGAGATGCTTCCAGAGATAGTCTTAACGATGAAGATGATGAAGACCCTTTGCTCCCAGGGAAGGAGAAGGGCCTCTGTTTTTGTTTCTGAACGGCTCAACCTTAAATTTGTACCCCAAGAAACTTCAAGAGTGGACCCTCGAAAGCAGTTGCGGGAAAAGCTGCAAGTCGGGGGAAAGGACTCACACGCAGGCAGAGAGACTCCTCTTCCTAAATGGACTGAACAATATTTGGAAGTGGGCGGCTGTCTCGTTGTGATAATGTTTTCATAGCATGAGCAAGAAGAGACTTCTCTTTCTAAATGGACTAAACAAGGTTATTATGGCAGTGGTAAACAGACTGAACATCTTAAGGGTTGTTTTTCACATTGTCAGTGGGAGAAGGGAGGAAGGTGGGGGGAGGAGGAGAGTTCTGAAGGTGGTATAATTTTTTTTCTTCCCTCTTTTAGGTCTGTTAATAAACTTTATATTCTTTCAAGTTTGGTGCCTGCTTTGCATTTCTCCTAATTCTTATCTCACAGCAGATAAACAGTAATGAGTATTTTGGACCAAACCACTACAGGAGACTAGAGAGAGGGAACTCCTAAGAGGGGTTTTATGGGCTGAATGTCGGTGGTTCAGGTTTTTGGGGACTGAATCTTCAAATTTTGGAGGGGTTTTTTTGTTGAAATGTGATGTTTTGGGGGTTTGGGGGCTGTCTTGAAGTTTTTGGGGGCTAAATCTTCGGTGTTTGGTTTTTTTGGGCTGAATCTTGGTGTTTTAGAGGGGATTTTACACAGGATGCCCAGTGACTTCTAGAGATGGAGTTGGACAGGAGGACCCCCCCCACACACCTTGTTTATTCCAGCAAAACAGGATTTCTCATTCCCAACCCTTAGCTGGATGGAAGAGGAGGCTGTGAGGAAGAGGAAGATGCTCTAGAACACCCATGCAGGTGAGGAGGAAGTCACTGCCCCTTTCCCTTCCCTCCTGCTCCATCTCCCAGCCCAGCATCGCCCCCGGCTGCAGGACAACCCCGCTGCCGACGCCGTCCTGCCGGGGACGGACTGGGGGGATCTCCTTCCCCTTCCCTGTGGCACAGAATCAAACCCCTTCCTCTCCTTGTCCTTCCTCTCCTTGTTCTCATTTTCTTCCTCTCCTTGATCCTTTTCCTCCTTTTTTCTCCTTGCTCCTCCCTCTCCTTCCTTCCGTTTCCTTCTTGTTTTCTCCTTCTTCCTTTCCCTCCTTCCTTTCTCTTCTTCCTCCTCTTCCTTCGTGTTTCTTCCTTCTCTTTGTTCCTTTTTCTTCTCTTCCTTTCTCCTTTTTTCTTCCTCCCCTTCTTCCTCCTCTTCTTCCTCTCCCACTTCCTCTCCTCACTACTTTCTTTACATGTTCCTTCCTCTTATCTCTCATTCTTCTTTCTCCTTCTTCCTTCTCCTTGCTCATTTTTCTCCTTTTTTTTTTTTCATTCCTTCTTCTCTTTCTTCCTTCTCTTTGTTCTTTCCTCTCCTTATTCCTTCCTTCCCCAGACAATGAGCTGTGGAGAGAGACCAAAGAGGACAAATTCCCCAAGCAGAACCTCATGGAAGAGGCCGTTTTGAGTGGCTTCATGGCGCAGGAATTCGATGAGGAGGAAAAGCCCCGGAAATCCCACACGAGGGGGGGCTGCAAACCCAGCCCATGGAGTTCTGTGCAGGAAAGACCCCCCCCTGTGCCGGGAAGGCGGCTGGAGCTTCAGCCAGAGCTCAGAGCTGGTGGTCCAGCAGCAGCTTCACAACAGAGAGAAGCCCTACAAGTGCTTGGAATGTGGGAAGAGCTTCAGCCAGAGCTACCACCTCATCCGCCACCAGAACATCCACACTGGGGAAGGGCCCTACAGGTGCAGGGAATGTGGGAAGACCTTCAGTGATGTCTCCACCTTCGCTGCCCACCAGCGTGTGCACACGGGGGAACGTCCCTACAAGTGTGGGCAATGTGGGAAGAGTTTCAGTCAGAGCTCCAACCTCCTCACCCACCAGCTCCTGCATACGGGGGAACGGCCCTTCAAGTGCCCTGACTGCAGGAAGAGCTTTGTCCGCAGGTCCGACCTTGTCATCCACTGGCGCATCCACAGTGGGGAGAAGCCTTACGAATGTCCTGAGTGTGGGAAGAGGTTTCGGAGCAGCTCAGTTCTCATCAGGCATCAGCAGACACACACAGAGGGGAGGCCATACGAATGTCCTGAGTGTGGGAAGAGGTTTCGAAACAGCTCACATCTCATCAGGCATCAATGGACGCACACTGGGGAGAGGCCCTATGAGTGTCCTGAATGTAGGAAGAGATTCAGCCAGAGCTTTGCCTTGATCAGACACCAACAGACCCACCAGTAAGGGAAGCCCTACGAGTGCCACGACTGTGGGAAGAGGTTGAGTCAAAACTCCAAGCTCATCACCCACTAGCATCTGCACACTCAGGAATGGCCCTACAGCTGTGGGGAATGCGTGAAGAGCTCCTGCCTGAATTACCATCAGATGATCCACACAGGAGAACGGCCCTACCAGTGTGAGGAATGCAGGAAAAGTTTCATTGATGGTTCCAACCTCATCACCCACCAGTGCCTGCACACTAAGGAATGGCCCTACAAGTGTCAGGAATGTGGGAAGAGCTTCAGCATCAGCTCCTACCTGATCTGCCACCAGAAGACCCACAGTGGGGAGAAGCCTTACAGGTGTCCTGAGTGTGGGAAGAGGTTTCAGAGCATCTCAGTTCTCATCAGGCATCAGGGGTAGAGGCTCCTCCGCTGTACCAGCTTCAGGAAGAGCTTCAACTGTAGCTCCAAGCTCGTCACCCACCAACACATCCACATTTGGGAGAAAGCCTGTGAGTGTTGGGAGTGTGGGAGAAGCTTCTCCCGCAGTTCTGCCTTGACCTCACACAAATGCACCCACCAATAAGGGAAGCCCTATGAGTACCCCTGCTGGGGGAAGAGCTTTGTTTATTGCTCCAGCTTCTCCACGCATTGGAGGCCCAACATTGGATGATCCAGTGACCCACATTGTGCAGAGACCTGGTGATCCATGTTCAGAGCAGGGATGTATTCAAGAAGACACTTTTTTTGAGGCCTGTGACCAAACAGGGACAATTTGAGGAATAGGATGTTCCCCAGGTGACCACCAGAGACCCTCAAATGACCCCTACTCTAATATAAATGAGTTCCAAGAAGTGATGGGAATATGTAAAAGAATTCGAGGGGAATGTTTAGCATGTATGTATGAGTTTGGGAAATGTATTAATATGTATTAGTTATATAGACACAAATGAATATGTTAAA
Source organism: Coloeus monedula (assembly GCF_965178545.1). Taxonomy (NCBI): domain Eukaryota; kingdom Metazoa; phylum Chordata; class Aves; order Passeriformes; family Corvidae; genus Coloeus; species Coloeus monedula. Next base: position 108,973 of record NC_138816.1, on the reverse strand, counting down.
TAGCTGAGTGTGTGATAGGGGGAGATATCCCCTGTGCACACCTGGCACCGAAATAAAGTAAAGCTGCTTTCTAATAGTGAAATTACAGAGTTAAAGAGTTTAGTTCCCAATTTTCAGTCACATTTTCTTGTTGCCAAGCTCCCCCTCCACGTGCAATCCCCGGCGCCAAACGTGTTGACACTCCAAAAGCAGCCAGGCTGTGCAGTGGGAGGTCCCTGTGTCCCCACCTTGCACATCAGTGGGAGCTCCAGTCCTTGAGGGGTGTCCTTATTCCAGGGAAGAATCTCCACATCCCTCTCCCCCTAAGAATGGATACGCCAGGAGACACCACAGTTAAAATTTGGGATGGGGCTTTTGTAGTCTGAAGTCCTGCACTGTCAGTCAGATGTGCTCAGGCAGCTGTGCCAGCTCAGCAGCTTTGGATAAATTATCAGTGGAATCACTTGATTGTTCCTTTATCCCGGTATTTTAACAGATCTACTGTATCTTATCTCACTCCCATTCAACCCCAAAAGCAGTGGGAGCCCCTTTCTTCATTTACTGCTTGGCATGTATGCAATCAGGGCATTGTTCGTGTTGTTTGACCCCATTTGAGCAGAGCATCTGGCTAAGGACCCCCGTGGGATGCCCCTGCCCACTGTCGCACCCCCAGTTTTCCTTATTCTCTCATCCATTTCCCATGGTCCCTGCAATCCCCAGCTCCCCCCACAGCTTGGTTTTGGGGTGTCCCCAACACCCCGGTTCAGTATTGGGAACTCAGCCCCTTCACACTCAGTCTGGAAGCCAAAAGACCCTCTTCTCCACCCTCTCACACCCCCTTCCAATCATACCTCCAATCTCCAGGTTTCCCCAGAACTTGGTTTGGGGATGCCACCCACCTCTTACTATGGGGGTCCGACTTGCCCCTTTCACTGAGCTTTGTGGATCCCATATCCCTCCCACTCCGTTTATGGCTCCCAGACCACACCCTCCACCCTTTTCCCATCGTGCCCCAGATCCCCAGCCCACCATCCCCTGCTCTTGGTTTGGGGGGTCCTACCACACCTTTTCCCGTCCTGCCCCTACTGCTTCCCTCTTTCGCCCGCCCCACCCCGTTCACCAGAGAGCTCCTCGCCCGCAGCCGGGGGACTCCCAGCACCACCAGTAACCATCAGTACGGACCCAGCTGTCCCATCCCCAGCGCCGGGCAGGTCCCGACACCCCAAAAGCAGCCGCGCCGTGCCCTGCGGGGATCGCCGCGGCCCCGCCCCGCACGGCACTGGGAGCACCAGTCCGGACCAGTGCGGAGCGCGGGCGGGCGGCATCAGCCGTGCCCGGGCAGGGCCGGGCCCCGCGGGGCTCCCGCCCGCACTCGGCCCCCGCCGGGACAGCGCGGGGGGGCCCGGCCTGGCCGCCCCCACCTCCCCCTCCCCAAATTCCCCTCGCGGGGGCGCTGGGGGCGAGAGCGGAGTCCGGGGGGGCTGGTCCAGGTGGGAAGCGCCGGGCGCTGCGGCTCTGCCTGGCGAGTGCGGAGCCATCAGCGCCGAGCGCTCTGCACGGCTGAGCGCTGCCTCAGGGGTGGGGCTGCAGCAAGGGGGGACACCCTGCCCCAGCTGGGATGTCCCGCAATCGGGGGACCCCCACAAGCGGTTATAACGCCTCCGCCATCGGAGGAACCATGGGGTCACCCCAACCCCACAAAATGAAGGCAGGGGACTTCCACAAGCTATTTATTACCTGAAAATTGGCAGAAAGGAGCAGGATTCTCCCCAAAATGGGTTCACCTCATCCTGCATTACCGCAGCCCCCGAGAATAGGGGAGAGTCACCTCAGCCCCCGAAAATTAGCAGTATATTCCAAAAAGCCATTTATAACCCCCCAATGCTAGCAGAAATCAGCAGGGTCCTCCCCAAAATGGGCTACCTTTATCACTCCCTCTGGGGCCCCCCTCCCAAGTGCCAAAGTCACCTCTCCCCCCTCCCACTCCGGATTCTGGGTACCCCAAAAACTCCCTCAGGACGGGGCGTGCCCAGAAATCCCCTCAGGAATGGGGAATATCCCAAAATCCCTTCAGGAATGGCAGGTACCCCAAAACCTCCAGATTTGGGGGGTACCCTGAAATACCCTCAGGGACACGGTCCCCCCCATCCTGAACATCCTGAATCTTCCGCTATCTTATTCCAGATCCCTTCCCAGCCCTCCCAAACTTAATTCCAGCCCCTAACCTGCATCCCACCACTCCCAATCCCACTCCTCCTGGATATGAAGGTCCCTTTTTCCAAGCCCTGTTTCCTCCATCCCATCCCATCCCATCCCATCCCATCCCATCCCATCCCATCCCGTCCCGTCCCGTCCCGTCCCGTCCCGTCCCGTCCCGTCCCGTCCCATCCCATCCCATCCCATCCCATCCCATCCCTCCCAAACCCCATTCCTCTCTTCCAAACTCCATCCCACTCCTCCCAATCCACATCCCACACCATCACAAACCCCATCCCACCCCTCCTAGGGGTTTTGGGGGTGCTGTGGGATTGTGCAATTTTTGGGGTGGAATTGAGCCATTTTGAGGTGGGATCATGCCCTTCTGGGGTGGGATCAAGGTATTTTAGGTTGGGATTGAGTCATTTTGATGTAACAGATTGATCCCTCTTGGATTTGGGGCGCAAAAGCAATGGAGAAAACTCTCCCACATCTCCCCAAATATTCCCCTGAACCCCAAAATCCCAGTAAAATGGTGGAGGTTTAGAGGTCTTAATTCAATTTCTTTATTTTCACCGCAGTCTCAGGTGTTTTTAAGGGATGATCAGGAATCAAAAGAAAATCAAGGCCAAAATAAAAAGATTTACATGTCAGCATGGTGTGAGTATCCATGGGGTTGGGTTGGGTTGGGTGGGTGGAAGAGCCTTTTTTAGAGGGGTCTCCACCCCACTGTCTTCAAAATTTTGGTCTTTGCCCCAGTCTATCACCATCTGGCTATGCAAGACACTCATGGGCCACAGAGAATTAGAATAGTGGAATTATTTAGGTTGGAAAAGACCCTAAAGATCATCCAGTGTTGCTTGATACCACAGGAAGAAATGATTCGACAGAGCAGGTGAGACTTGTTGGGGTTTAAAGCCAACAAATCCACTCTTCCCAATGAATTTCTAATGTCAGCCTTTGTCCCAATGGATGCTCCTGTCCCTGTGTTGATCCGCATGCCTGTGGGGAACCAGGAGGATGTGGAGACCACATGCCAGGTGTCTTCCAGTGTGGATCACCAGAAACATCGGTCACCAGGTCTCAGCCCACCATGGATCCTCCAGTGTTCTTCCTGGAGCTGGGGCCCTTGTAGGGCTTCTCTTACCAGTGGGTCCGTTGGTGTGAGGTCAAGGCAGAACTCTGGGTGAAGCTCTTCTCACACTTCAAGCACCTGTAGGGCCTCTCCCCGGTGTGGACGCGCCAGTGCTTGATTAGGTCAGAGCTACGAATGAAGCTCTTCCCACAATCAGTGCAGCGGAAGGGCCTCTCCTTCGTGTGCATCTGCTGATGCATGAGGAGATCGGAGCTGGTCCAAAAGCTCTTCCCACACTCCCCACACTCGTAGGGCCGTTCCCCAGTATGGACACGCTGGTGGATGACAAGGCTGAAGCTGCGGTTGAAGCTCTTCCCACATTCCAAGCAGTTGTACGGCCGTTCCCCTGTGTGCAGCCAGCGGTGGCTGATGAGGTGGGAGCTCTGGCTAAAGTTCTTCCCACATTCCAAGCAAATGTACGGCCGTTCCCCAGTGTGGAAGCGCTGGTGGTATATGAGGCTGGACTTCTTGCTGAAGCTCTTTCCACATTCCGAGCACTTGTAGGGGCATTCCCCTGTGTGAAGGCGCTGGTGGACCACCAGGTCGGAGCTCTGGCTAAAGCTCTTCCCACATTCCTCACACGTGTAGGGCCGTTCCCCAGTGTGGATCTTCTGGTGGCGGATCAGGTGGGAGCTCCAGCTGAAGCTTTTCCCACATTCCAAGCACTTGTAGGGCTTCTCTCTGTTGTGAAGCCGCTGCTGGACCACCAGCTCCGAGCTCTGGCTGAAGCTCTGGCCACCTTCCTGGCACAGGGCGGGTCTTTCCTCCTCAGAGCTCCCTGGGCTGGGTTTGCAGCCTCTCCTCATGTGGGATCTCCAGGGCTTTTCCTCCTTGTTGATTTCCTGTGCTGTGGAGCTGCTCAAAATGGCCTCTTCCACGAGGTTCTGATGTGGGGATTTGTCCTCTTTGGTCCCCGTGCACAGCTCATTCCCTGGGGGAGGAGGGAAGAAGGAGAGGAAGGGAAAAGGAGAGGAAGGAAGAAGAGGAAGGAAAAAGGAGAGGAAGGAAGAAGACAGAAGAGGAATAAAACAGAAGAAGACAGAAGAAGAAGACAATGACAATGACGACGACGACGAAGATGATGACAACAACGACGATGATGAAGAAGAAGCAGAAGAAGAAGCAGAAGAAATGAGTGAGTCAAAGGAACAAGGAGAGGAGGGATTGAGGAGAGAGGAAGGAAGAAAGAGCAGGAAGAGGGAGAGGAAGGAAGTGAGGAAGGCAGAAGGGGAAGGAATGAAAAGGATGGAGAAGAAGGAACAAAAAGAATGAAAAAGAGGAAGAAGAAGAAAGGAGAGGAAGGAATGAGGAAAAGGGAGGAAGGAGCATGAAGAAAAAGGAGGAAGGAGAGACAGGAAAGAGAAGGAACAAGGAGAAGAAGGAAAAAGCAGAAGAAAGGAGAAGGAGAAACATGGAGAAGGGAGAAGGAAGGAGGAAGGAGGAGCGGAAGGAGATTTGCCTCTGTGCCATAGGGAAGGGGAAGGAGATCCCCTCAAATCTGTCTCTGGCAGGACAGCATTGGCAGCGGGGTTGTCCTGCAGCCGGGGGCGATGCTGGGCTGGGAGATGGAGCAGGAGAGAAGGGGAAAGGGGCAGTGACTTCCTCCTCACCTGTCTGGGTGTCCCAGGGCATCTTCCTCTTCCTTGCAGCCTCCTCCTCTATCTGGTCAAAGTTTTGGAATGAGAAATCCTGGTTTTGGTGGAAAAAACAAGATGTGAGATGTGCTGGATTGGATATTCCTCCTGTCCAACTCCATCTCTGGAAGTCACTGGGCATCACACTAAGACACAGCCCCCAAAACCCCAAGATTCAGCAAAAGTACCCTCTAAAGTAGGAAATTCAGCCCCAAAAACTACAAACCACCAAGATTTAGCCCAAAAAACAACCAAAATACGAAAACTCACCCCTCAAAAACGTCTAAAGATCAAGATTCTGCCAAAGAAAAATCTTTCAGGATTTCCCCCTCTCTGGTCTCTCCACTTTTGTGTTTCAGTTTCCCCTTGTCCAGGCTGCTGGGGGTCCTCCGTGTATTGGAGATCCCCACTCTCAAGGACCCCAAGGGTCCTGAGAATCCCAGAGGTCTTCTTGATTTGGGGGTTCTGGTGGTCGCTCTTATCTGGGCTGCTGGAGGTCCAGTGGGTCCTCTCATCCGAGGTCCCCCTGCTTAGGGATACAGGGGGTCTTGGGAGTCCTGGGGATGTTTGTTCCCTGACTCTCTGCTTCAAGATGCTGGGGGTTCCAGAGCTCCCCGCACTTTGGGTTTCCCACTTCGGTGTTCCTTGGAGGAGCCCTCTCCAACCTATCCCCTTCCCCTGGCTGCCGGCGGTGCCCCCTCTCTGGGTACTCCGCTTCTGGCTCCCGAGCGTACCCCCTCTCCAGGCTTCTCCGTCTCCGTGCTCGACCCCCTCCAGGGTGCTGGGGGTCCCCCAGCTCCGGTACCGCCCCTCTCCGGTCTCCCCTCTCTGGGGCTCCCCCCACACACCTCGGCTCTTCCGAAGGGCCCCCAAAACCGGTGTCCCACCCCCCGCCAGTACCGGGCGATCGCCACGAGGGCGGGCTGACAATGGAGGCGGCGGGACCTGACCAGGAAGCCCAACCCCCACTGCGGCTCCGGGAACGCGGTACCCCCTCGCCCACCGCCGGGGCTCTGCCGGCAGCCGCCACCGGGACCACGCCAAAAACGCCACCTCCCGGAGACCCTTCAATATCCCCCCAAGGGGCATTTCCGGCTCAGCTTTGGAATCCCGGAAGATCCAAAAATGAAAAGATCCCAGAAAAACTCTCCCAGGAACCCCCCATGATATTTGCGGCGAGCTCCCGCTCCCCGGTCACCTGCGGGATGCGGTGGGGAGGACCGATGCTCCCACAGCGGGGGTGCTGCACTTACAATGAGCTGTGGACTTGCGGCTCCTCCTCTTCCTGCCCCTGCTCCTCCTCCTGCTCCTCCTCCTCTCTCTCCCTCGTCCCTTCCTCCTCCGGCTGCTTCTTTTGCTGTTGAATCTTGGCTTCTCCTCTTCGTCCTTCATCCGTCCTCCCCCTGCTTCTCCTTCTTCATCCCTTCTTCGCCTCTTCTTCCTGCTCTTCCAGGCACCCTGGATGTGCGTACAGACTGGGAAAGGAGAGAGTAGAGAGCAGCTGCAGGAAGGGACCCGGGACCTGATCGATGCCCAGTTGGATCTGAGTCAGCAGTGCCCTGGCAGCCAGGAGGGCCATCCGTGTGCTGGGTGCATCAGGCCCAGCATCGCCAGCCGGGCCAGGGACGGCACGCACGGACAAAACAGTCTGGTGGGGATAGGAATTGAATTAATTACCTATCAAAATCATAGCAGGATAATGGAAAGTAAAATAGATCTTACAAACACCTTCCCCAACCCCCTCCCTCCTTCCCGGGCTCTCCCTCCTTCCACTGCCACAGGTCGATGGGCATGGGGGTCACGGTCAGTTCATCACATCTTGTTCCTGCTGCTGCTCAGGGGAGACAAGTTGGGAGTCCTTCCCCTGCCTCAGCATAGGTCCCCCACAGGGTCACAAGTCCTTGCAGCAAAGCTGCTCCAGGGTGGGCTCCTCTCCCCGGGGATCCACAGGGATCCCAGCACAGGCTTTCCATGGGCTCACATCCTTTTCGGGCATCCGCCTGCTCCAGCATGGACTCCTCCAGGGGCTGCAGGGGAATCTCAGCTCTGGCACCTGGAGCAGCTCCTGCCCCTCCTTCTACACTGCACTGGGTGTCTGCAGAGCTGTTCCTCTCGCATGTTCTCACTCTGCTCTTCTCTGGAACCAATTCGATCTGCCCAAGAACTTTTTCCTTCTTGAATCCATTATCCCTGAGGTGTGTCTTGGGGTGATTTTATAATACTGTATTCCCCTATTGTCTGCTTACTGCCCAGAAATGTGTCCCTCAGCTTTAGGCTGGGCCCGAGGGAAAGGGGGGGGAAGCCGACCGAATTCTTCAGCGTGGTTTGCATTCAAGGACTCACACGCTCCCCCACATTCTTACTGCTGCAGAGCTGAGGGATAACCTTCCTGGTTTTAGCTAACCTGTTAGCTGAGGCAAGAATGTTTCCCAGGACTGCATACCAGCATACCAAAATCCTCTGGAAATTTTTCTTCTTCTTCTGGAACTGTTCGGCCTAGCTGTGGTCTGAGAACCAGGTCATTGGACCCCACGGACCAGTGGGGAGGCTGCAGGGATGCCGCATCCCGGCCTTGGACCTCGGGAGGGGCTGAGCCAGCTACAGAGGGAACTCTAAGTCCACCAGCTTTCTCTGCATCAAGGAAGTTTAATATTTTAACAGCTATTCATTTTTCCTGTGCCCTGCTGGCAGTTTGTTTGTTAAATAATTTTTTTTTTCACTTTTCTCCAAGCAATTCCTTTCGTACCAGTGGGGGAGGGAGTGCTGAAAACCTGTCTTCTGTGGAGGAGATGTTCCTTCCAGAGTGTTTCCCCCTAAACTTGTCTCTAACTGAGACAAGGTGTCACTGCCATCTCTGTTTGACCCACCCTTGGCCAGTGGTGTGTCCGTCCTGGCGCCAGCTGGTGTTGGCTCTGCTGGACACGGAGAAACTTCTGGCAGCTTCTGGCAGAAGCCACCCCTGTAGCCCCCTGCCACCAAAACTTGGCCACACAAACCCAATACAGGCACTAATGAAAGAACTCTGGAAGCCCCTTGCATTCCCTTTGGGAACTATTGGTCGGCCACCCCTCATTCACAGGTCCCACCTGGCCTGCCCCATTTGTCCTGCAGGACAGGAAGAAAAGAAAGAAGAGAAAAGAAGGAGGAAGGAGAGAAGGAGGTAGAGAAAGAGCCAGAAAATGGGATCCTGGGAACAAGAGAGGGATGGGGAGATACTTCAGGATGGTAAGAGAGACAGAGAAGTGGAGGGGGGTATCTGTGGTTACTGCAGGCCCTGCTTTTTGCACGGATGACGAATGGAAAGCTGGTAGCACCAAATTCTGCTTGTGGGCTCCTGAAGTGGATGTCAGTGCCTTTCCTTGGGAAGTACAACACCTGGGCCCATTGTTGCTGTGCAGGTGATGGCTGCCCAGAGGAGGGAAAGGCTGGCAACAGCTTTCTGTCCTGGCACCTTTTGTGTGGGAGCAATCCTTGAGCTTGCTTGATCTTGGGAGATGGGTTCAGGAGGAGGTAAGAGCAATCTCAATAACCCACCATCAAAATTTGGAGCCTGGCTCCCTGGTCAACCTCAGAGCTGGGGCATCCCCATGTACAGGAGACACTCCAGGAATGCCCTCCATTCCCCCGCCTCCTGCTCACCTTGTGCAGGTAGAGGAAGGATGATGAGCCCCAGCATGAATCCCCCCACTCCTGTTGCCATCTAACTGCAGTTCCACCCTGAGCACCCCAGGGAACTGTTGGGAGAGGTACAGAGGATGTCATGGGACCCCCCTTCACATCTCATTCCCTCATTTCCACCTTTCTATGCCTTTTCCACAGTACCTCCAATCCCCAGCTGCACCCTAAACTCTGTTTGAGGTCCCAGCCCCCTCCCATTCCCCACACTGTGTGTATGAGCTCACCTAAGAGCTCCTCACCCACACCTGGATGAGCTCCTCACCCATACCTGGATGTGCTCCCGGCACCACCAGTACCACCAGTATGGCCCCAGCTCCCAGGAAATGGAAAACAAAGATGTGATTGGTGGCAGCCAACATGGCTTTACAAAGGGGAAATCATGCCTGACAAATTTGGTGACCTTCTATGGCAGGGCTACAGCACTGGTGGATGGGGGCGGAGCAACCGATGTTGTCTGTCTAAATTTATGCAAAGTATTTGACACTGTCCCTCATGACATCATTGTCTCCAAAATGGAGAGACATGGATTTGATGAATGGAGCATTTGGTGGACAAAGAACAGTCTGGATGGCTGCATGCAAAGAGTTGTGGTCAATGGCTCATTGTCCACGTGGAGACCAGTGACCAGTGGGGTCCATACTGGGGCCAACACTGTTCAGCATCTTTGTCAGTGACATGGACAGAGGGATTGAGGCACCTGCAGCATGTTTGCTGATGACACCAAGCTGTGTGGTGCACTGCACACTGGAGGGAAGGGATGGGCCATCCAGAGGGACCTTGACAGGCTTGAGGGGTGAGGCCGATGAAACCCTCATGAAGTTCAACAAAGCAAAGTGCAAGGCCTTACACCAGAATCATGGGAATCCCAGACATACCAGCAGGCTGGGTGGTGAAATGATCAAGAGTGGCCCTGTGGAGAAAGACTTTGGGGTGATGGTATATGAAAAACTCAGCAGGTGCCTGCAGTGAGCACTACCAGCCCAGAAACTAACAGAGTTTTCTGCTGCATCCAAAGGAATGTGGCCAGAAGATCGAGACAGGTGACTCTGCCCCTCTACTCTGCCCTTGTGAGACCCCATCTGGAGTCCTGCGCACAGGTCTGGTGTCCCCATCATAAGAAGGACTTATAACCGTCAGAGAAAGTCCAGAGGAGGTCACGAAGTTGGTTAGAGAACTGAAGTACCTTCTCTATGGAGCCAGGCTGAGAGAGCTGGGGCTGTTCAGCCTGGAGAAGACCAGGTGGTGTGGAGACCTCAGAGCACTTGTGCTAGTTCTGGCTGGGGTGGAGTTAATTTCCTTTGCACAGGCAGCGGGGGAGCTGTGTTTGGGGTTGTGCTGAACACAGGGCTGGGAACACAGATATGGTTTGTTTCTTGCTGAGCTCAGCCAGAACCAAGGCCTTTCCTGCCTCTCATATGGCCACAGTGGGGAGGGGGTGGGGGTGCATGGGAAGCTGGGAGGGGTCACAGCCAGGGCAGGTGACCCCAACTGACCCAAGTGTTATTCTAGACCTTATGGCAGCATGCTCAGGATATAAAGTGGGGGGAAGGACATTTGCAGTGGTGCTGTTTGTCTTCCCAAGCCAGTGTTCTGTGGGATGGGACACTGCTGTTCTGGAGGTGCTGAGCACCTGCCTGCCCACTGGAAGCAGTGAATTAATTCCGCATATCCCCTGCTCTCACAGTCAGACCAGGTTTCCTCACTGGTTCCACCCCAGGTTTCCCAGGCCAGAGTCTCAGATGTCTCATTCCATAAAGCAGTCGATTTACAGTGCAGTAACACAGAAACAACCGAGCTGGTGACTCCCAGGAGGGGCCTCCAACAAAGGAACCAAAAGGTTTTATCCACTCACAGTCTACGCATCTCAAGTCTCAGCTCTTGCTCCAGAGTCCTCGGCTCTTGTAGTGTCTCTCAGTTACCCTCCCTTGGCTGCACCACAGGCCCCTGGGCCCTTTATTGTGCAAAGGGTCAAGAGTTCATGGCCTCTTGTCTCTCTAGACTCCCCTCAGAGTTCAACCTGCAGCTCCACTGCAGCTGCCCCTGAGGCACCTGCACCAGGTGTGTTCACAACCCTGCAGGATCTCCTGGTGCCAGGGGACATTGTGACACTGCAGGGCCTCATGGAAACAAGGGGACTGTATTGGGTTTTCATGGCCAGCTTTTGGTAGTGGGGATGGGGGGCTGCAGGAGTGGGTAATGGTGAGAAGCTGCCAGAATCTTCTCCCATGTCCAGTAGAGCCAATGCCAGCAGGTCCAGGATGGACCCGCTGCTGGCCAAGGTTGAGCCCATCAGAGATGGTAGTGATAGTATATTTAAGAAGGAAAAAAAAGTTCTTGTACAGATGGAATTGGGTGCAGAGAAGAGCAGAATGAGAGTATGTGAGAGGAACAGATCTGCAGACACCCAGTGCAGTGGAGAAGGAAGGTCAGGAGGTGCTCCAAGTGCTGAAACAGAGATTCCCTTGAGATTGGATGCCCAAAATAGGGCTGTGAACCCATGGGAAGTCCACTGGAAACCACTGGAGCAGGTGGATGCCTAAAAAGAAGGATATGATGACTTGGGAAGACCATGCTGGAGCAGACGCCCTGCAAGGACCTGCAGGCCTCTAGAGAGAAGAGGCCATGATGGACCAGGTTTGCTGCAAGGACTTGTGACCCTGTGGGGGACCCAGGCTGGGGCAGGGGAAGGACTCCCAACTTGTCTCCCTGAGCAGCAGCAGGAACAAGATGTGATGAACTGACCGTGACCCCCACTCCCATCTCCCTGTGCTGCTGGAGGGAGGAGGGAGAGCCTGGGAAGGAGGGTGGGATAGGGATAAGGTGTTTTTAGGATTTATTTTATTTCTCATTATCCTGCTCTGATCTGGTTGGTAATAAATTCAGTTCCTAGTTCCAGACTGAGTCTGTTTTGCATGTGACTGTGGTTGGTGAGGGATCTCTCCTGGTCCTTATCTCAACTCCTGGGCCTTTCCTTATATTTTCTCTCCTGTGTCCAGATGCGGAAAGCAGGGACAGAGTGGTTTTGGCGACACCCAGCATCCAGCCAGGGTCAAGCCACCACCTGATCCTGCATGATCCAGGACTGCAGGAAAAGCTTTGGAAGAAGCTCCAACCTCATCAAGCACCAGTTGATCCACATTGGGGAGACCCTATGGATGCCAAAACTATGGGAAGGGCTTCACTGTGAGCCCAAAGCTCCCGGAACACGTCCAGGACCCATCTGGAGGAGGTCCCTACAAGTTCTCTGGCTGCAGGAAGAGCCACAAGGAGTCAAGGTCCAGCCAGAACTACCACCTGAAGTAAAAGGTGGCGACAAGTCTCAAGTCCAGGGCCCCAGGAGAACGTGGAGACTCTGATGAGCCTCAGGAAGGGGCTCACAGAACCCCTCATCCTGCCTCCCAAATCCCTTGGGATGCCCCATCCATCTCTGCATTCCCCCTTCCAAGATCTCCAGGCTCCTGAGATAAGCCCAAAGGAGTGAAAATCCCCAACCAAGGAGACCACAAACCCCAAAATTTTATCTCCATTCACCAATTTTCTCTTTTCCTCTACTTTTCCCCTTCCTGTCTTCTGCCACGGTGGGTGGAAGCAGCCAAGAGCCCAGCGCTGCCCATCCCGACCTGCCCCAGCTCCATCCCTGCTCCTCCTGCAGGATGCAAGGGGTTTTGGGGGAAAGGAAGGGTGGGCGCTGGTTGTGGGAGGAGGAGGAGAGGAGGAAGGATGAAGAAGGAACGGGAGAAGGGATGCAGGTATAAGAGGAGAAGGAGGAACGGGAGAAGAGATGGAGGTAAGAAGAGAAGGAAGTGGGATTAGGAAGGAGAAGGAGGAGGAGGGATGAGCAATGAAGAGCAGGAGGAGGAAGAGGAGAAGCAGGAGGAGGAGAAGGAGCAGGAAGCGGAAACGGAGGAAGCTCACGGGTCCACCGCTCAGTGTATCCGCAGCCCCACCGGCCCCTCCGCTCAGGAACATCGCCTCCACCCCCACATCCCACGGGTGACCGGGGAGGGGGAGCTCGCCCCAGATATCTTGGGGGGGGGGGGGGGGGGGGGGGGGGAGGAAGGGGGGAGCGCTGGGACGGTTTTTTTTGAGGGGGGGAGATATTTAAAGATATTTCAGATATCTTGGGGTGGGTCTCTCTATTGGGTTTTTTGGGGGGTGGGGGACCGTTTTGTCCTTGCAGGATTCCAAAGCTGAACCGTAAATGCCCCCTGGGGGGATATTGCAGAGTCCCCAGGAGGTGTTTTTTGGGAGGATGGTCCCAGTGGCCCCTGCCAGCAGAAGCGCGGCGGTGGGCAGGGATCACCCCTCGTGGTGGGGGTTGGCCCTGCCGGGTCAGGCACCACCGCCTCCATTGTCAGCCCAGAACCGCGTGGTGCACGCCCGGTGCCGATGGCGGGATGGGGGGGAAGTATGACACTGGTTTTAGGGACCCTCCCAGGAGAGCCAGATGGGGTGTGGGAGCTCTGGGACCCCCAGAAGGGGAAGAGTGGAGAGGGGCCAGACTGAAGCTTGAGGACGCGTAGCAGCCTGGAGGAGGAGGGGGCCCGGAGAGGAGGGAGCCTGAAGAGAGGGGAGTTTCAGGACCCCCAGGACCCTGAAATAGTGAACCTGGAGAGGGAAAACCCCTGGAAACCTGGAGGGGAGGGGGTACCCTGAAAGGGGGAAGCATGGAGAGGGGGGACCCCCAGGAATTTGGAGAGAGGAATTGCCTTGTAGCCCTGAGAGCGGGGACCCCGGAGAAGGAAGGAGCCTGGAGAGGTGGGGAGTCCTTGGATCCCCGGGATGCTGAAAAGGGAACCCTAAAGACAGGGGACCCCCAGGAGGCTGGGGGGGGGGGTACCCTGGAGATGGGTTGTTATGACCCACCTCTGAAGATTATACTGGTGTCTGTCTATCTATCTATCTATCTATCTATCTATCTATCTATCTATCTATCTTTATGTAGGGTTTTTTTCAGAACAATTTGGATGCAATGGAAAGGACATAGGCAACCATTTTGGTTGTTATTACCTGTAGAAATGCAACAATATAAAAGCATAAAAATACCACATAAGAAAATATATAAGGAAAATAAATTTAAAAAAAGAAAGGATAAGAGTAGAAAGGTATAACCACCTGCGGATGCACACATGGGACTTGATTGTTGCAATGTTGCTGTCAGTTGTTGAAGTAATGGTCACAGTCTTGATTTGTTGGGGGTGGGTGAAGCCCATGAAATACAAACTTCAGTGGGTTAATATACACTTGGATTTGTGTAGGAAGGCCCGTGTACTTCCCCTGGAAAGGGGAGTTTGCACTGCCTGTTACAACACTGTGGATTTGTTGCAACACTGTGGATCATGTGCAGTCCTCTGGTGGAAGGCCCCAGAAATGAGTCTGGGGCATTTCAAGGATCTTTGATGGTTTATGACACCTGTTAAGATATGACAGCTGTCTCTCAGTCATTGTAGTTGAGCTAATTATGCCCCATCAGAAGAGATTAAAACCTTCAGCCCTATGTCTGAGTGTCATAATGTGTCCCTCAGGGAGGGGGAAGTTTTTACAACTGAGCCAGTTCTGTAAAGAATGAAATTGCCCTGATCAAAAGCACTGTCCCACCTTGCTGGATCAGCTTCTTATAGGCCTCTTCTCTTATCTGGCTCAAAACCCAACTTCTTGCTAAACAAAGGTTGATTTGTCGTGGTGGTCATCCTCTGGGGCTCACACCCTCTGCACCTGGGCTGTTCCCTTGCACATAATCAGCAAAGCCCCCTGCTTTTGCAAATGGCCAATTGTTTGAGCCATTAACCCATAACATTCCAGTCTCTCACAGGGGAGACCCTCAGGACCACTAACAGCTCAGAGAGGGGAAACCTCAGAGAGGGGGAACCCCTGGGACCCCCAGCAGCCCAGAGAGCAGGGAGCCCTGGGATTCTGAAATGGTGGGCCTATAGAGGGGGGGACCCCCAGCAGCCTGGAGAGGGGAGGGAACATGGAAAGTGGGGAGCCCCAGGATCCCTGTCATGACCCACTGGTAGGGGAGTGATGTTTGTTATAAATTCCCATCAAACTGAACAAAGACCCAGACACATGTGAGGAACTCTATGTTTTGTTGTACCCAACACTTCCATGAGTTCTCTGTTCCCACCACAAACTCCTCTGAGGCGCTGGCTTACAAGGCACAGCACAGCTCCACAATGTTCCCAGTCCCACCACACAGTTCATGTGGATAATGGGATAGAACAGGAGAGGTGTGCTTTGGCCAGGCACGGCCAAGGAAGTAAACAAAGAATATTTCCAGCACTTCAATCCTGTGTTGGTGCTGCCATGTGGATGGGCCGGAGCTGGGCAAACAAAAAACAGAAGGAGAGGAGAGAGATCAAAAAGAGAGGCAGGGAAAACAAGAGAGAAAAAAGAGTGAGGGGGCCTGATCTGCTCCCTTTTCCAGTTCACCTGGTGCAGCCTCTTGTGTAAACCAGACTTTTGGTGGGTTTTGTCCCTTCTCCAGTGGGTGAGTCAGCGGGGCTGAGCACAAGTCTTGGGGAAGAGCAGGGAATTCATAGAATCACAGAGTAGACTGAGTTGGAAGGGACCCATCAGTATCATCAAGTCCAACTCCAGGCCTTGCCAAACCCACCATGGGCTGAGAGCATTGTTCAAATGCTCCTTGATCTCAGACAGGCTTGGAGCTGTGACCACTTTGCTGGGGAGCCTGTTTTAGTGCCTGACCAACCTCTGGGGTAAGAACTTTTTCCTGATATCTCACCTAAACCTCCCTGACTCAGCTCCAGCTGTTTTCTTTAGTCCTGCCACTGGTCACAAGAATGAAGAGGTTGGTACCTGCTCCTATGCTGCCCCTTGGGAGGATGTTGAAGAGCTCAGTGAGGTTTCCCCTCAGTCTCCTCTTCTCCAGCTGAACAGACGAAGTGACCTCAGCTGCTCCTCCTAAAACTTCCCCTCCAAACCCTTTCCATCCTTGTGGCCTCCTTTGGATGCTGTCCAATGGCTTCATGTCTTCTTTATGTTTTGGTGTCCAAAATTGACCCCAGGACTCAAGGTGAGGCTGCCCGAGTGCAGAGCAGAGAAGAACAGTCCCCTCCCTGGCCAGGCCTGCCATGCTGGGCCTGATGCCCCCAGCACACAGTTGGCCCTCCTGGCTGCCAGGGCACTGCTGACTCAGATCCAGCTGGATATCAACCAGGACCTCCAGGTGCCTTCCCACAGCTGCTCTCCAGCATCTCATTCCCCAGTCCATACACACAACCAGGAGCACCCTGTCTCAGGTGCAGAATCCTGCAGTTGCCCTTGTTAAACTTCAACAGTTGGTGATTGCCCATATCTCTGATTTATCGAGGCTTTTTGCAGGGCCTCTTTGCCCTTGCAGGAGTTGATAGCTCCTCCCAATTTAGTGTCGTTGGCAAACTTTCCTAGTATTCCTTGGAGTCGTGCCTCCAAGTCATTTATGAAGATGTTGAAGAGAACTGGGCTGATGATGGATCCCTGTGGAACCCCACTAATGACTGGTGCCAGCCTGAATTCACCTGTCATTGTCACCCTGTGTGCCCAACCCATGAGCCAGTTGCTCACCCATCGCGTAACACAGTTTCCAGCTGTGGGCTGGACAGTTTGTCCAGAAGGATCCCAGGAGAGACAGTATCAAGACCTTTGCTGAAGTCCAAAAAAGATTCCATCTCCTGTCTTTCCTGGATCAGCCACATGGGTTACCCTGTCTTAGAAGGAAATCAGGCTTTCCCCTCATGAAGTTATGCTGGCTGTAACCAATAACTGTGGTGTCCTCCAGGTATTTTTCAATAGCTCTTAGAGGAATCTTCTCCATTATATCATTGGGCACTGAAGTGACACTGACAGGCCTGCAGTTTCCAGGGTCCTCCTTCTTGCCCTTCTTGAAAAGTGGGACAACATTTGCCACCTTCCAGTCAGTTGGGCTCTCCAGTTTCCCAAGAGTGCTCAAAAATCAAGAGGCATTGTGATGACATCAGCAGCTCTAGGAGTATTTATTCTTGTATGAATCCCACTAGCCCCGACAGATTTGTAGGGGGATCCAGCTGGATCAGCAGATCCCACACAAGTTCAGGGTCTGCTGGGAGTTGATCATTCTTGATCTCCAGCTCAGGGCACTGAGATCCCCTTGGTCTGTTGTAGAGAAATGGCTGAGTGAACAGGGACATGTATACGTGCACAATCCAAGCTATATTAGTCAACTGTCCTTGACTAGGGAAAAAAGAGAAGAGCAATGCTGATGTGGCAAGCCAACAGGATGTTGGGGAGGGGGATGCTGACTATTGAAAGAGAAAGACTTATGTTAGTTAGTCACGTGCATATTAATCTGTAACCAATCGCCTGCTATTAAAGGCCGCGTGAACAGTAGCTGTAACCCAATAGTATGGAGCTTGCTTATGCGTGCTTGAGGAATTAGAGTGTAACTATGGGTCTGACAATAGAATAAATGGAGTTCCATCATATCTCTATGAGAAGCGTGGTTCATCCCGGCAGATCTCTGGCTATTGTCTGTCATCTGTGTTGAAGACAGTGGCAAAGAGTGCATTAAACACATCTGCCTTGTGCATGTCCCTGTTCGTGAGCTGACCATCCTCATCCTGGATCGGGACAATGTTATTTTTACCCCTCCTTTTGCCATTCATATATTTGAAAAACTTTTTATTGTTCCCCACATTTCTGGCAGCTTCAATTCCAATTGAGTTTTGGCCACACAAATTTTCTCCCTACAGTGTTGAGCAGCATCTCTGTGTTCTTCCTGTGTTACTTGACCCTTCTTCCACTGGGCACACATCTTCCTTTTTTTCCTTATATCCAAGAGGAGATCCCTGTTCAGCCACGCTGGCCTTCTACCTTGCCTGCTTGACTTCCAACATTTAGGAATTGCTGCTCCAGTGCCCTTAGAAGGTGATGCAGTGATGGACCCCAGCACCTGCAGAAACATTTTCCCAGGGTACTTTACTCATTTGTTCCCTGAACTGCCTGATGTCTGCTCTCATGGCCAGAGTTGAAGTTTTGCTGGCACTTTTCCTCCTGTCAACAGAGATTTTAAACTTGACTGCTCTGTGGTCTCTGTGGCTAAGATGGCCACCAATCTCCATGTTGATCACAAGATCCTCTCTGTTGACAAGCAGCAGATCCAGGAGGGCATCTTTCCTTGGAAGTGTCCCTTAGTTCCTCAAAGAATAACTCTTCATTATCCTGGGCCTCACTGAGTGGTCTATAGTAGACTCCCACAGTGACATCTGCATTATTTGTTTGCCCCTTGATTCTCACCCAGACACTCTCAACTCTGCTGTTGCCAGATGTGAGCTCCAGACATTCCAGCCCTTCTATTACGTCCAATGCCACCCCGTACCTCTTCTCCCCTGCTTATCCTTCCAAAAGAGCCTTTAACCATCCAACGGTACTCCAATCACAGTTGTCTCATCCCACCAGGTTTCACTTATGCCAGTGATGTCAAATCTCTGGCAGTGGGCCAAAGCTTCCAGCCCATCTTTGTTACTCATGCTGCATGCATTAATGTAGAAACATTTCAGGTGTGGTACATTGTGGCAGGATTGAGAGATCCTATTAGTGCTCCTTCCCTCAAGTTTTGGCACTCCATCTCATTGCTCATCACTGGTGAGCCTGGTTTTGTCCATTTCCCCCTTCTAAGCTCATTCAAAGCTCTGTCAACAAGCCCCACTGGCTCCTGTGCTAGAGCTCTTTTTCCCCTCTGAGAAAGGTGAATCCTATCAGGTGTCAGTAGACCAGGTGTTGAATAGATCATCCCATGGTCAAATAACCCAATTTTTTCCAATTGCATCAGCCTTGGACCCACACATGGATGGATCTTGCCTATTCCTATCAATATTATTCCTTGTTACCAGAAGCATCGAAGAAATCACTACCTGTGCTCCTGATCCTTCGACCAATTGTTTCAAGGCCTTGAAATCGCTTTTGATTGCCCTCAGATTTCTCTTTGTTATTTCTGTATATATCTCTGCCAGATTGAAAAACCAATAGCAGATAGTAATCAGAAGGCCTTACTAGATTGGAGAGTTTTCCAGAAGTGTCCCTTACCCAAGCCCCTGGGAGACTGCAGACTTCCCTGTGAGTTGGGTCCTGTCTGCCAATTGGGCCCTCCGTTCTCCTTAGCAGGGAGTGTCCTATTACAGCTACCCTTCTTTTCCTCTTAACAGAGGAGATTGTGATGCAGGGTACAGGTGGTGTTGCTTTAGGAGGCTCCTCTATCCCAGAAGCACCTTCACCCACCTCATCAGCTGTCCGGCTACCAGGGCCTCTTACTTGTTGTAGAAGGTCCAGGTTTTCAGATGGGGGAGGAACCTCCCTCCTGGTACATGCCATGACTCTCTTCCAGCCTTCATCTTCAACAGACCCTTGACCTTGCAGGGTTCTGAGTCCACCTGCTTCTCCATGACAACAAAGGTTCAAGTCTCTGAGAATCTGGAGACTGGAGTGTCTCTGAAAATAACTGCTCTAAGTTGGGCTTCTTGTGTTTACTGTCTGTTTAGGATTTGGGTATTTTGTATTCATTCTTTTCTATGCTGTGCGGATCTTCAGGGCCATGCTGAGGATCCCCTCTGGGCAGGGACAGCACAAAGCCATGTGCTTCCCTCACCTGACTGGTCTCCCTGTTTATCAGCACTTCTGTGTTTGTTTACCTGAAGCCCCACTTCACCTCCTCCCCACTGCTGGATCTGGTGGTGTCAGTTCTGTACTTGGTGGTACCTCCAGCACTGAACCCCCTCATCTACAGCCTGAGGAACCAGAAGCTCAAGGATGCCCTGAAGAAACTTAGGACTGGATGCTTTCCAGCAGCCACAGCCTGCCTGCTTTCCTCTGTCAGTGAGTCTCAGTGCATGTCATGGCAGATCAAGTCCCTTTCCTTATTTACAGATTTTTTCTTCCCCACTTGTGATGTTGTTGTCTTGAAGAAGAAATGTCATTACTCATCCCCTCCTGCTTTGGCATCCACCAAGCTTGTGTGACCCGGAGACATTGTGTGAATAGGGAGACTCACATGGTATTCAAATGAAATAAATTAACCTGCAGCAATTTTTTTTGGCCTTGAGATCCATCCTCAGCAGAGCGGGAATGAATGAGAAATGAGAACAGTTTTCTGGCTGCATAAGCCTTGGAATAGGCCCTGTGCCTGGAGCAGGAGGAGCTCTTTAGGACCACAAGGGCTGGGACTTTTGTTAGCCTGGGGATGAGGGATAGCTTAGAGGCTACAGAGCTCTCAGGATCTCCTGGAGAGGAGAGCAGGGCACACAGGGAGCCTCCTTTTCCTTTGGCCAAGCATCTTCCCCCATCTGTGGGCCTGAGTCCTCTCTGAGCTCCAGCTGCTGCTGAGCCCTTCAGAGGGACTGAGGCCACGGAGCCACTGCCCAGAGCACCCTGCCCTGAACAGACATGTGGGGCCAGGCCCTTGGTGCTGGAGAGAGCTCAGAGGAGGTGGGAGAGCTTGGAGGGAGCTGGGCTGGGCTGGAAAGAACTGGGGAGAGAAAACCTTTAGTGTCCATCTCACTCTGTGTGACTATGCAGGGGAGGACTCACCCCAGGGGTTTATGGTGCAGAGCCAAGGCCTGTGGAAGGGATCAAAGATTTCAAAGTGCCTGAGAGAGGAGGCTGCTCTGTGCCCTTGGTGGCAGGGACAGAGCAGGGAGGGGGCCCAGGACATTTGTCACCCGCAGCCTCTGTGCCCAGCCATTGCCAGCCCTGGCTGCTCAGCCCAGGTTTGCAGGGGAGTTTGGCCATGCCCCAGCTCCATCCTCCTGCAGGGCTCAGGGCCTGCTCCTGGCAATGGCCCAGAGCCCAGCAGAGCTCGGGGCAGGGCTGTCTGTGCAGGCCCACAGGTGCCACAGCCTGTGCAGGAGCTGGGAGCGGCTGCCCAGCAGGGAGGCTGTGGGGCACAGAGCCCCAAGGCTGCTGTGGGCACCACGGCACAGGGGCTGTTCCCACCCGCAGTGCTCCTGTCCTGGGCTGGGCCTGCACAGGGGGGCTGTGGGGACATGTGAAGGGAGCAGGACTGGGATGTCACAGGACAGGTTACAAACAGGAGCCATGAAGACGCTGCCAGGAGGTGACAGCAAGGCCAGCAACAGACAAGGAATTTCTGTGCATTGTCTGTGCTGTGCAGGGCTGCTTCAGAACAGGGAGGGGGATTTAATACCAGCAGACACTGGTACTGATGTTGAGGGATGCAATGGCTTCTTTGCCTGAGTCTTTACTGGAAAGGTCTCTCAGGTCTCTGTGTTTAGTGAAGGGCTTCAAGGAGGAGGAAAGCATGTATTGGCAGGAACCTCACTGAGGGGAAGAAGGGGTTAAAAGCCAGAAGATTTTGCAAGGAAGAAAAGAAAGAGTTGTTTTTGCTCAAAGATGACCTTGCAGCTGAAAGATGCTAATATTCGGTGGGGGAGATTTCACATATTGTGGTTGCTTTGGGTTGTTTTCTGTCTGCTTTGAGAAGTGGAATTTCTGCAGAAGATAACGATGTTGTAAAAAAGACCTAAAAAGCATTTTTCACAGGCCTAGGCCTCCTGGTGAGAGGGAAGAGAGATAAGAAGCTCAGAGATAGTAAAAACACAGCCTTGTGAAGGAATGTGCCTGTGATAGGCCCTGTGATGTGTTAAGGCAGGGAACAGGGTTGGTGTGCATGCTTTTTGCCCCTGTTAAGATGGAATAAGCTTAGGAGTATACGTGTCCCCATTTTGCTAGCATGGCGATAGAATAAAATCTACTCTTTATACTTCAGCTGTGGATTTTGGCCATCTTGGTTACCTGCATATCTTCAGTTCACCCACTCATGAAATCCCAGAAGGACAAATGCCAGTATCAGCTCCTGTAATGGCAAAGGCTGGAGCTGCCTGGCTGGGAGTATCCCTGTGGGAAAGGTCTTGGTGGACAGGGAGCGGGGCAGGAGGCAGCCATGTGCCATGGCAGCAAGGAAAGCCAGGAGCACCCTGGGCTGTGTGACCAGGAGATCAAGGATGTGGATTATCCAGGTTACTATGCCTTGGTTTTCGTTCCTCAACACACAAAAGATGTCCGAAAGCCTGAGCAGGTTCAGTGAAGGGCCTCCAAGGTGGGGCTGCAGCACCTTGCGTGTGAGGAGGATGAGGAAGCTGGACTTGGATTGGATCCAGCCACACCCACATTCCCTTCTGAGAAGAGGTTTAGAAAGCCAGGGGGTCCTGGGTATGTTTTGGGGGTGTTGGGGGTCCTCTCTGCACCTTATATCTCAAAAGGAGCTTCTCTAATAAACTTTGTCTGAAGCTCCCACTCTGCCCACAACAAGGGGAGCACTGCAGGGGGGCACTGGAGTCACTGGGGACCAGTGATGACCACTGGGAGCACTGGGACTCCTTCATGTCTCCCAGTTGCCTCAGTCCAGCTCCCACTTTGAGTGGGGGCTGTGTGGATCCCTGTGGTTTTAGGGATGGACATGCAGTAAGGATGGACAGCTGGCATTTATTGGGGGGAGGGAAATGGAGTGGGGGGTGCTGAGGGTGCTGGGGGTAGATGCTGAGGGTTTCCAGGTGTGGGGTCGTGGGGTTGCTGGCATTGTCCAAGTGCAGGATGCTGGGTGACAAGGGTGTTGGGGATGGCCATGTAAGGGATGCTGGGAGTGCTGTATGTACTGGATGTCCAGATGCTGGTGGTTCTGTGTATTGGGGGTGCCCAGGTGCAGGGTGCTGGGTGTTCTGGAGGTGCTGGGTGCACTGGGTGTCCAGATACTGGGGCTGCTGGGTGCTGGGGGTGCCCAGGTGCAGGGTGCTGGGAGTGCTGGGGGTGCTGAGTGGGTGCAGCTCCCATGCTCAGATGGAGATGCTGTTCTCCGTCTCCAGCGGGTTCAGGTAGTTGTATCTCAGCTCAGCCAGGTGGTTCCTCTCCTCAATCCGGTCCCGGATTTCCTCCAGCTGCCCTTGGAAGGCCCGGATGAGCCGCCGGGGTTCTGCCTCCGTGAACCACTCCTCAGGGTACTGTCCCAGGAGCCTCTAGAGGGGACAAGGACATGGACCCTTCAGCTTCAAACCCTTGGTGCCATTTGGGGGTTCTCTGGCAACCTGGTAGCTGTGGAGCAATGGTGGCCATCCCCCAACCTTGGTGGCACCAAAGGTGGTGACACCCACCCTTGTGGACACCTCTTGCAGTTCCCTGGGCCCACAGAGCTGTTTGGGGGGGCACATGGGGACCGTGAGGCCAGACTCACCCTGTCCTTGAGCTGGGAGCTGAGGAGAATGAGGGCCACCAGGATGTTGGCAGTGGTGGCCACTTCGGGGATGGTGTCAAGGAAGTGCTGGAGGAAGGCCCGGCCCTTCTCACAGGGCGGTGGGTGGCGCATGGAGGATGGGGCGTTGGGGACAAAGGCTCCCAGGTCATACTGCAGGGGGAGAGGTCACTGCAGAGAACATCCCCCCAAAAGAGCAAGGGGATGGGTGGGGACATCCCCCCAAAACCGTGAGGGGACAGGTGGGGGCATTCCCCTGAAACAGTGAAGAGACAAGTAGGGACATTCTTTGGCATGGGGAGGGGGGGCAGATGGCGACATCTCAGCACAGCAAGGGAGATGGAGGGGCGACATCTCCTCCAGTATGAAGAGGGGATGGATGGGGACATCCTTCTGGCATGAGGACACATTGGATGGGGTTGTAGGATGAGGACATCCTTCCAACATGGAGATAGGATGGATGGGGACATCCATCTGGCATGTAGGGAGGTGTGGCATAGACATTTGTTCAGGATGGGGACATCCTTCCTGCACACAGAAGAGTGGGAGAGGAACATGTCCCCAGCATGGCTCGAGGACAAATGGGGATATCCTTTGGGTCCCTGGCCCATGTCCCACCTGCCCATTGTTGACAGCCGCGTGCTGTGCCGAGCAGGTGAACATCACCATGGTGAGGAACTTGATGAGCTCTGCCATGGTCTGCAGCGAGGACGGAACACCTGGGTGGGGGTGGAGACAGCCAAGAGCGTCAGGGATCTGCCTGTCCCCTGCCTCCCCTGGGGACATCCTGTGGCAGCTGCAGGTGTGCTACCTGAGGAGGTCCTGCCCAGGAAGCCATTGGTGAAGATGTCCATCACCCAGGCCTGCAGCTCGGTGTCCCCGCTCACTGCTGCATCCCCACCATAGTAGAATGTCACAATGCCGGTGACAAAGCTGCCATAAGGATGAGGTGATTGTGAGATCCTGGAGCACTCCAGGACCACCCTCCATCCCCCGAAGCCAGTCTCACCTCTCAATGGCTTCCCAGAGCCTCATCGCGTCATCTCGGTAGTGGTAGTTGGGGACGTGGGACATGCCGCGGTGGCGGATGTCATCGGGGAGGCACAGGGACGTGTAGGTCACCTGCTCCAGGCCTCGCTGCACCACCAGCAGCAGCCCCTCGTAGGTCACCCCTGAGCCCTGGGAGGAGGGCCACCCATGGGTGGGGAGGGCAGGAGAGCCCAGCTTCAGTGTCCTCCAGTGTTCCCAGTACACCCCAGTACTCTGCACTGCTTGCAGGGTACAAGTCCTCCAACTACACACCCAGTGCCCCTGGTACTCCAATATACTCCAGTGCTCTCCAGTGTCCTCCACCACATGTTCTCTAGTGTCTCCCAGGTCTCTCATGCTTCCCAGTGTCCCCTAGTGCCCCCAGTACACTACAGTGCTCCCCAGCAATTCCAGTACACCCAGTGTTCCCAGTACACCCCAGTACTCCGCATAGATCCCAGTAGCACCCCAGTACTCTTCAGTGTTTCCAGTAGACCCCGGAGCTCTCAGGAGACCCCAGTGCCCAAAATAGAATCTGGTACTTCCAGTGCCCCCAGTAGACCCCAGCACCCCCATGCCTCCCAATACCCCAGAGCATTCAGTGGCCCTCAGTGCTCCCAATAGGCCCCAGTGCTCTCAGGTCCCAGGGCTCACCTTGTCAATGAGGCCACCAGAGTTGATGAGGACACTGCGAGCCAAGGTGTTGATGTGCAGTGTGAAGTGGAAATGGGGCATGAGGAGCTGAGGGGGGAACAAACACCTGGCAGGTGACCAGGGACCCCTCCATGGAGCTGGGGGGGCTGTCAGGTGGGGCATAACTGCCCTCAGATCTGGGGGCGGGGGGGGCAGTGGGTGGCCCTGAGGGGGGACCTTACCTTGAAGAGGGGGTGACAGGTGGGCAGATGGCGCAGAGTGGCAATGGCGAAGACCTCCCCAAACAGGTGAGTCCTCAGCAGGTGGGTGAGGAGCTGGTGGCTGTAGAAGTCGGCGTTGCGCACCCAGGTCTTGGCCAACAGCCAGTCCCACTCATCATCACTCGGCAGGAAGATGGGGCTGCAGGGTCCTGGTGTTTGGCTGAGCTGTGAGACACCACATGGTGGTCTAGGACCATTGTCATCCTCCTGATGGCAGGGTTTGGGGTGGGACATCCCTACCTGGATGGCGATGGGACGCAGGAGTCCATCAGTGCCCTGGTGAAGCAGGCAGAGCGGGGCCGCTATGTACTGCTGGCGTCCGTAAATGGTGTCAGCCGGGATGTCCTCCAGCACCTTGTAGTCCACAATGAAGATCCGACCTTCTTGCAGCTCCTTGCCCAGGTCAGTGCCATCCCCCAGTGAGCCAGCAACCATCTCTGGTGTCACCGGGAATTTGAGCGGCAGCGTGGTGCAGCGATGGATGATGATGGGGTTGTTGCCATTGAGGAACTGGGAACCGAAGAAGTCATCTTCTTGCCAGTGCTTGGCCACATACTCAGGGACTAAGGGGATGGTCAGACATCAGCACCCACTTACCCACCCTCCAGGGACATCTTGTGAAGCCCTGAGTTATGCAGGGGAAGGGCAGGGGACAGTACGCAAGGCACCCACCAATATCCCTGCCCTGTGTCCGGGAGAAGATGGTGCGCATCTCATCCAGGCTGTTCCAGGAGGTGCGTCTCAGTAGGAACCCTGACAGAAAGTGGGAGGCCCCTCTACAGGGCAGAGGGGGACCTCAGCACACCCCTTCTGTTCTCTGGCCCCTTTCCCTGCCATCACCCAGGTCCTCCCTGGCCTCAGGGCACTGCTTACTGGAAGATGAGGAAACCAGTGAAGTTGGTGGCCCTGATGCGGGAAAACTGGATGTTTGAGTCAAGTTCGAAGACTGAGTCCACGCTGAGGCAACGGGGCCAGCCTTGGGCAAAGTTCTTCCACCTGAGGAGCAGGGGAAATGGGAGCAGATGTCAGCATCACTGCTGACCAGCCCACCTGGCCAAAGTTGGCCTTGTCCCCATGTCCCTGCTGTCACCGGTAAGCCTCCTGCCGTGCTGCCAGCTCCCGATGACGATGTTCCTTGAGGATCTGAAGCTTGTCATCCACCAGCTTCTTCCCTGAAAGAAGGGAGGTGTCAAAAGTCGGAGCTCTGGACATCAAAAGCAGGATGGGGGCAGGGTGGGTCCTACCTGCACCCTCCCGCACCTCCACCGTGGTGACCCCCTCCAGCCACTGGTAGCAGGGGAAGCGATACAGGGTGCCGTTGGGGGCTGTCACCCGGACGTCCTTGCAGAACCAGGCGTCCTCCAAGAAGAGCCGCCACTTGTGCAGGCGGATAAGGACAATGGGGCCCAAGTCCTGCCCACAGTGCACAGACAGGTTCTTCTCCTGAAGAAGAGGAAATGACTTCTGGGGGGATGGGCAGATGCCCTGTGGTGGCACCAGGGGACACCAGGAGAGAAGGGGCTCAAAGCATCCCCACTTGATTCCATTGCCTCCAGGACCCTTATCCTCCACCATCCCCCAAAGTCCTTTTCCTCCATCCCCCCAGAGCACCGTTCCTCCAATCCCCCCCTGACCACTACCCACCATCCTCCCCAAATGGTTTTTTCCTCCAGACCCTGGAACCCCTTTCCTCCATCTCCCTCAAATCCCTTCCCACCATCCCCTTGTATCCCCAGGAAAGTCCATGCAGCCCCTCACATTCCTGGGACAGCCAGTGCCACCCCTCATGTCCCCACGACAGCTCTACCACCCCTTGTGTCCTCATTCCCATCCCCACCTTCCCTGGCTGGAACAAGAAGGGAACGGTGGTCTGGCGGCTCTCGCCGTTGCTGCCCACCAAGGTGATGGAGATGGAGTTGTTGGTCCCAGCTTCCACCATGTCACCTGTTGCCACTGTCACCTTGTAGGTGGCCATGACAAGCTGCAGTGATGTCCCGGAGATGCCTTCAGAGAAGAGTAAGGGGCTGTGGGGTGCAAACCTGCTGTTTTGGGTGATTTGGGTGTCGCAACCCCCATGGCCGTTGTGTGAGCCGGTGACAGGTCCTTCCTCCTCAGGGAGGTGTTATCAGATCACCACTACTGGCCAGCATCCAGTACATCTGATCTCAACGGATGTGGCGATGGGGACATTACCCAAGCGATCGCCCTGGGGGTGGCTGTGAAAACATTACCCAAATTATGGCCCTGGTGGTGCCTGTGGGGACATTACCCAAGAAACGGTCCTGGGGGTGGCCATGGGGACATTACCCAAGAAACGGTCCTGCGGGCGGCCATGGGGACATTGCCCAAGTGATGGTCCTGGGGGTGCCTGTGGGGACATCACCCAAGAAACGGCCCCGGAGATGGCTGTGAGGACATTACCCAAGCGATGGCCCTGGGGCTGGCCGCCAGCCTGAAGAGGGGCACTCACCGTGCGCCGGGAGCTTCCCGTGCCCCCGCCGGGTCTCCGCAGTCACGAGCAGCGCGAGCTGCCGTTGGCGGGCAGGGAAGAGCGGCGCCAGTGGCGGGGCCGGAGACGCCTCCGGGGCCAGCGGAGCCGCGCGATGGCTCCAGCGCTGGGGCCGGGGGCGCTCCTGGGGGCGGCGAGGGGACAGTGGGACCCCGGCACCGCCACCCCCGTGAACCGCCATTCCCGGGAACCGTGCCCCCCCCGAACCCCACATTCCTGTGCGCCGAGACCCCCCTGCACCCCATTCCCCTGGCTCTGGCACCATCCTCCATCCTCTTTCCCAGCCATCCCACCTCTCCCAGCCCCCAGCCTCTCCCTTTTCCTTGAACCTGGCACCCCCAGGACCCCCATTCCTGCCTCTCCCAGTCCCCAAACCCTTCCTCAACACCGGTGACCCCTGATCCCTCCTCCCTGGAGATCTCGCCTCTGCCCACCCCTATCCCCACCTTTCCTTGACCCTGGGACCCCCTGATCTGCAATTCCCGAGCACCAGGACTGCCTGATCCACCGTTCCCAGCACAGAACTATCCTGAACCCCCTTTCCCGGCCGTCCCGGCTCTCCAGCTCCCAGCCCCCAGTCCCTCCTTTTCCTTCATCCTGGGACCCCCTGCACCCCCATTTGTGCCTTTTCCAGTCCCCAACCCCCCTTTCCTTAACACCGGGGACCTCCTTAGCTCCTCTCCCCAGCTGTCCTGGCTCTCCCTAGCCCATGACCTGCTTTGCTCAACACTGGGGACCTGCTGAACCTCCCATCCCACCTCTCCCAATCCCTGTACACCCCATTTCCTTGACCTTGGGACTGCTCTGAATCCTCATTCCTGTGCACTGGGACTCCCCTGCACCCCCAACCCTGGTACTGGCACCCCCTGCACCAATTTGTCCACACCAGGCCCCCCCGAACCCCCTTATCGGGACCCCTTATCCTGCACTCCTTATCCACTAATACTCCCCGGCGCCCCCTTTCCTGGCCATCCCATCGTCACCAGACCCCAAGCCTTCCCCTCTTCCTTGGCTCTGGGACCTGAATCCCCATTCCTGCTTTTGCCAGCCTCCAGACTTCCTGTTCTTTTACACTGAGGACCTCAGGGTCATCCATTCCCGGCTATCCCGGGTCTCCCCACCCCATGACTCCCCTTTCCTTGAAACTAGGGACCACTGGATACCCTTTCCTGGGCAGAGGAACCCCCTGGAATCCCCATCCCACCTCTGCAAGACCCTGCACCCCCTTGAAATCATCTTCCCCAGCAACATGTACCCTGTGCATCCCCTTATCCTGCACCAATCCCCCCTGAACCCTCTTTCCTGACCATCCAACCTCTTCCCACCCCCAGCCTCCCCTTTCCTTGAGTCTGGGACCCCCAGATCTCCTAAATCCCCATGTTCCCCCAGTTCTCCCTACATTTCCCGGCATGAGGCTGGGAACGTAGAATGTGGGAAGAGGGAATGTGGGAAAGAGGAATTTGGAAATGTGGAGCAGCGGGATGGGGTTTCTCCTCCACCTCCTCACCATCCCGTGCTTCCCAGAGCCAGAATCTGGCTGGAATCTCAGTGTGGTGTTGGTCACTGTGTCTGTCATTTCTGCCATCATCATCATCCTCATTGGATTCGGCATCAGGGAGCTCAGGTGTGGTAACACCCGGGATAGGGCTGGGAAGGCAGCACAGATCCGCCCGGCAGCATTCTGGGGATCCTGCACTGTAGGGGCTGTCCCACTTTATGTTTTCTATCCTTGTTCAAGCCCCATGAATTCCCAGCCCAGCCCCACAGATCCTATCCCAGCCTCATGGATCCTCATCACAGCCCCACGGATCTCATCCCATTCCCACAGATCCTGCCATTCCCATGGATTCCCCCCAGCCCCCCCCCCCACTCTCCCTGCTCTGGTTGTGCTAGACTCGCAGCATTTCCAGGTCGGGGATGGCTGTGCCAGGGGCACTCAATCATCCGGGTGCAGGAATCCCAAAGTTCCGGCTCGGTTCTGGCCCTGCTCCAAGGGAGTCCTGTCCAGATACCCCAAAACCACAAACTGGGGGAGGCCTGGGCCAGGCTTTGACAGCACCACAAACAGGAAAGGCAGGGAGTGGGAAACTGGGGAGCTTTGGGGGGGGGGGGTCTGAGGAGTCCTAGAGTCAAGGAAAGGGGAGAATAGGGGTGGGAAGAGGTGGGATAGTCAGGAAAGGGGATGCTGGCAGGTACTGGTCCAGGATAAGGGCCCACAGGGTCTCAAGGGAGCCCCAGCGTCAAGGAAAAGGGGTGCAGTGACTTGGAGAGGTGGGATGGAGAGTCCAGGGAAAGGAGGGTCACAGGGTGGAGAGGCCTGGAATGGCTGGGAAGGGGAGTTCAGGAGTCCCTGGTGTGAAGGAAAAGAAGTCTGGGAAAGGTAGGAAGGGGGGTCCAGTGAGAGACAAGGAAAAGAGGGGACTGGGGCCTGGGAGAGGTGGGATGACTGGGAAAAGTGGGGCAGGAGGATATTGGTTAAGGATAAGAACACAGCACCACGGTCTGGGTGATGAGAAGGGGTAATGAAGAACATGTTTTTGTCCTGGCACAGTTCTCTGTGTGTGAGAGGTGTACCCACATCTTTGGTCCTTGCGAGGCTCTAATATGTGCAGTGGTACTTCAAGCTGAGAAGGACCGTGCAGAGAGCACCGCGATCTGATGGTGCTTTGCAGGTTGTAAAGGAAAGAGGACTGTGCCTTGAATGCGGTGTAAATACAAGTTTCCACAAGTTTCAGGGGCAAGCTCCAGGCAAGCTTGTTGTCCTGGCACAGTTCTCTGTGCAAGATGTAGCTGAAAAGCTTTCCGTTTAGATTCAGACTGCAAGAGAGGCAGAATGTGGTGCTACCTAGTGCTGAGAAGGAAAGAGCATGGCCCAGGCGAGTTTCGGCAGAAGCAGTGTGCTGGGGTGCTTTGCTGCCGGCACCGTGCTCTGTGCAAGAAGTAGATGACTGTGTGCCTCTGGGAGAAGGGAAAATGGCATGTTACAAAAGGCGAAGAACGAAGCCTCAGAGCACCCGGCTTGTGTGCGTGTCATACAGGCTGCAAGAGGAGTGTGGCTACCACTCATTTGCCTGCCAAATTCAAGTTAGCAGTCGTAAGGGGGAAGTTCAACGGCAGCTACTTGTGCTGCTGCTACCTATTCCTCTTCCAGCCCTCTGTGGAAACAATTGCACTTTGCTTTTGGCTCCAAGATGCAGAGAACACAACTGTAGATGCAGCAGAGAAGGGAAGTACAAAGTGCACCGGTGAGTTTGACGTTGTTGATGTGCAGCAAGGGGAAGGTGCAGCCCAGTACTGGCTTTTACTTCCAGAGCCTATTTGACGGGAGCAGCTGCTGGATGTTGGCAACAGAGCTGCGAGAGTAAAAAACGGGACAGTCCATGTATGTGATAAGGAAGGTGCGTAGTCCCACTATGCTGTGCGCACGTTAAATGTTTCTAGGAGAAGGATGTTTCTTAGAAACGTCTTTTGACCTGACACTTCCTTCTCTGTGAGTTATAGCTGCTTGGACTCGGTGACAGTGAATGTGTATGAAAGTGATTCTGCTGCAAGTATCAGGTTTCACAGGGAAGAGGGAAGGTCAGCAAATGCTTTCTGTTCTGACACCTCTCCGTCTGCTTTACTGTAGCGATGGACTCTGCCACTTTGAGAGAGTGTGATGATTCTCTATATATAGTTGAGAAGGGAAGTGTGAATTACTAGTGTGTTATGTCTAGTTTCTAGAGTCCCCTGCAAAGGGACTATGAAGGCCAGTGCTGGCTTTTTATTCTAGGATTTTTACTTTGGGAGCAGCTGCTGGACGTTTTGAAGGGGTTTGGGATCTATAAGAGTGAGAGGTACATAGATGGTACATGGAGCTTGAAGGAAAGTGCACATCTCCAGGGAGTTTGATGCAGTTCAGTGGGTGCGAGTTACATGTTGAGCAGCTGATCGCACAGAAAAGGTCCTAAAAGGAAGAGGCCGTGCTGAAACTGCCTTTACTTTTGCAGCCTATAAACTGCACAGCCAACAATGAAAAGATTCCTCTGCCACTTAGATGCAGAATCACTTTCTTTTATGTTTCCAAGAGGCAGGATGCACAGCGGAGCTCTTCCACCAACTGCTCGCACACGACTGGGGCGGCGCCAGCGAAGCGCTTGGCTTTTTCCCCGGCACTGTCAGCGCTCATGGAAACAACCACACGATAGCGCTACCGACTTGCAGAAGAAGGCCAAGCACCTGGCGCTGCTCGAAACCACCCCAAGGGCAGAGGCAAGTTGCAAACGTCCCTGCACTCAAATCAACGGTATCAGGGCAAAAAGATTTCCCTCATCTTCCCTTTCCAAGAGCAGACTCTTCTTTGCAATAGTCTCAAACGGCAACGCGAACTCCTCTGCCCTAACAAATCTTTTCCCTCTCACAGATTCTGCCCACCAACTTGAAACCATCTGGCAAAAACAGAGCTCACAACAGTGCCAGCCGAGAAAGCTCTTGCTGCCTACAACTTCAACTGCACCCATAAAACTTCCAGCATACCTCTGCTATCAACACTTTCCTTCTCAGCTCTAATTACCATCCTAATACTTCATTCCCACAGAATCAGGATACAAAGGGAATGGCACCAGGGACTGCTGACACATTAAAGCTACCAGGAACAAAAAGCTCAACAGCTTGGTGTTTGCATTCCCACTGACAGTTCAACAGCTCTAACCTAGCTGTCAGGAAAATTAATCCACAAACACCAGAGGTTTATGTCCAAAAAGGAAACAGAGGAGTCCTGTTACTTTATTCAAATAAAGGGAGAGGCCATGGGGCATTTCCCCTGGGGTCTCTCAGATTTTTGGAGGGCGCAGCCTCCTTTTTATCCCAATTTCCCGACTGCTTTTTCCTCTCTCTTTCCCCATTGGCTGAGGTACTGGTGAGGTACAGACTTCCCGAAATGCCTAATACCTAAGACTCTCTTCTAATGTATAACCCCCCTTTATTTTTTAAAATTCTTATGGAATTTATGGTTCTTCCCATTGTTTCTTTCATCTCTCAATATACAATTTCATTTATCAGCAACCTACATTTTGCTTATAAAGACAAATCTCTTTCTTTCCATTCATCAATCAGTGGAATCTCTCAGTGCTACTTTCATCAACCAGCAGGCCCAGAGCTTGTTTGTAAAGACAAGTCTCTCATTCCTTTCAATCCCTCCTCTTTTATTTTTAATAATTGTCTTTACAAACTGTAGTTATCTTTGGCTTAATTTTCTGTTCCTGGGTCTTTCTTGGTTTTGCAGGTATTTGTAGTGACATCATCTTCTATCCTTTTGTAGCCATCTCTGGATCTGTAGGCATGGCTTCTGCCTGCATCCCCTCGATCCCATGTTGAATAAGTTGCACCGAGCAAGGAATCATGCATGGTAAAAAGATTAAAGTTGCTACAGCATATAAGAGGGAAAAAAGCATTTGTTTAACCCATAGTCCACCAGGTGACCACGAAAACATGTCCCATTCCCATCCTTTCCATGTTTGGACCGGTACACGAGCTGATTTTCTTATTCTTTTTGTTATTTGTTTCACTACTTTTCCATTGTCACCTATTTGAAACAGCAGTTTGAGTCATTTAATTTTCTACACACTCCCCCTTCTTCTGCTAATAGATAAACCAAAAGATGAAGTCCAGTCACAAATGCTTTTTCCCACGTGTACACCTGTTCTACTTAGACAATAAGCGCCTCTTTCAATAGAATGAAGTCGCCATGGACTTTATTCTTCACTCCAAAATCCCGTTCCACTATGGACCTCACTCAGGGTGCTGACCCACCATTTAGGTTTGACCGGGCTGGCCACCCATGGCCAGTTTTCAGATCCTTCCAGTCCTCCTCAGACCCAACAATTGCTAAGGTTCAAGGTTTTTGCTACTTCTTCTCCTAAGACTAAAAAATTATTTCCCCACCTCTGGCCCAAACCTAACTGACAATATAAAGGTAAGATTATTAGAAAAAACATTCTTATGGTGTAATCCAATCTCCTAATCTAATTTTCAGTTTCACGTTTTCTGCACCAGCTGTGGCAAGTGAAGGCACAGAAACAGCTTAACACAAAGAAAACAGTGACAAGTATTAGCCCCTCAGTGAGTGGAGATTCTAGAGGAGGGATGCCCACACAGACTATTTCAGCAGATGGTCTGTGGGTAGGCACACGGGGCTTCCCCCGATGTCAAAGCACTGGCTGCTGCTCCGGCCCACTCCTGCAGTGTGTCAGTCACGGCCTCCCGGCCTTCTCCTCCAGCTGAGATGTGCAAATCTCTGAGGCTTCAGAGACCTTGACTCAAGGGTGAGGGGTTCACCTGTGTTCAGCTGTCTTGATGGCTGTTTCTGTTGTCAGTGACACTTGGAATGGGCCACGCCATTTCACCACCACTGGCGCTTCTTTCTACTCCTTAACTAGGACTCAATCTCCTGGTTGGATGTTACAAGCAGCAAAGTCCAAAGGTGGGGTCTGTGCCAGCTGAGCTTCCTGTCAATGAGATTTCACAAGAGACAGTATCCAGGCCACACACTATTTTAAATATACATACCCCCCCACTGGGTTGAGAGTTACAAGGGTAAGGAATTCCAAACATCAGTTCAAAGGGAGATAATTGAGTATCTCCCCTGGGTCTGGCCCTTATTCTTGCTAAAGCCAGTGGCAAGAGCCATACCCATGGTATCTTGGTTTCTCTCAGCAGCTTCAGAAGATGTTTCTTTATTTCCCCATTCATTCTTTCAACCCAGCCCGAACTCTGGGGGTGCCAGGGGGTTTGGAGGTTCCACTGTGTTCCTAAAGCAGCCATAACCCTCTGAAGAATTTTTCCTGTAAAATGAGTTCCCTTATCTGAGTCTATTGCTTCCACAATCCCATATCTTGGAATTATTTGTTCCAAACATACTTTAATAACTGATCCTGCAGTTGCCGAAACAGCTGGAAATGCTTCTGGCCACCCCAGAAAATATTTAAACCTTCCCACTCAGGGCTTTTTGGTAAAATCCACCTGGCATCTCTGGAAGGGACGTACAGCCCAAGGCCTCCCTCCCCTGGCAATTTTCTTTATGACCCTGTGATTTGTTTCAGCACAAATCGAACACCCCTCAATAGCTTGCTTTGCCAGAGTAAGAAGACCCACAGCAGTGTACATTTTGAGGAAGGCTTCTGCCAGTCCTTGGCAATGGATCCCTTCATGGAGTTGTTTTAATAACTGTAAGGCCAGAGCTTTTGGTATCCACTCTTTACCATCCCAATAAACCAATTATCCCCTCCTTCCTCTGCCCCACTCTTTAATTATCTCAAGCTCCTCTGGTGGAAGAGACAGTTCCTCTGGCAGCGGTGCAGTTACTGGGAGCAAGGGGAGGATCTCTGAGATCTCTGGCAACAGTGCAGCTTTCCGAGCCTCCTCATCAGCCAGTCGGTTCCCTCTTGCCTCCCCTGAGCACCCTGCCTGGTGTCCCCTGACATGTAGAATTGCCTCCCTTTTTGGTAAATTCACCACCTCCAATAGGCGAGAGATGAAGCTCTCATGAGCGAACGTTTTTCCCCTGCAGGTTAATAAACCTCTTTCTTCCCACAGTTTCCCAAATGCACGTATCACCCCATATGCCTGTTGAGAATCAGTATAAACATTCACTCTCTTGTCCCAGTACAATTCACAGGCTCTCACAAGTGCACACAGCTCCGCTGTCTGAGCTGATCAGGTGGGTGGTTGATGGTGGACACAAAAGACTGACACTGAAGATGGTGGCAAGCATCAGCACTTCATTGCAAAAACCCAGCCTTTTTAAGCACTTAGCCCGTTATCTGTTTCCATAGTTTTAAAACGTAACAAGCATAATTCAACCAACCACCAGACACCATGATGTAAGCACGTGATGGTCAAGCAGCATGTTTTTCTACCCCCAGTACAGCTATGTCTCTTTCCCACAGTCCTTCTCTACTTAGCCGAAGTAACAGGCCCAAGCCATGATTTTACAAAGGTAACAAGGCCTTCATTTTATAAGGTTTTACCTATACACCACATCTCCCCCTTTCTTTGTTTTTTATGGCAAGGGTTCATGTACGCTAATGCCAAAACAGTCTGCACCTGTAAAGCCCTTATCTTATTAAGACTGTTACTGGTCATCTGCTTGTCACAGGATAAGGTACATGAAATACAGATCACAATCAATAAAAACCCATCAAGAACAACCATGCCACTTACAAAGAGACCCACAGCATAGGAAAACAAAAAGATAGTGTCCGATGTCCCCAGAGAGAGAGCAGCTTCTTCTTCTGCACTTGGCAGTAAGTGGCTACTGTTTCAAAGCTCATATGGCTGAGGCTCAGGGGCCCTGCTGTTTAGGCAGGAGGGAGTCCATTAGCTGGAAATTCTGACTTTAACGTTACAAATGCCTTTCTGGAAGCATGGAACAGGGAATAGCTGAAGAAGGTCAGCAGGAACACAATGGCACGATGCTAGCTGCAGTGGGATGCAAGGCCTCTGTTGGCAGGCTGCCTCTGTAAGCCTCTAGGCACAGCCATGTTCCTGGCAGCCCTACTCCTGCTCCTGCCTTGGCCATGAGGGCTGGATGGTGATTGGGTCATTTTGCCTCTCACTGGTCTCATTTTCTTGGAGGCGATTGATGCTTGTCCAGTTGAGCAGGTAACCACGTTAGACCTGTTGGCAATAAAACACATGTGTACATTCTCCCCCTAGTTAGTAAATCAGCTGGGCCTTGCCATTGCACACTCAATTGTGGATTCTTACGTAAAACCTTTTAGAAATTGGTTCCACACATGCAAATCTTCAGACTGGTATTGCTCTGCTGGGGATCAAAATTAACGATCTGCTTTCAAAAACTTTAGTGTAAGTACTGTATTATCTAAATGTTCCTGAGGAGCCATATTCCTCCTTCTTTGTTTCCGGGTTTTTTTTGATAACATGCGCGTCACTCGCTATGAACATGAAAGCAACATAAAAGCAAGACAATATAGGTAAGAAAACAATAAACTCACACTGAGCAAAATAAGCAAGGTAATACATGTAATCCACAGCACATGACAAAAGGATAGTGATTTAGAATGATACACCCTCAATTGCCTAAATACTGTACCATCACCCAGAGTCTGCAGTAGCTGGTGAGTCCCGGTTCACAATGAGGACCTGGAGAAACCTTCCTGGGCAAGGCTTCCAAGTGTACTTTGAAAGGGGGTCCAGCTGTTAGGAGCCCAAATTGGCAAGTCAAAGTGACCTGATTACATGTTTAGTGCAGAAACACCTGGGTCTGTTGGCATACCTCCCGATCAGCTAGGGCCAGGGCTTGGCCAGAGCCAAGGCCTTAACTGGAAAGGTTTCCCTAACATACCCTACAAACAAGCCTTTATTAATAGCAGCTGGGAAAGTTTCCTATATAGATACATGTCTTGCAGATAGCTACACAATGGTATGTGAAAGTCTGTAAAGGAGCTGGATTTGTCATTTATCTTTAGCTAAGTAGTCAATGGTACCATGAACAAACTGCAAACAACCAAAGAAATGCATATGTATAACATCAAATAATATCTTATGGATAATGCCCTTTATAAAAAGTGAATTCACTGTATGACATTAAGAACATATTCAGAATCATTAATACAGCAACAGCAAATGATCTAAGAAATTGAGAGCATATTTCTCCACACATCTATGTATGTATGACAATAAAGCAAAATAAAAGCAAGAAAGAAAGCACTAAGCAGCTTACAATTAATAATATCCATAACCTGGAATTGTTACTCATCCTTCTCTGCTACCTATGAAAGATAAAACAGCAAAGATTGTTATGAATAATCATCTTAATTGAGCAATACAGAGCTCTTATACCCATCGAATTTTAACTTCACTCAAACTTAATGTTACTTAAACATAACAGAAAGTAAACAAAACAGAACTTAAAGTTAACATCACTGAAACTGAACAAAAATTAACTTGAATATAACTTAACAGAAATTAAAATAACAGAACTTAAACTGAACACACTTAAACTCGAAACTTAGCAGCACTTAAACTTGTCAGAAATTAAACTCAACAGAACTTAAGCCTAACAGAACTAAAATCTAACAGAACCAAATCTTAACAGAACCAAAATGTAACAGAACTTCAAATTAACAGAACTTAAACCTAACATCACTTAAATTTTACAGAACTTAAACTTAACAGAACTTAAAATTAACATCACTTAAATTTAACAAAACTAAAGTCAGAGTTGAGAGTGTTCCTTTAAATGTTTCAGATGCAACAGAATTTAACTCATCTTGACTCTATCATTACAAGAAAGCTACCAAAAATTTATCATACAACAGTTACACATCAATGAACAATAAGCAAGAAACAACTGATTCGTAAATGAAATAGCAGCAACATGGATTTACTGGAGAGATTACAAAGGTGTGGCAAATACGTTGTGATTTTACACAATTTAGTTGTGAGAATAGCTCATGGTAGATATAAACATTATTGAAAATATCCTTTCACAGTCAGGACTTTTCTGGTATAAGCACAAGTTTAAAGGATTTTCCAATTTGCAGCTGTACCCCCCAAAAATGACAACACTGTATGTCTTTCAGTAGTTTTCAGGCATAAGCATAAGTTTGCTAGGGTCTTTTAAGGTGCAGCTTTACTCAGAAAAATTGTAACAGTATATATATTAGCAAATTGGACTTAAAACCTGCTCAGTTTGCAGATGGTAAGACAGCCTTTTGTGATTGTCAGTACAATAGATTTGATCTTGGACTATTAAAGGTAATGGGATATGAATACGTAAGGATAAAATACCAAGGACCTAGTCATATAATACTGCCTTGAGTTTTGCACATGTAGCTCTGTTAGGTCAGTGGGTGTGTAAGACTAACACGTACACATAAACAGCTACAAAGCCACAGTTTCAGGTAATTCTGAAGGAATGTGCTACTGTTTACTCCACTGTGATCCTTTTCCCATAAGAACAGAGAATATTACAAACTCAGCCACTGAGCAGATAACACATACACATTGGGCAAGTCTGTTCTGTAAGGTGGTGTCACTTGTAGTCAATATTCTGGTCCATGACTGTACTTAAACTGTTTTAATATCAAGTCCAATTTCAATTTATGAGTGGAAAGGAAGAATAACTGCACTTGAACCACTAAATCGCTGTACCAATTTGAAACGCTGTCGCATGTTTTTTCATGGCGGAATATTCACAATAAAATTACCTTATGAAAGCTGTGGGGCAAAAAAGCAAGCGAAGCCTTGCCTGCCTTTACAGTGGGGACTTGTGAGGCAACTACATCTTTAACTGGAATAGCTCCTGAAGATAACATTGATGGGGGAGTGAGGAAAGGAGTGCTCGATTGATGAGTGGCTAAACTTACCATGGGCCTCACCCAGCTAACTGCTCCCAGTAACTCTTGTAAATCATTCAAGGTTTTGACATCAGGCTTTAGAGTTAATTGCTGAGGGGCTGCATAAAGGTAAGTTATGCTCTGAGGGCACCGAGATTGTAAATATTTTTCCAAGTGTACAAGTTTCTAATTTTTGTGGTAACAGCTAACATCATTGTAACTGAGCAAAGAACCAGTATTAATTCAGTCCAATTAGACATTTTAAAATCAAAATTCTTAGAAAGGCAGTATACATCTTCCATGACAAGTTGTACCAATCATGCAATATATAGGCATTTCTGTTGAAGAATTTTGGACCTTGCAAAACTGCCTCAAAGCAAGGAATTACCTAATTCTACTGACATGAAGGGCACTACATTCATATCACTAGCCTCAAATCTTTCCAACAAACAATCCTGTCAGAACCCACATCCCACTGAAAATACAAAGCAACTTTTAACAAAAATCAGAAATGATCCTGAGATGCAGTAAAACATTATTTTTTAACACGAGTAATTTGCATTCATAAAGACACTGAGTTTAGGACAAATTAAGTGTTTCCCAAAAGCTCAAAACGAGATAGAAGTTTTCCTAACTATGAAATGGAATGTAAACGTATGGTCTTCTTGTAGGTTACCTTATCCCTTCACTTCCAAGTAGCTCTTGGCGAGGGGGCTGTGTAGCCCACAGAGTCTGGAGGGCCCAGAAAAGGGGGGGGGTGTCTGTCACATGGGTAGCATTCCTAGCAGTCCCTGTAGCAGGTACGCACAGGAGTTTTTTTAACATCAAAGCCATTCTCATTTAGGAAACAGTTACAGGGTTTTTTAACCCATAATGAAAGTTGCTCCTATGTGGAGAATGTGCTGCAATATCTTTAAGCTGCGTCCACGCTCCCGGGACACCTCCCCACTCCCAGGATACTCATAGTCTCGTGGTTTTTCGTCCAGTGAACGCCACTGACCTAACCTTATAGGCTGTGCTGGCATCTTGCTCTCCGTCAGATTGTGGTCCTCAAAAAAGTCCCCTGTTGTTGTAGCAGGGTCTGAGCTCTGCGTCCTGCTTGCAGTTGAGGGGTCCAGGGTCGTAAGGGTGAGTAGCAGTCCATGTCTTCATTGCAATCTGACATCCCATTGTTCTGGATCTGCGGGGCTTCACTGCTGGTCGGTTGCAGTCCTCCTCCGCACCGTAGCCTGAGATCCCATCATTCGAGCACCAGATGTTGCGATAAGGAGCGATGCACAGTCTCCCTTTGTAGCTGCCTCCCATAACGCCTGCCCTGCTTCCTCCCACATTTCGACAAAAGAGGCGGTCTGTACATCTGCTCTCACCCCATTTCTTCTGCACCAAATGAGCAAGGTTCGTAGCGCTCGCTCCTCATGTTTGGTGCCTCCCTTTTGTAATATTCACAGCAGAATTTTCAAAATAGATTTTTCTTCTTCTGACATTTGAGCCCCCATGTCTATGTTCCCAGTCGCTCACCTGGGGTCTGGTGTCTCCTGCTTTCGTAAATCATCCAAACTTTCAGGCTCTTACCCTCCGCCTTGTACTGCTAGACTGGGCTCCACTGCCGGGGCTCTCAGGTCTGCAGTCACGACCCTATCATGTTGGGGTCACCACTGTGACAGTGGACACAAAAGACTGACACTGAAGATGGTGGCAAGCAGAAAATTAGAATGATGGAATTATCCAGTGTGTATGTATCCGATGCTCTCTCCCTAGGGCTACCCATGCATATTTATTCAGAGGGGTTTTTTGCACTAGTGGTACTGACAACCCTGAGGAGGCAAATCCCCATTCCACCTGAAAAGCATCTGTAGGATGAATAGGGCCCAGGGCTTGGTGAGCTGTTGCTTCAAAAATCAACAATTGCAGTGCTTCTTCTTGAGAAGCAGTCCATTCCCATTTTACCCCTTTTCTTAACAAGTTATAAAGAGGTCTGGCAATTATGGAAAAATCTGGGATGTGTTTTCTCCAGAACACTAGTAATCCTAAAGCATGTTGGAGATCTTTTTTGGATTTAGGCATTTTAATCTAATCTAAAGAGGTTAGGGTATCAGGTGGGATACATGTCATACCTCCTTTCCACCAAATTCCCAACAATTTCACTTCATGTGAAGGGTTTTGGATTTTTCTGAGGGAATTTGCAAATCAAGGCTTTCTAAGTGGGAGGTTATTTTCTGTTTGCTATCTCTCACTTCTTCTATTTCATCTCCTCCCACAAGGATATCATCAATGTATTGATGAACAGCCTCATTGTCAGCTTTGGGTATTTTTTCTAACTCTTGGGCTAAAGCGTGATGAGCCAGGATGGGGGAATGTTTGTACCCTTGGGGAAGCCTAGTGAAAGTGTGTTGCTGTCCTTGCCACGCGAAAGCAAAACGGTCCATATCTTCTGGCTGTAAAGGTATCATAAAAACCATGTCTTTGACATCTCTAGGTGCCATGATTGAATGAGCCTTTTCTTGAATCAATGTTATTAATTCTGCCAGATTTGGGACTGCTGCTGTAAGAGGGTCTGTGTTAGCATTTAGCCTATGAGAATCTATTGTCAGCCTCCACTTCCCATTAGGCTTTGGCACTGGCCACACTGGAGAATTGAAAGGAGAATGAGTATTAAGTATTACTGCTTGTTGTCGTAGCTCCTGTATCACTGGCTTGATACCCTCTTTGGCACCCAGGGGGAGGGGATATTGTTTCACATTAGTTACTTTGCTGAATGGTAGGGAGGGTGCAGCTTGGAGCAGTCTGATGTTAAAACGTGGTGTGCTGTTATAAATAAAGTATGTAATTCGTGCTATTATGTATAAAACTGAAATGTAGACCATGCAGAGACAGAGTTTTAAAATCCCTCCACCAGCCTGGCTGAGAGAAAAATTTCACAACACT
Source organism: Coloeus monedula (assembly GCF_965178545.1). NCBI lineage: Eukaryota > Metazoa > Chordata > Aves > Passeriformes > Corvidae > Coloeus > Coloeus monedula. Next base: position 67,402 of record NC_138816.1, on the reverse strand, counting down.
AAAAGAAGTTCTCTCACAGATGTAACCAATAAGTGAGGATTCCACCTAGGTGGGGTTGGATCTTATCACTGGGACATTCACACCATGAGGACTTGATCACCACCTTCTGGTAGCTACATCTCATCTGATAAGGAATTGGACATTCCGGGAACTAAAAATAACTGTTCGGGGAACCAGAGATGGCCCATCCATCAGCAGAAATGGACCACTCATCACCCAGGATGGACAATTCATCAGACCCAGGAAAGGCTTTGTGCAGCCCAACTCCGGGACAAGAAAACTTCATGAATATGCTAAAATTACAAGAAGAATAGAATTAATTTGGACTCTGCCCAAGAACTGTATAAGAAGGAACCAGCCGAAGCAGCATTCGTGAACTTGGGAGGTCTGGTGCGATAGAGATCAGATCTGTACGTGTTCACCCAGCTCCGACCCTGGGCTTGGCGCTGCTTTTCTCGATCGTGGCTTTTGAAACCGATATTTTGGTCGCATAATAAATGTTATTTCTTTATAAATTTTGATTGGGCAATTTTGTTTATCTCAAAATGGTGATCCCGACGTGATAGGATTTGGGGTATCGCAGACCCCTTTTTTGGTCAGGAGGCGCCCCGCTAATTTTTCTAGCAGCTTGGCCGGACAGGGGATCCTGCGGACCAATCGTATCAACGAACCTAATTTAAAGCAGCACCTTGAACAAGAAAAGGAAATAAAACGAGCTCTCAGAGAACTCGGGGGGGACTCAGGGTGGGATCCCTGGAGCCGCGGCAGGGTAATTCACTCATAAAAATCTACGTGCACGAAGAATCCACATAGCAAAACGGACTGTAAGTATTGCATGGTTGAGTGAGGGTGGTCAAGCGTGTGTGTGAGATGTGATATTATCACAAAGCGAGTGCAGACCCCAAGATCGCAGTTCCTCTCTCCCGCGAGGGAAGAGGTCGGTCACGGGGGAAGTGAAAGACATGGGATAAAAACCTAATTCTTTTTCCACATGCCAAGCCCGAATAAATCGAGAAATTTGGGGGATCGATCGCAGATGGCTAGGGGGAAGGGTACGTCCTTTATTGAGTTCAAGGATTGGCAAGCCCCCTAGTCTCGGACATAGTTAGTCCAGGTAAAAGTCAGAAGTTCGAGAGCAGTTAACGGAGGAAAACCCCCAGACCGGTCCTCTGCGAGGGCTACTAGACCGGTAACAAATTAAATACAGATTTGAAACAGTACCGAATTCAGGAACTTAGAGGACTCTCCACAAAGTCCAGGTAAGATATGCTAGCAAAGTAATTTTTTTTTTTTTTCTCTTTAAGATGGGACAGAAAAAAGAGTAAAATCCCGAGAAAACCCCAAGAAAAATCAGGGGGTGGGAAGGAACAAGGGATACCTGAAATCCCGAGAGATAGTCCCCTAGGCTGGATACTAGAGCATTGGGGAGACTGTCCCGAAAGGAGAAATAAATCCAAGAAAAAAAAGGTTTATTTCTGCATGGAGGTATTGGGGGGGGGGGGGGGGGGGAGGGGGCAAAGAAATCAGGGAACATGTAATTTGGCCTATTTTTGGCACTTTCGAAAAGTGGATGTGCCAAGCTTTAAGTAATTATATGAACACTAAGACTCCACCGGGGAAAGAGGAAGAAGAATATGCTAAGATGTGGGGGTCTGCTTGAACCAAGCTACCACCCCGAACGGGACATGGGACCCCTTAGACAACCTCCCGCCCCCGTATTTGGTCCCTCCGCACCCACCCGTGCCAGCACAAGCGCCTCAAATGGACGGTGCCGCGGCGATACCGGGACAAGTACCGGTATCACAAATCTATCCCTAGCTCCAACCTTTGCCTTCACCGCCACCTGGGGGAAACAAAAATCCCTCCACCCCCACACCAGGAGTCTACTCCCCCCCTTCCAGCAGAACACGTTTTCAAGCAAAGAAAGCCCACGGAGATCACAGGGAGGGGGAGGGAGAAAAGCACAAGCTGCTTCCCCTGAGAGAGGTGCCAACTGCACCAGGGGTTATAGGGTTTGTAAACGTGCCCATTAACACGGGTGATGTGAGGGCTTTCAAGAAAGAGATGGGAAAGTTAATGGATGATCCCCTAGGGGTGGCAGACCAGCTGGATGAATTTCTGGGAAACAGTATATATTCATATGATGATATATGCGCAATACTAAGGTCCCTATTCAACAGCGAGGAACGGGAAATGATTAAACAAGCAGGGATACGAGGATGGAAGCACAGGAATCCACAGGGAACACCAGGCAGTCAGAAATGGCCCAGCCATCTGGGGTGGGACGCTCAGATGGGGGATGGTAGATGAAACATGATAGATCTGAGAAACATAGTAATAACAAGGGATACCGGAGGCAGTACCCAGAGGGCAAAATCTGAGTAAAGTGTTTGGGGAATGCCAAGGAAAGGATGAAACACCCACAGAATGGCTAGAAAGATTGAGGCGAAATTTACAAATATACTCAGGGACTGACCCTAATTCACCGGCTGGGGAGGTTCTATTAAAAACACAATTCGTTGCAAAATCCTGGGAGGAGATACGGAAGAAACTTGAGAAAATTGAAAATTGGCAGGAGAAGAATTTGCAGGAGTTGCTCCGAGAAGCTCAGCGGACGTACATGGGGAGAGATGAGGAATAACAAAAGGCACAAGCGAAGGTGCTTATGGCAGCAGTTAGGGAGGTGCAGAAGCAGGAACTCACGGTAAGCCCAGCGCAAAGTCCCAAGCCTCAGAGGTGTTGCTGCCTGTTCCGAGCTTCCCCTCCCCCCTCCCAAAGACATGTGATCCGAGCTCCTTTGTTCCAAGCGCGGGCAAAGCCGAATGTAACTCAAACTCTTCAGCAGTGTCTGATTGGCCGCTCACCCCGGGTCCACCCCCAGTCCTTCCCTTTCCCCTTCTCCTAATAAAAGATGGTCGAGGAGAGGCCACGCCCTCTCACTCAGATCAGCGACTTTCCTGCGAACATCTCTGGTTGTCTGTCTCGTTTGAAAGCTTCTAACTGCAGGGAATTGAGTGAGCAGGGAGCTATATTTCTCCCTCTTTGCTTCTGCTGATGGTATTTGCTCTGCAGCTGATTCAGGTACCGATTTTAGAGCTACCAAAGTGCTAGATCGCCCTTGCTACCTCTCAAGGCTGCTCGAGGCTTTCTAAGGCATTGAAATACAAGCGCTAGCCGGTATAAAGCTGAAAAGATACCTTCCACAATTGGCGCCCAACGTGCTATCTCTGAACTCCGGTTCTGAGAGACTTTCAGGGTGTCCCGGCAGCTGTGTGTCTGCTGGAGTTAGCTCTGCACGTCCTGCCGTGCCAGCTCTGTGTAGCGAGGTGTTACTTTTTGTGTAACATCGAGCCCAGAGCCTCAGCCTGTGCCCTCCCCCACACCACGTGGCGAGGGAATGGCTGGAAAGCAGAAGACCCTTCTCTCGTGTTTTTTTTCTCCGGACCTGCTTTCCTGTGATAAATCCAGAATTCTGGTGAGTATTTCCCTGCTGGTTTAGGGGCTCCTGTCTTAAGCTGGTGCCGGTGTAAACTTTCTCTTTTTTTTTCCTCCTTTTTGGCGAGTAAGAGGTTGAGGTTTGGTGTGCATTTATAATGGCATCTGAAGTTTCTGCACACCATAGAGAAATATACCACCAAGTTCAAAGTTACCTTTCTTTAACTGGGCATAAATACCCTAAAAATCTAGTTCAATCTTTTGTACAACGGCTTTTTCAGTACTTTCCTAATCTGACCTCCGAGGACATAAGATCTGCTGAATTTTGGGATAAGGTGGGGAGAAAACTCTCCTCTCTGAGGCGTGCAGGAGATGAAACAGTTTCAAAATTCTTTCCTCTCCTGTTACTAAGTTATACTTTGCCCAAGAAAAAGGCAGTACATGAAAAGTCACTGCAAAACCCCCCTGTTAATTCCCTTATACCCTCTTCCAACCCCTGTGTCCCGGACCCCTCTTCCCCTACGCTGGAAAACACAGCTAGAGCAGACTGCTTCTCAGCACAGGAGAGCTATCGTCCTCCTGGCTCACCCGTGTTTCCTCAGCACCCTACCTTGGATGGGAATCCGGAGCCTGTCCCAGGACCTCTCCAACCCCTTTTCTCCACTCCCTTTTCCCCAGTTTCTAGCCCTCATGTTTCAAGCGCGCGTAAAAACCCCTTCTCCCCTGATCTCTTTGTTCCCAGGGGCAGCCATTGCCATGTGCTCGCAGCCCGAGAAAAAACCCCTCCCCCCAACCCCGTTTCTCCGAGTTTGTTTGTCTCCAGTAATGGCGAACGCAATGTTCCTTCCTCTCCAAACTACACCTCCCACAATCCCTTTCTCCCCATCCCACAAATCACTTCTTGTCCCCATCCCCTCCCACTACTGCGTCACAACCTGACCCCGCCCTCAACCCCGCCCCCACAGCGTCGTGTTTCACCCCTCCCTCTGTTCCCGCCCATGGCTCAAGTACCGCCCCTGTCTCCCACAGCCCCGCCCCTGCCCCTCCCCTCCTCTGGCCGTGTCCCCGCCTCCACTCCCCGCCCCTGCCCCTCCACTCCCCGCCCCTGCTTCCCACTGTCCCGCCCCTGCTTCCCATTGTCCCGCCCCAGGTTCCCGCAATCCCGTGACTGCCCCTCTGAATGCGGGAACCCATGCCTACCGGGAAGTAACTCCAAATGCTTCTACTACACTCTCTTGTACTAGCAATGGAGCGAACCCCGACTGGAAACCCCTTTCTTATTCTGATATTAAAGATTTGTGCAAGGCAATTAAGGAGTTTGGAATGCATAGTAATTATTTTAAGAGCCTTTTAAGTGCTACTTTTGCAACTCACTTGTACCTCATGATTTACTTACATTAATGCAAACTCTTCTCACACCTGGTGATTTTATGATGTGGAAAAAGCAATGGAAAATAATTTTATCTGATTTATTAAAAATTTTGTGGCAAACTCCAGATAATTACCTGGATTTTGAAAACAGTTACATCACATTAGACCTTTTATCTGATGACAGTAATATGGCAAATCCTCAAAAACAAGCAATGCTTATCCCTCGTCCAGTTCTTACTGAAATCACACGTGCTGCTGAAAAGGCCTTAACATTATTACCATCTCAAACTCCTAATTCTCATTATACCATCATCAAGCAATTGCCAAATGAAAATATTATTCACTTTTATAACCGTTTGTGCGAAGCTGTCTCTTCCCAGGTCCCTAATCCTGACCTCCAACAAGCGCTCCTACTCGAACTTCTCCAAGTTAATACAAATGATGCTTGCAAACAAGTCATTCTCACTCTCCCGCTGTATCCTCCTCCTACTGTTGAATCCATCCTCGAAGTCTGTACGAAGAAGGTGCAGCTGAACACAGCTGCTCCCTTTTTGAAAAAAGTGGGGATGGTTGGGGAAGTTGTAGAGAATGTTATGGGTACAGGAGAAACTCAATCGCACGGTAACTTTGTATGCTATCGTTGTCAGAAAAAGGGACATGTAGCTCGCAATTGCAGAGCGATTATAACTGCTGATAAAAACTCTCCAAAGACTGTTTCCCCAGGTCAACAGCAGGGAAGCTAGCGACTCAACGCGTCCTAACAGCTCCGCGTTCAGACATAAATAGGGCTGCAGACAAAGCAACTTGGACTTCTGGACTCAGGTTTAAGGTAACCTGTGATAAAGCACACCATTTCTACAACAACAAACAGACTGTAATACCCATCTCATTCCAGAATGTGGACCACATGCCAGAATTTACATACCTTTTTGTTATTGGGGACACTCGGGAAACACCTGCTGGGATAGAGGTTACACCCACACTCATGAAAATGGATCAGAACGGGTGTTCTAACCTAATTGTACAATGTATATATCCACCGTACTTTATGCCAAAGGGTCAAGTCATTGCACAGGCCTTTCCACTGCCCAAATACCTGCCCACAGATGGTCATATCCCAGCCATCTGTTGGACTGAGGTTTTGGGAAATGGCAAACCTGTAATAGAATGTAAGCTCCGTTACAAATCACATAAAATCAGTATAATGGGAATGATAGACACAGGTGCTGATGTGTCTGTCATTCCATTTGATAAGTGGCCTACGCAATGGGAATTGCAATCTCAGGGCATCATACAAGGGATTGGAGGTACCCAAATTGCAAAGCAGTCCAAACACACCATCCAAATTGAAGGTCCTGAAGGACAAATAGCGACACTTCGTCCGTATGTCCTAGACACCAAATTCACCCTGTGGGGAAGGGATGCCATGTCTCAGTGGGGAACAAAAATTGATATCACCCCTAGACATCAAAATTTTCCCTTGCAGGCCACTGAAGCAGAGTGCCATCCACATAAATTAACTTGGAAAACAGATAAACCCGTGTGGATTAACCAGTGGTCGCTAAAAAAAGAAAACTTAGAGGCACTCAAAACATTAGTAGCTGAACAATTGGCTAAAGGAAATATAGTTCCAACTAACAGCCCATGGAACACACCCGTGTTTGTAATACAAAAACCGGGAAAGGACAAATATAGGCTACTCCCAGATCTTAGAGAAGTTAATAAGGTTATTGAAGACATGGGACCCCTTCAACCAGGTATGCCATCACCTTCAATGCTCCCACAACATTGGCATTTAGCTGTTCTTGACATTAAAGATTGCTTCTTTCATATTCCACTCCACCCTGCAGATGCCCCCCGATTTGCATTTTCTGTACCATCTCTTAATCATGAAACTCCCATGGAACGTTATCATTGGCTTGTGCTTCCCCAAGGTATGAAAAATTCCCCAACTCTCTGCCAAGAGTATATTGCTAAAATTCTATCTCCCATCCGTGCCAAAGCAGAGAAAGCCATCATCCTGCATTACATGGATGATGTGCTGGTGTGTGCTCCCAATAATCAGTATCTCGAGCAGACATTTAACATGGTAATTGAGGCCCTAGAGGCCAAGGGCTTTGAATTACAACCTGAAAAAATGCAGAGAACAAGCCCTTGGAAATATCTCGGACTCAAAATCACAGAAACCTCTATCACCCCAACACCTGTCACCATTAATAATAACCCAAAAACACTAGAGGAAGTGCAACAGATCTGTGGGACACTGAAGTATTTAAGGTCCTGGTTAGGACTCACCACAGAGGATTTAGCTCCTATTGCAAACCTGGTAAAAGGGGAAGGCGGTCCAGCATGCCCTAGATCCCTGACAGAAGAGGCAAGGCAGTCTCTTAAAAAGATACAAGAGCTCATTTCCACCAGACAAGCACACAGGTATCAGCCCTACCCTTTAAGCTTGTCATTCTAGGGAAGGTACCACGCTTTCATGGCCTCATATTTCAGTGGGACAAAGAGCAGAAGGAACCCCTCATCATAATTGAATGGGTATTCCTTCCACTCCAACCTCCTAAAACCATCACACAGCCACAAGAACTAATGGCAAAAATTATCATGAAGGGTAGAGCAAGGCTCCGCACCCTGGCAGGATGTGACTTTGCATGCATCTACTTACCTGTAACAACTGACACATTAGATCACCTACTCCAAAATAATATAAATTTACAATTTGCATTAGTTACTCAGGCCAAATCTCAAATCATTACCCAAAACATGACATGTTTAATCTGCCATTCTCTTTCATCCCTCGAGAGATTCAAAGTAGAAAACCCCTCGATGCGATTACCGTTTTTACTGATGCCTCAGGAAAAAGTAAAAAGTCCGTGGTCACATGGAAAAATCCAAAGACCCAAAAGTGGGAATCTGACATCGAGGTAATCCAGGGATCACCACAAGTAGCTGAATTAGCAGCTGTTGTTAGAGCATTTGAGAGGTTCAAAGAACCCTTTAATTTGGTCACAGACTCAGCATATGTAGCTGGAGTAACTGTTAAGAGCTGAGCATGCTCTCCTAAAAGAAATCTCAAACAAGAAAATTTATGATTTGCTCTCAAAATTAATTTATCTGGTTTCCCACAGAGAGCATCCCTATTTTGTCATGCATGTGAGGTCACACACAAACCTGCCAGGATTTATTGCGGAAGGTAATCGTAGAGCTGATGCTCTGGCTATGCCAGCAGATATAGTTCTATCAGCTGACTTACCAAAGCTCCCCCAAGTTTTTGAACAAGCAAAATTGAGCCATGCCATGTACCATCAAAATATTCCTGCTCTTATCCGCATGTTCCATCTGTCGCGGACACAGGCAAAAGCAATAGTGGCAACATGTCCCAGCTGCCAGAAGCTACAGCTTCTATCACTGGGCATGGGGGTCAATCCCAGAGGCATTAATAGCGGTGAAGTGTGGCAAATGGACATCACACATTTCCCTGAATTTGGGAGATTAAAATACGTTCATGTTTCTATTGATACCTTCTCTGGTGCTATGTATGCCTCTGCACATGCAGGTGAAAAGGCTAAGGATGTTGAAAAACATCTTGTCCAAGCTTTTTCTGTGCTCGGTATACCTGAGGAGATAAAAACTGATAATGGACCTGCCTACACCTCCCAGGAGTTTAAAAACTTTTGTCAGCAGTGGGGATTTCGACATGTTACAGGTATTCCTCACTCCCCAACTGGACAAGGCATTGCTGAACGTGCCCATTAAACCCTCAAGCGAATGCTGCTACAACAATCAGGGACCACCAAACTCAACTCACCTGTACTCAGACTCAGCAAAGCACTGTTTACCATAAACTTCCTGAATGGCACCTTTGAGGATCCAAACCCTCCCATCTATCGTCATTTCCAGAACACCGGGAGACAGAAACTGAAGGAAAATCCAGAAGTCCTGATCCGGGACCCAGAGACTCAAAAAATCCAAGGACCGTACAAACTTGTAACTTGGGGACGTGGGTATGCCAGTGTATCTACACCTCAAGGACTGAGATGGATCCCAGGGAAGTGGGTAAAACCTTATGTCACTTCCTCAAAAGTTAAGGAGGTTAAACCTGCCTCCTGGAAGAGACACCGTAAAAAAGAATCTTGATTTTGCACCTTCATGTAAACCCCCTACTGCAGATCTTTATGTTAATCCCTTAAGTTAAGTTGCACTCAGGTTTTTGCACTGTATTTTGTAAATCTTACTTTTAAGTTACTAAGAGTTACAACCCAGCTTTAAAGAAAAAAAAAATAGGGAATTGTTGCTGCCTGTTCCGAGCTTCCCCTCCCCCCTCCCAAAGACATGTGATCCGAGCTCCTTTGTTCCAAGCGCGGGCAAAGCCGAATGTAACTCAGACTCTTCAGCAGTGTCTGATTGGCCGCTCACCCCGGGTCCACCCCCAGTCCTCCCCTTTCCCCTTCTCCTAATAAAAGATGGTCGAGGAGAGGCCACGCCCTCTCACTCAGATCAGCGACTTTCCTGCGAACATCTCTCGTTGTCTGTCTCATTTGAAAGCTTCTAACTGCAGGGAATTGAGCGAGCAGGGAGCTATATTTCTCCCTCTTTGCTTCTGCTGATGGTATTTGCTCTGCAGCTGATTCAGGTACCGATTTTAGAGCTACCAAAGTGCTAGATCGCCCTTGCTACCTCTCAAGGCTGCTCGGGGCTTTCTAAGGCATTGAAATACAAGCGCTAGCCGGTATAAAGCTGAAAAGATACCTTCCACATTGAGGAATCAGGCCCCTCCCCTGCAACAGAACCAGGATTCCCGGGGAAACCTCCTGGAATGCAGTTACTGCGGGAGGAGAGGGCATTTTAAGAGGGATTGTAGGAGAAGGATGAAAGATAAAAAAGTCTTTGAGGAGGTCTAGGGGTGTCAGGGGCTTCTCAATTTAGGGTCCAGGAAGCCCTCGATAAAATTAAAAGTCGGACCCCTAAAGCAGGAACTAATTTTTTTGGTAGACTCGGGAGCTGAACTAACCACCGTTCAGCGACTGTCGAGCGGATGTACAACAAGCAAAGATACCCCCCCTCCCCTCCCCCCCAGATACTTGGTGTAGTGTGGTAGACTTGAGAGGTGCCTTTTGGACTTGTACTCTGGCAGAGGAGAGCTGAGATTGTTTCACTTTTTGGTGGGGGGATCTGGGAACCAGCTGGGAGCAGCGGCTCGGGTGAGCCTCCTTGCCTCAGGGGTTTGTGGACTCACCGAGCTTGTTTGGTCGGGCTCTTGAGCAATTGCTCAGCCGGTTTTGTTCAGGAAGCCAGGCTGCCTCAGTGCGTGGATGGCTTGCTGGTGGCTGGACCAGCAGAAAGGGATGTGAGAGAAGCCACTATAAAGTTGTTAAATTTCTTAGGACTTAAGGGGTTAAAAGTCTCCAAATCAAAACCCCAGTTCACTGAACCCGAGGTAAAATACCTGGGACATTGGCTAACAGAAGAAAAAAAACGGACTCTAAGTATGTATTTGGTGTGGTACACACTTTTGCAAAAATTTGGGAAGAAAGAGGGTTAATTAACACCAGAGGGAAAGGATTAATCCATGGGGAAATAATAAAACAGATCCTGGAAGCTGTCAGGGAGCCAGAGGCGATTTCAATAGTGCATACAGGAATGCAGTTCCAGACCCGAGGAGCTGATAAAGAGGCGAAAAACGCAGCATTATTAAAGGTGAGTACCCCAGAGGTCGAGCAAGGAGAACCCAGAGAATACCCCCGACAACCTTCCAAAAAGGAGATTGAAGTCTATTTGAAAATAAGGGAAGTTAGAAGAAGGTAAGTGGAAGTTACCTGATGGGAGGGAGCTACTGTCAAAGGAATACAGTAGGAAAATCCTAAAGAAACTACATCAACAAACTCACTGGGGGGCACGGGCTCTAGCAGAACAATTAAAAAATTTTTTTTCAGATGTAAGAATTTATGAGTTAGCCAAGCAGGAGGTACAAGGATGCATGACATGCCAAAAGTAAACCGGGCTAAATCTCAACGAGCAGTGTTGGGAAGTCACCCTACAGCCCACTGGCCTTTTAAGAAAATTCAAATAAATTTTACAGAGTTGCCTAAAGTGGGGAAGTATAAAAATCTGCTAGTTTAGTAGATAAATTAACACATTGGCTAGAGGCTTTCCCAACCCCTAGAGGTACAACCCAAACCTTATATAAAAAAAAAAAAATTATAAGAAATTATACCCCGATATGGCATAATAGATTATATAGACTCAGATCAGGGGACACATTTTACCTCAAAAATTATTAAGCAATTGGCTGAAGCTCTGAGAATTCAATGAGAGTATCACACTCCTTAGCACCCCCAGAGTTTGGGTCAAGTTGAAAAAAATGAATCAGACACTAAAAGCTCAATTATCTAAATTAATGCTGGAAACAAAAAATGTCATGGGTAAAATATCTCCCCTTAGCCTTGTTAAATATCCAAACTATGCTGCATTCAGAGACAGGGCTGTTACCTTTCAAAGTGTTATATGGGATGCCAGTAGGACACCCCGGGATAGAGGATGGACAAATACAACCATACCTATTAGAAATTAACAGGAATCTACAGAGATTGAGAAGGCATGGACTGATGCAGCAATTCGGACAGCAGAGAGAGGTTGGACGCATGCTTCTCGAGTGAAGAAAACAGAACTTCAAGAAGAGACACCTGAGTGGAGGATCACTTCTTCCCCAGGGGACTTAAAGATAAAACTGCGCCGGCCCAGCAAATGACCGGGAGGGACCAGATGTGTCGTAATTGCTTGTACATGTTACCCGTTTGTCTCTTCTGAGTGCGAATATTGTCACGAGGTTTGGGTTACTCATTGCCAAAGGGGCTGTAGACCCAGAGGCTTGTGTACAAAGCGTTTAGAAGAAGAAAAAGACTTGTCTAGCTGTGTCTTACAGCTTGCTACAAATTTAGGTATAATAGAATTGGATTCTTTAGAGTGGTATCGCCTATACAAAAACGGAGTAAGGGGAAAATTGGACTCTTTAGCACAGATTCTGACTGTCAAGTGTCGCAGGTTAAATAAAGTACCCTGTGGGACTGACACAGTTAAACTCTCTAGGTGGGGTGTGTACAAAAGGCAGTATGCAGCTCGATCTGGCCACAGGATCCCAGGACAATATTCCTGCTGCCGAGAAGATCGTTCACCTCACCGCTGGTAGCAACCCAGTGGGCGTAGGAACAGGCAGACGGATGCATCTGTGGGGATTCCTGCTGGTTCTGAGCCTAGCCATATGCCAGACAGCTAACCTACAGCCGGATAGCTGGTCCTACACTGAGGGGGAAAACCTCACCAAGAGGTGTAAGCTGTGTCTGCCAAGCCTCTTAAAGGAACAGGGTACCTATCAAGTCCCAGAGGTCTGTGAAATCAGAAAGAAAGGTGGGACCTGTCATATAAGCAGCACTCAATTCCAGATATGTAAAACAAATGGGGTAATTTTGTGCTACCCCCAAGTTGCAAGCTCTAAGCACGGGCAGTCAAGAGCACCTCCTATTAAAAGTAGACACCACCTTAATAGATATAAAAGGGAAGTCACACAAAAAACCTATTCCAACTTGCAACCAATGTAATCAGGCTGTTTGGATAGGAGAAAAAAAAGAAATGAAACCCATTTTTGTGGCCTACTTTCAGGTTAACAATCTGTGCTATGATACCTCTACATTAAGCATGTGTATTGTGGGTAGAAAAACCTACTGGATGGGGCAAAATTTAAAATACCAAGGTAAACTAACCCTGGGCAATGAGTCTGTTATATTAGATCTGCTTGAAGAAAGTGATGACAGAGCATGTTTGAAATATGACAAAACCTTCTGTTTCTCAAGAAACAAAAAGGGAATGAACCCAGAAAATATAATAAGCAAATAGTAAAGCTGCTGAAGTCCTGATAAGTTTTGAGGAACAGATAAAGGAAGAAGAACTAGAGTTACAGGAAAAATTAAATGGCTACGAATAAAAGGGACTTTTTGTTTGAATATTCCTACTTTTATATTTGTAGTAAATCTTTGATGATAGTATTTCTATTTTTTAATTTTAAAACTTGTAGTGGCGAAAAAGGGAAGAAAGGTAGCACGAATTAATGTTTCCATATAAAAAGGGGGAGAATTGTTATAAATAAAGTATGTAATTCGTGCTATTATGTATAAAACTGAAATGTAGACCATGCAGAGACAGAGTTTAAAACCCCCACACCAACCTGGCTGAGAGGAAAATTTCACAACACTAGAGCAGTTGAACAAGAAGTTTTTTCAGCACAGATGTAATCAATAGGTGAGGATTCCACCCCAGGTGGGGTTGGATCTTATCACTGGGACATTAACACTATGATGGCTTGATCGCTGTCTTCTGATATCTACATTTCAGCTGATAAGGAATTGGACATTCCGGGAACTAAAAATAACTGTTCCAGGAACCAGAGATGGCCCATTCATGACCCAGGATGGACAATTCATCAGACCCAGGAAAGGCTTTGTGCAGCCCAACTTCGGGACAAGAAAACATCATGAATATGCTAAATTGCGAGAAGAATAGAATTAATTTGGACTCTGCCCAAGAACTGTATAAGAAGGAACCAGCCGAAGCAGCATTCGTGAACTTGGGAGGTTTGATGCAACAGAGGTCAGATCTATACGTGTTCACCCAGCTCCGACCCTGGGCTCGGGGCTGCTTTTCTTGATCATGGCTTTTCAGACCGATATTTTGGTCGCATAATAAATTTTATTCGTTCATAAATTTTGATTGGGCAATTTTGTTTATCTTAATATCTCCAGTTTCGAGCCGGTTTTGCCCGTGATAATGTTTGATGAGGGATGTCTCTTGGTCCTTATCGCAACTCATGAGCCCTTGGTTAAATTTCTGTCCCCTGTCCAACTGCGGAGGGCAGGGAGAGAGCGGCTGTGGTGGGTGCCTGACATCGGGCCAGCGTCCCCCCACTCCAATGGGACATGTTCCTGTGTGGCCCTGGGCTATGGTGCCACTGTTGCTGTTGCTTTTGTCTTCCTTATGATTTTATCTTTTGCATGAAATGCTTGTGAAGTGCCCCCGCTGTCCCTTGTGTCCCCTGGGCACCGACAGCCCCGGCCCTTGCCCTGCTCCCCCTCCCACGTTCCATCCCGGCTGGCGGAGCCTTGGAGCTGCCGTGGGGCCGTGGGGCTGCCCCGGGGGCTGCGCCCCGAGCCGGGGCCCCTTCCCAGTGCTCCCAGTCTGCCCATCCAGCCTGGAGCAGCCAGCGAGGGCTTCAGCTGGGGCGGCAGAGAGGCGCTGCTGGGGGGTCCCAGCTCCGCTTGGCTTGGGTTGTTCTTCCCAAGCTGGGCATAAACGACTTTGGGAGTTTTCTGCCACAAATCTCTTCCCTCGTGCACTCAGCCAAAGGGGTTTGGGGCGGTTTTCCCTTTCTCGGGGAAATCAAAGCCATGCTCTGATGCTCCGAATTAGGGGCGGGAGTAGTGAGGCTGCAGGGCTTCCCAAGGAGCCGGAGGCACCGCACACGCAGGGCTGGGCAGGTCGGGCCGGGAGCAGCGGAGAGCTTTGTTTCTCTTCTCAGCTGAACGGCGGCTCGGGCCGGGCCCGTTCCAAGGCTGTTCCTCAGCTGCGGCTTTCCCCTCACGCAGCCCGGGGGGCGCTGGGAGTGCGGGGCGGGGCTGGGCCGTGTGCAGAGCCCGCCCCTCGCTCCGATTGGGCGGTGCTGCCGTCAGTCGTGGTTCTGGCGCGCTGATTGGTCGGAGTGGGGAGCAGCCCGGGCCCGGAGCCGCCGGCAGGGCGGCCGTGGCGCAGCAGAGGCGCCATTGGCGGAGCGTCTGTGCGGGCCCGGGAGCGGCGGCGGCGGCCGGAGCCCGGTGAGGCGGCGGCGGAGCTCGGAGGCGGCCCCAGCGCAGGTGGGAGCCGCGCTCGGTTCTGGCGGGGCTCGGGGCTGGCTGCGGGCGGAGGGGGCGGCAGGGGGCTGTGGCGGCTTCGTTGTGCCGTGTGGGCGCCGTGTTGGCCCTGGCGTGAGGGCGCTGCGGGAGCGGCTGCCCGCGGTCTCCTTCCCGCTGCTGCCTCGGCAGGAGCCGGTGCCGGAGCAGCGCTGGCTCGTCCCGGCTGCTGTGGGTAGGACAGAGGTGGCTGCCCCGTGGCCGGGAGTGTGCGGGAAAGTTCCCGTGGCCAGAGGTTTGTGTGCCCAGAGGAGCCGGAGGAGTCCTGTAAAAGTAACTTTATTCGTGGACAAAGGGAGAGGCCACGGGGCATTTCCCTTGGGGTCTGTCCAAGTGTTGGAGGACGCAGCCTCCTTTTTATGCCGATTTGCCCGGCCGCATCTCCATGTCCCTTCCCCCAGTGGCTGAGGTCCTTGGAAGGTACAGACTTCCCGATCCGCCTGCTGCATGTGCCCCTTAATATGCACCCCCTTTTTGTATAATAGATGATCCAAGTTCAGGAAGTTCAGGAATTTAGCAGGACCTTGGCTGAGCAGCAGTTCGTGTCAATTAGTAACATTTTTGAAACTGATGGTTTCTCCTGTCACTTCCTTGTGCACAAGTCTCTGGCCCTATCTTGAAGCAGATTCACACTATCTATTTGTAAAGACACTTTCATGTTACTCTTTTCAATCCCTTCTCTTCTTATTTTTCCAATAATTGTCTTTTAATTATCGTTGACTCAATCTGTTCTTCGTGGGCCTTCTTTGGTTTTGGGATTATTCTCAGTGACCTCATTCTGTGTCCTTTTGTAGCCGTTTCTGGGTCAGGAGGCCTGGCTGCCACCTGCATGCCCTTGATCCCCTGCTGAATGAGCTGCACTGAGCAAGGTGTGGTGCATGGCAAAAAGATGAGAGTTGCTACAGCACATAAGAGGAGAAACAGCATTGGTTTAACCCATGGTCTGCCAGGGAACCACGAAAACGTGTCCCATTCCCATCCTTTCGACATTTGGACAGGGACATGAGCTGCTTTCTTCTTTCCTTTGTTCTCTGTTTCACCACTTTTCCATTGTCATCTCTTTGCCAAGAGCAGTTTGAGTCATTTAATTTTCCACAACCTCCTGGTCCTTCTACTGAAAGAGAATCTGATGCCATCCCAGGGTGAAATGTGGCGCTGCTCATGGGAGTGGATTGGTGGGTGAGAAGGTCAGGAGCTGGAGCTGTGTGCTTGGTTATGATTTGGAGGACAGCTTGTAATCTAATGATGCATTGAAATGATCAGTGGGTTCTCAGGCATCTGGTATGAATTTGTTTGGGTTCCCAGGGGCTGCTCCATGGTGTTGTAGGATTTGTTCTGGTGGCCGTTCATCTTTTCCCCATTTTTGGGTGGTCCCAGAAATGCCAGGGATGCATCAATTGACCGCTTTTCTCTGATTAGATCATCACGTACTTTGGTTCCCAACTGATTTCCCTAAACTTATGGTAGCAAAAGCAGCCCAGTGGTCCAACCCACCCTATATAACACAGAGAGTGCCAGCAGATGTTGGAGTGGGGAGAGGGATGATTCCCCCCCGCTTTTGTGAGTGAAGATTTCACAACATTCTCAGTTTGCAGTTTTCCTTTGCAGCTTCAGCAATTTCTGTTGCAGTCAGAGATGCTCAGTGTGGGCTCTGCCTTTAGCGATGCAAATTCCGTCAGTGCAGGGAGGCAGAGCTTGGGGTGAGGGACAAAAATTGATGCATTTCAAACCCATCTCCCACATCTATGAATTGTGGTTGAATAAAACACACCTGCTCATCTTTCCCACTTATTGCCTGACTAATCAAAGAACTTCTTGACAATTTCCCCCCCTTAGGTCTCAGATTCGGAGTGGATCGAGAGGCCCCTGTGTCTGTCAGGAGCGGCCTTGTCTCGATCCAGACGCACCCTGAATGTTCTCAAGGGCTCTGGTGCGGTGGGTCCCTGGTGTGCTGGGAGCTCTGAGAGCCCTGCCAATCCATGTCCATCAGGGCTGGACTTGCTCGTGCTGAGGGTGCTGCTGTCTGTGCTTGCAGTGTCCTTGTGGCCTGCAGCTGGAGCCCTGATTCCTTGCCAGGGGCTGTTTGGGTCGGCTCTGCCATGCCGAGGAGGGCAATGTCTGTGCCAGGTGCTTGTGGCCGCCGCCGTCCCCTGGGTGCTGGGGCCCCCTTGGGCCCTGCGGTTCATCCCTGGGGGGCTGTAGAAACTCTGCCATGGCCTTTGCCTTCACCTTGGCCTTTTGCTCATCCCTTCTTGTATTCCCCTGCTGAGCCTTTCTGGCCAAGTGCTGCAGGGGCTTCTTGTGCCTCTCCTGCAGCCCCCTCAGTGCCTGTGGGTGCTCATCCTCTGACAGCTGCTGAGCTTTCTGCAAAATCATTTGTTTTTGCAGTGACCCAAACAAGATCCTTAAAAGAAAATCCTGATCCTTCCATGTACAATCCACATTTCCTAGATGTTCCTTCCTCTCCTCCTTGTGCTCACCCTCCCCTCCACATCCCGTATCCCAGAGCTGGTCCCCATCCTGCCACAGTGTCCAAATGTGTCCCCCCACAAGGAAGAGTGGGAGGAAGACAACGGAGAGAGGAGAAAGAGGAGCAGGAACAGGAGGAGGAAAAAGAGGAGCATGAGAAGCATGGGGCTCCATCCCCATAGTTTAGTGGGGAGGGGGAGTTCACTCCAAATATATCACGGGGTCCCCAAGTGGTGGTTTTTTATTGGGTTGTGTTTATTTCTCACAGATTCCGGATATAAGCCCCAAATATCTGTGTGGGCCCCTGGGATGGCTTGTTTTTTGGGCGGGGATATTTAAATCTTGCAGGACCCCAAAGCTGAGCTGTAGCTACTCCACGTGGCAATTGCCCGGTACCAGTGTGAGAGTGGTGGAGGGGAACTCCAGGACTCACAGAGTGGGGTGAGTGGAGAGGGGCGGTCCTAGAGCTGGGGGACCCCCGGCAGCCTGGAGAGGCGGGAAGCCTGGATAACAGGGGGGCACACCCCTGGGATTCCTGGACTCCCGAGATAGAGAGTCAGGGACCTGCACAATCCCTCAGCATCCTTAAGCGAGACCCTGGAGAGGGGGAAACCTCTGGTTCCATAGGATGCCCCATCAGCCCAGGAAAGGGATACCCCCAGAACATTAAAATGGAGAGACCAGAGAGGGGGAACTCCTGGGAAGGCTTTTCTGGGCTGAATCTTGGTGTTTTGGAGGTTTTTATGAACACAAAATGCCCGGTGACTTCCTGAGATGACCTTGGGCAGGAGGAATCCCCCACCCCAAGGCGCTCACCCCTTGTTTTTCCCCCCAAACCAGTATTTGTCGTTCCCAAGGCATGGCCGGATAGAGGAGGAGGAAAAGCCCTGGAGATGCCGCACGAGGAGGGGCTGCAAAAGCAGCTCAGAGAGATCCAAGGAGGAAAGAGCCCCCCTGTGCCGGGAAGGTGGCCGGAGATCCAGGGGGAGCTTGGAGCTGGGGGAGAAGCCTCAGGGCGGGGAGAAGCCCCACAAGTGCTTGGAATGTGGGAAAGGCTTCAGGTACAGCTCCCATCTGAGGGAACACCAGAGGATCCACACTGGGGAAAAGCCCTACGAGTGTCGGGAATGTGGGCAGAGCTTCAGCCAGAGCTCTAGCCTGATTCAGCACCAGGTGATCCACACATGTGGAGCGGCCTTACAAGTGCTTGGAATATGGGAAGAGCTTCAGGTGGAACGCTGGCATCATGTGGCACCAGAGGATGCACACCAGGGAAAAGCCCTATGAGCGATGTGGGGCTCTACATGGGGGACACCCTGGATGGGGAGGTGAAAGCTGGGTGCTGGAACAGAGACCTGGAATGGCTGGAGCACAGAAGGGCTCAGGTGGACATGTGCTGCTGGCCCAACTATGAGGGATTCACCCCATTCTTTGTGGAAAGGTGAGCAGAGGGACGAAGAGAAGAGGAGAAGGAGGTGGGATAAGGAAGGAGGAGGAGCAGGAGGGAGAGAGAAAAAGGAAGAGCAGGAACAGGAGAAGCCTGAGGGTTGCCACTGGCTCTGTCTGCCACAGCCCCAGGAGCATCGGCCCCTCCTCATCCTGCAGGTGAGCGGGGGGAAGAGCTCGCCCCAAATCTCTCGGGGGGCCCCCCTTATCCAGGCTCCCCCCCTCTCCAGGCTGCTGGAAGTCGCCCAGCTCCAGGATTGCTCCTCGCCTCTCACCACACTCTAGGGCTCCTGGTGTTCCCCTCCACCACTCTCCTGGGGGGCCCCAAGACCGATGTTGCCCTCCCACCCTGGGACCGGGCGATTGTCACGTGGAACCATCAAAATATCCCCCAAAGGTGCATTTGCAGCTCACCTTTGAGGTCCTGCAAGATCCAAACATCTCCGCCCCAGAATGAAACCCTCCCAGGGACCCTTAAAGATATTTGGGCCTCAGTTCTGGAAGCTGCGAGCTCCCAACACTCCCCAAGAAAAAATGCTGCTCGGGAACTGGGGTGAACTGGGAAGCTTTATTGGGAACACTGGGAGCAGCCAGGCAGGGGCGGAGTGACAGCGGGGCTGGGGGGGACACATGACCCTCCCAAAATCAGCGCGGGGACGGAGCGGGGGGTCCTGGCCGGGCCCGAGGCCAGGGGGAGGGGCTGCGGCCGCCGGCGGCTCAGGAGCTCTGTGGGCAGAGAAAAGGGGGTGACACCGGGCTGGGGAACTTGGGGAAGCACACACTCCCTGGGGGGAGGGGGCACACAACCCCCGGGCCCCTTTGTCATCTTCTTGCACAGGTAGAAGCCGAGCCTCAGCCCAAGGAAGATGAAGCCCAACACAAAGCCCCCGTTCCCTGTCAGCATCTTGTTGTAGGCGGCGTCCAGCAGCATCTCTGGGGAGTCCAGAGGTGTCAGGACACCCCAAAAACCTCTCACAAACAATCCAAGCCCCTCCAAGCACCCTTCCAGTCACCCCCAGTCCACCCAGGACCCCCTGAAACCTCATCCCCATCTCTTCCCAGCCCCACCAGGACCCCTCCCAGTCTCTTCCCTGCACAACCAACGCACTGTATGTGGGTTCGTGAAGGGTAGCTGCGTTTCACTGAAACGTCCCTGGCAAGGAATCTTTCTGGTGGGTACAGTATAGCAGCATTCCAGCAAGCTTACTCCTTCCACCCGTGCGGCTGTTAGGCACATACTCTCACCACACGCTCAAGCCGGATAGCTGTCACCTTACCAGAAACAAAGAGTCAGGAGGGCTCTCCCACATGGCATTCCACAGAAGATGGTTTATTGCTGCATCCACAGAGGGAGACTAAAGGCGAAAGAAAGCGAACCATGCAGGGTCCAGGGTTTATCTACCCGAGTGGGGGGAGCATCAGAACCAATGATCTGAGGGCACGGGGGCAGTACAAAGGAGGGACTGGGGAAGGGGAGCCAATGGGGAAGGTCTGGGGGCGTGTAGGGGTACAAGTCAATCAAAGAGACTAAGTCTGCATAGCACCCGGAAGTGTGAGGGGAGAGGCTTTTCCTTTCTCACCATGAGGTCAGGGGATGTTCTTAAACCTCGGAATCTGTCCACCAGCAGGTCTCTGCTATTTCGGGGCTCCTTGGCCGCTCAGCCATCACAATCGCTGGCTCAGTGGCTACAACAACCAACCTCACCCAACCCCAGTCTTCTTCCAGCCCCTCCAGGCTCACTCAAACTCCCTCCCAGTTACACCCAGCACCCCCAAACTCCCTCCCAGTGTCCATTAGGACCCCTGTAGCCCCATCCCAGCCTCCCCAACATCCTTCAAACCTCTTCCCAGCCCTGTCAGACCCCCAAGCACTTCTCCCATTTTAAAGCAGGCTCTCTCAAACTCCCTCCCAGTTACACCCAGAATGCTGCAGTCCCCCTCCCAGGCTCCCCAGTCCCTTCCCGGTGCTGTGGGGGCCGGGCCGTACCCCAGTGCCGGCTCAGGGGGTGCTCCAGGTTGACATGCTCCACCTGGCAAGTGGAGGTGACCCCACACCAGGGGGAGTTTCCAGCAGCACCAGGAGCTGGTGGGTCCAGTCCCTGTTGGGGACGATGTCGGTGGCTATTACAGCTGGGTATGGGGTCAGTGGCTCTGACCCAGGAAGAGGTGACTGGTCCGGGGAGATGGTCCCAAAAGGAATCGCCTTCCCGAGGCCCGGTGTCTTCCCTCAGCTGCTGGCAGGAGGGCCCTTGCAGAGGCTGTCAGCTCTTTAGTGATTATCAGCTTGTGATTTCAGCTCAGCTCTGCAGGGCAGCCTCCAGGCCAAGCCAGACCAGAGAGAGAGACGAGAGGCTCGCGTGGCTGGTTCCGCACAAAGGGAGCTTTATTGTTGGTCCCCTCCGGCGAAGGGGAAAGCCAGGGACGAGGGCTCTCTCTCCACAGGGCCAGAGGGCTTGCTTTTATAGGGATAGAGGGGATGGGTGAAGGCCAGTGGATTACAGAGGATCTGGGATGGGTAAAGGCCAGTGGATTACAAAGGATCTCCTAAAGGATTGTGGGTCTGTCTTTTCTTGCCGTGACCAAAGAAGTGGTTGCCTTTCCGGGGAGTCCTGCTGGGCGATTACGAAATCTCTTATCTCAGCAGAGATCCCTCCAGGGCAGGGGCTGGGCATACCCCACAACTCCCCCTTCTGTATTTATTAAAAAGGCATTCCCAGCAGCCTTTCTGCAGCAACGTAGGAGGCAAGAGAACATCAGTAACACAGTAATGATTACAATGAATACCCACAAAGCTCCCTTAATCAAAGATGCAATCCATCCTGTTATTCCCCATCGTCCAAAAAGGTCATTGACCCAGTCTAGGCTCTTCTCTATTTGAGGTCATCGGGGCAGCGGTGAGGACAGCATCAACATAGATACATTTCATCTTTGGGCAGGAATGGGACTTCTGAGAGGGAATATAAGTGATATTTGTTAGCTTTGTGGTGAGAGGGGAAGTTTTGGGGTTTAGGGAGGTTTGACATGGGTTGAGGGAAGGGGATATTTTGGGTAACAAGGGGAAGTAACATATAAACTAAGGATCAGTTTTTCAGGCTGTGTCTGGCCTACGGCTTGACTTTTGCCATAGCTTCTTGTTCAGCTTTCTGTTTCGACTGCTGCCGTGTGGTGGGACGATCTTTTTCCTGGTTGGTGGGCATCCAGTGATGTTTTCATCTCCATGCCGAGCTGGTCTGGTTTTGGGGAGGTCCTGTATTTGATTCAGGAGAGTTTTTGTTGGTGTTTGTGGAAGCAGTGTTTGTAGGGCTTAAGTATGGTTTTATACTTTTTCCTGGGAACTACTTTGGGCCAGATGGTAGCTGGACACAGGCGTAGCCTCTCCCCCAGGTAATCAATTGGAAAGGCCCAGAGACCTGGTGTGATTCTGGGTCCTTCACCAGCACTGGTGGTTTCTCTGTGAGCTTAGCTTGAGTTGAATTTGAGAAGTGGTGGAGTACTGGGGGGTCAGGCTCTGATGAGGTACCATTTAGGAAGTTAATGACATAGAGAGCCTTACAGAGTCTTTCAACAGGAGACAAGATTTCTGTTTCTCTCCGTTGCTGATTGAGGACTCTTTTGAGGGTTTGGTGGGTCCTTTCTATGATGGATTGTCCTGCGGGGTTGCTAGGTATGCCTGTCTTGTGTTTTATTCCCCATTGGTTGAAGAAATCTTTTAACTTACGAGAGGTATAGGCAGGCCCATTATCTGTTTTGATTTCTTCAGGGACTCCCAGGGTGGCGAAGGCAAGGAGAAAATGCTTGATGACGTGGACGGCGTTTTCTCCTGCATGGGCTGATGCAAACACTGCCCCAGAAAATGTGTCAACTGACACGTGCATGTATTTGGATCTCCCAAAGGATGGGAAGGGGGTTACATCAGTTTGCCACAATTGGCAGCTGTTCAGACCACGGGGATTGACTCCGGTACCCATAGATGGTATTTGGTAGTTCTGGCAGTTCGGGCACGTTGTAATGATAGATTTTGCTTGATCTTTTGAAAGCTTGAACATTCTGACGAGGGCAGGAATGTTTTGGTGAAAAAATGCATGTGACAACTTTGCCTGGGCAAATATGTCAGGGACGTTTGCAGTCTCTGCTGGCATGGCCAGTGCATCTGCTCTCCTGTTCCCTTCGGCAATGGGACCAGGGAGGTCAGTGTGTGACCTCACATGCATAATGTAGTAAGGCTGTTTTCTGTGCGAGATTAAATGGATTAATGTAGAAACCAATTGGTATAATTTTTGGTTGGAGACCTCCTTTAGAAAAGCATGTTCAGCCCTCATAGCTAGACCAGCGACATAAGCCAAATCTGTGACCAGATTAAAAGGTTCATCTTTAAACTTCTCAAAGGCTCTGACAACAGCTGCTAACTCAGCAATCTGTGGAGATCTCTCTACTATTTGGATATCAGATTCCCATTTTTGGGTATTGGGTTGCCTCCATGTCATGACAGACCGATGGGACGAGCCAGACCCATCAGTAAAGACGGTCAGAGCTTTGAGAGGTTTTCTACTTTGGATTAATTTTGGAATCAATTTAAAAGCTGCATCACGGTAAAAAAATCTATGTTTTGGCATGTGAATGGAAATTTGGCCTGTGTAGTTATCTAGGGCTAACTGGAGGCTCTCATTGGTCTGGAGCAACTGCTTCAGATCTTCAGTGGTCAATGGCAAGTATATGCATGCGAACTCACAGCCTGCAAGAGAGCGGAGACGAGTTCTGGCCTTTTTTATTAAATGTGCCATTACCCCTTGGAAGGTGATTAATGTCTTTGTAGGTTGATGTCTTGTGAAGATCCATTCAAGTATCAGCAAAGGGTCTCTGAGTTTAGGGTCCCATTGGAAGATCAGTCTGTGTAAACGGGGAGCCTTACCCAAAACTGCAAACTGGAGAGGCAGGCTGGGTTTGATGTGATATGCTTGGCGTGAAGACAGGGCTTCTTGGACTTTGGTGGTGGTATCTCGGGCTTCAGGTGTGAGGGCACATGGAGAGTCCAAGTCTTTGCTGCTGCGGAGGAGGTTGAAGAGGGGAGTGAGGTCTTCTGTTGTGACTCCCAGTAAGGGGTGTATCCAATTTATGGATCCGCACAGGCTGTGTAAGTCCCTTAGGGTTTTGGGATCCTCTTTGGTGGCGAGTTGCTGGGGTACGATGGTTCTCTCATGGATCTGGAGGCCAAGGTAAGTCCATGGGCTGGAGTGCTGCACTTTGTCCTCACACATCTCAAACCCTGCTTCTTCTATGGCTTCAATTGTCTTTTTAGGAGTTCTGTCCAAGTAAGTTTTTTCTGATGCACAGATTAGTATGTCATCCGTACAGTGGTAAATGATTGCTTCTGGGAATAGGCTCCTGATGGGGGACAGAATGTGGGCGATGTACCACTCGCAGATGGTCTGGCTGTTCTTCATGCCTTGTGGGAGGACGAGCCAGTGGTATCTTCTGAGTGGTGCTTGTTCATTAAGAGAGGGGATGGAGAAGGCGAACCGTGGTGCGTCCTGAGGATGGAGCGGGATGTTAAAGAAACAGTCTTTAATGTCTATGATGGCCAACATACAGTCTCAGGGCAGTGTGGATGGTGATGGCAGGCCGGGTTGGAGGGGGCCCATGTCTTCAATGACCTCATTGATCTTTCGTAGGTCCTGGAGTAGTCTCCATTTGTCTTTGCCGGGCTTTTTCAGTACAAAGACGGGAATTCCAAGGGCTTGTGGTTTCGGTGATATGACCTTTGGCAAGTTGCTCTTCCACCAGGGCTTCCAGCGCGCTAAGTTTTTCTTTATCAAGGGGCCACTGCCTTGTCCACTTTGGGTTGTCAGTCTTCCAGGTGAGCGGGGGAGTAGATGGCAGCGTGCCTTTCTCAGTGGCCCCAGTCAGAAATCCTGGCTGGGAATGGTAAGGATGGCACCCCACTGGGATAAAAGGTCTCTGCCCCATAGGGTGATGGGGGCTCTTACCACGAATGGTTGGGTGGTCACTATCTTGCCTTCGGGTCCTTCAATGACAACATTTTGTTTGCTTCTCATGGATACTGCAACTCCACCAATCCTGGAGATCATACCTGCCATTGGCCCCAGTTCCCAATTCCCTGGCCACTCGGAGCGGGCGATGATGGTCACGTCTGCTTCGGTGTCCAGCATCCCTGGGCGGTAGACCCTCTCTCCTTTACAGAACAAGCTGCACTCAATGGTCAGTTTGTTTGAGCCCACGATCTCTATCCACATTGCTGTAGGATTGAGAGGAAGCTGTTCTGGGTGGTTCTGTGGAAGTAAAAAGGCTTGAGCAATCAGTGTTCCCTGTGGGAGAAAGAAAGGTGCGTCCATGCAGCAAAGCTGGACAAGAATCTCTTGTCCAGAGCACATTGTTTGTATCTCTAGTAGTACAAAGAGTTGTTCTGGACCATGGATGGTATCGCTTAGGAGAAGAATGTCCCATGGGCCATTCTGCAGTCCATACTTTCCTGTGGGGATACGATAAAAACGCTTGTCAACAAAGTTAAATGGCAGTGATGTTACCAGTTGGCGTCTGGTTCCGATCGGTAGCGCTCCATGTGTTGGATCCTTCTCACGTGTTCTGGGATTGCCTGGGATGATGGTGCTGGGTGAGGTCCAGCTGTCTGCTCTCAGTGGTCCGATGTGGAGTTCGCAGTGGGGGCGGGGTAGTATGGCCTTTGATTTGTTGTCTGGGTGCGGGGCCTTGACACCGTGCTCCGATAGAAGTTTTTTGGATGCTGCTGGTGCTGTTGCTGTCTCTGGTGCCTTTGGTAGGTGGCACGATGGTCATGGGTGGGTGACCTTTGTGGGCAGTCCTTTATAAAGTGTCCAAGTTCACCACAATAGAAACAGTAGGCATTCTCCTTAGAGACTGCTGCAGCAAATGCACTGGAAACTCCTTCTGTGATGCCTTTTACAACTGCTTGGGTCATTGTGTGTTCTGCAGATGTGTGTTGTGTACAGCTCTCTATCATTTGTTCTATTGTGGGTTCTGTGTCCATAGGTAGGGCCCTCAAGATATTCTTACATTGTTCGTTAGCATTTACCATGGCAAATTTACCCAAAAGTTCTTTTCGTCCATCCGGACTCTCTGTCTGTTTCTCTAAGCTAGCTTTCAAACGATCAAAAAATGAATGAAGCTTTCATTTGCTGACTGTTTGATGTTAGAGAAATATTGTGTAGGAACAGAATCATCAGGAGTAAGGAGCAGCGATGTTTTTGCTGCATTAGCTATGTCTTGTAATGCTACTTCAGATAAGGTTGTAGCTTGATCTGAGGGTTTTTGGAGGTCACCTTCTCCAGCCAGTTGTTCTATTGTCCAATCTGTCTGATTTGCATCTTTAGCATAAGTGTCAGACAGTGTTTTTAAATGTCTTTTCCAATGCCTTTCCCATAACATATATTCGGCAGGGGAAAGGATGCAGTTAATAATGTCTTTAATATCATGTGGTACTAATGTATAGGCAGAGAAAGTGACTTCCAACAAGTTTCTAAAGAAATGTGACCCTCTCCCATGTTCTTTTGCTGCCTTGCAAAGCTCTTTGGCTTCTTGGTATGGGATAGGTTCCCATGTTTTTGTAGTTGGACCACCCCTCCTCCCTTTCCCTGTAATGACTGGATAGGCTGAGATTTTCTGGGCTAACTCCCAATCTCCCTCCCGGTTTGCCTCCCTGTGTGTCTGTGCCCATCGATCCTGAGATTCAGAGTCAGAGCTGCTGCTACTGTCATCTGAAAAGGAGGGATAAGCTGTGGCAGGGCAGAGCCGGGATACAGGAGGCGTAGCGCGGCATTTTTGAAATGCCGACTTTCCTTTAGCCAGGGCAGGGGTAGCGGAGAGTCGTGGATGGTTTGAGGGATGGGAAGGGTATCTGTTGTGGCAGCATGGGGGTGGAGAGGTTGTACAGCAGCAGGTCGTTTGGGGGGAGGTCGGGTTGCAGGTGATGCCAGTTTCGCAATTCCGTGTGGAGTCAACATGGGCTGTAGGAGGGTGTGGGGGGGCTGTAGGAGGGTGTGGGGGGGCGGTGGGCTCTAGCACAGCAGCGGAGGAGATGGGGATTGCACAAGAAGCGTGGTAGGGGGAGGGGGGGGTGTAGGGAGAGGGAGAGCATCAGCAGGGATTGCGCAAGATGCAGCTGGGGGGGGAGAGAGCGGATGTGCCGGCGCCTGCCAGGGTGTCAGGGCCATTGGCGGTGGGGGAAGGGGGGAGGGAGATTCCATTCTATGGGCGATAGCCTGAGGCGGTGCCGCGGATAGCTGCGTTCCGCCAGTGGTGAGAGGGGCAGACGCTGGCGGGGGGCGTGACGCTTGTTCCGTGCCCCACAGTGTGTGTGCGGGGCTCTGTGGGACCAGCCCCGTGTTGTACCATGCTTGCTCCGTGGGTGCGGGGGGGGCAGCGGCGGTGGGAGGGCTTGCTGGGACGGGGCCGCCGCGCTGGGGTGGGGGTGGGGGGGGGGGCAGGGCTGCGTGGAGCAGGGATGTGGCAGGGTGGGACGCAGTGGGGTGGGACGCGGTGGGGTGGGGGGCGTCAGAGGCACCGCGAGCTGGTGCGAGAGGGGGAAGGGTGCTGTCGTGCGCGAAAGGTTGCGAAATACCAGGGGCACGGGGAGATGGGGCTGGGGGTGGCTCAGAGGCATCCATCCCAGGGAGGGGGGATTGGTCTGGGATGGATCCCGTGCGCGCTGCCTGGGGGGTGGCAGCGGAACCGAGGGGGCAAGCGGGGGGGGTTGGGTATGGGAGAACTGCTGGAAATAGGGGATCGGGGTAGGGAAGTGGGGTGGCCGGCGCCCCAGCTGGGCCAGGGCCGGGGCGGCTGGCGGGGTCCGCGCTCTGGCTGGCCATGGCTGGAGGCGGAGAGGGGGAGTAGGAGGGGGGAAGGGCAGAGAAGGGGTTTGGCTGAGGGGGGGTTGTTGCACGACACATTTTAACCAATAAATGAAATAAATGAATGAATTTGGAAACAGAGAGGTTTCCCCTGGCTTGAGAGGTATAGAGTTTGTTCCCCACTCTGTCCCAGAACGGATCAGAAAGGACAGAGTCTGTGGTAGCATCAGGAAAATTTCGAGATATCCAATTAGTGAAAGAGTTGAGATTTTTCTTAGAAAGAACACCTTTAGAGAATTAAAGTCAGATTTTAAGAGAAGGGTTAGAAGAAAGGGGTATAGGTCTCTCTCAGATTGGGAAAGGCTGGGTTTAGCTTGCCTATGTCCCATCTTAGTTCCTCCCTCAGCAGAAAAAAGAGAAAAAACCCCAAAATTACCTAAAGTTGCGCACAAGAAAGAGGAGGAGAGCCCCAAGTTTAAACTTACAAATCCCGTTTTCTGGTGAGGCTGGCTCCTAGAAAGGTCTGCTGGGGGGATGGTCTGGCAGTTTGATCCTCAGGGACTTTGTCCTAGGCGGGAGGCGAGGGTCTCGAACTGTCCCTGTCCAAAAGACCTGCTAAAACGTAGGTCTGGTTCTGTCTTGGCATGGTCAAGACGCAGCTCAGGCCAGGTCCGGGGTCCGGGGTCCAAGGCTGTTCGGGAGTCAGTTATTACAGCTGGGTATGGGGTCAGTGGCTCTGACCCAGGAAGAGGTGACTGGTCCGGGGAGATGGTCCCAAAAGGAATCGCCTTCCCGAGGCCCGGTGTCTTCCCTCAGCTGCTGGCAGGAGGGCCCTTGCAGAGGCTGTCAGCTCTTTAGTGATTATCAGCTTGTGATTTCAGCTCAGCTCTGCAGGGCAGCCTCCAGGCCAAGCCAGACGAGAGGCTCGTGTGGCTGGTTCGGCACAGAAGGTAGCTTTATTGTTGGTCCCCTCCGGCAAAGGAGAAAGCCAGGGACGAGAGCTCTCTCTGAGTCCCACACGGGCCAGAGGGCTTGCTTTTATAGGGATAGAGGGGATGGGTGAAGGCCAATGGGTTACAGAGGATCTGGGATGGGTAAAGGCCAGTGGATTACAAAGGATCTGGGATGGGTAAAGGCCAATGGGTTACAAAGGATCTGCATAGGGTCTCTTAAAGGATTGTGGGTCTGTCTTTTCTTGCCGTGACCAAAGAAGTGGTTGCCTTTCCAGGGAGTCCTGCTGGGCGATTATGAAATCTCTTATCTCAGCAGAGATCCTTCCAGGGCAGGGGCTGGGCATACTCCACAGGTGGGCCTCCACGTGCCCTGAGAGCTCCTGCTGGCCCTGGAACCACCTCACCTGGATCTCCGAAGGGTAGAAATCCATCCCCGAGCAGAGCAGGCAGCCGGGGCCGAGTTGGGAGCTCGAGAGCACCAGTGAGATGGACACGCTTGGGGGCATTGGGAGAGACAGGGAGGGATATTTTGACATTGACAGAGATTGGCAATGGACTGGGAGGGACTGGGGAGGCACTGGGAGGGCGCTGGGACAGAGGCTGGAGGTCTGGGAGTGAACTGAGAAGGACCGGAATGGACTGGGAATGGCCTGACAGGGCATAGGAGTGACTGGGAGGGACTGTGCCGACACCGGGAGGGACTGGGAATGAAGTGCGAGGCACTGAGGCCGAGTCCAGCGAGGAGCATTTGGTGCTGTGGGTCTGCCTGGCAACTGATGAGTCATCAGGGCGACGTGCTCTGATTGGATGAAGTGCATCAGCTCCATGCATGACCGAGATGGATACGCGGGGGCGGGATGGACTGGGACAGCTACGGGAGTCACTTGGTGGGGGCGGGAGGCCCCGGGGATGGGCACAAGGAGCGCTTATGGCTCTGGGGTGATTCCCAGGGAGGTTTTTAAAGACTCCAGGGTCATTTCCAGGGCAGGGCCCCAGGGGACATGCTCTGCCCCATGCTTGCCTCTGCAGTCCACGCTGAATGGGCTGAACACCTGGTAGTTGTGCCGGCAGAACATATCCACCTGAGCCTGTCCTCCATCCATTCCTGGTCACTGTTCCAGTGCCTGGCACACATCGCTGACAAAAAGTGAGGAGTCAAAGTGCAGGAGCTGCTCCTGGTTGTAGATGTGCCTCTTCACGAACCTCACCCGATCAGCGCCGTTAATGAAGTGACCTGGCCTTTCCCACATACTGTGACACCCCTGTGTGTGCAGGACACACATCATGGGGTGCTCCCCCAGCAATCCCCAGCACCCCGCAGCAAGCCCAGAGCTCTAGGGGCCACCCTGGATCTCCACTCCTCACCCCCTGTGCCCCAGGGCCACCATGGGACCCTCATGCGTGCACTCCCACTTTCTCTTTTCCACCCTGTTCTCCATTTCCCCTTTCACATCGCTCCCCCCACCTCCATCGCCAGCCTCTCCCCAGATCAGTTTTGGGGTTCCATTCCTCCCTTTTCACCCTTTCCTATTCCTTTCCCACAATCCCCCCAATCCCCACCACCCTCCCACTCAGTTTTGGGGTCCCACCCTCCCCTTTTCCCCACTTTCCCACCCTCTGCCAACCTTTTCTCACATTCCACTATTCCTCAGACCCTCCCTCTGTTCCTTTGGCGGGTCTCCTCCCACTCACTTTGGGGATCTCACACACCCTTTTCCCCTTCTCCCCCCCTTTCCCATCGCGTCAAACCCCCCCCCCCCCGCTCACCCGAGAGCTTCGTGCCCATAGCCGGGGGGGCTCCCAGCACCACCAGTGCCACCAGCATGGCCCCAGCTGCTGCCACTCGCCCCATGGCCAGCGCTGGGCAGGTCGCAGCCGCGCTGCACTGGGAGCTCCAGTCTGGACCAGTGCGGGGTCAGCAGCGCTGCCTGCTCTGATTGGCTGAGGGCATTTTGGGGACCCTTTTTCCAGCAATTCTGCTCAGCAACTGATGAGTCATAAACTCCTAGCGCTCTGATTGGCTTCAGCGCATCCCGGCTGGTTTTTGATTGGCTGAGGGGCTTTCGGGATGCTTTTTGGGGGGTCCTTGGGGTGCGGGGCAGGTGGGAGCTCAGTTGTGCCCAGAAACGTGTCCCCAGGGGCGCGGGATCTCAGGGGTGCCCATGGCCTGGGGTGACACTGGTCCAGTGCCAGGCACCCACCAAAGCCACTCTGTCCCTGCAGCCGCACAGGGGAGAAAAAATGGAACCAAGGGTTCCCAGGTGGGGATAAGGACCGGGAGAGATCCCTCATCCAACACCGGCACTGGCACAACAGGCTCTAATTAGAGATATTAATTGAATTGATGACACTGACAAAATAAGAGCAAGGAGAATGAGAAGGAAAAGACCCTTAAAAGTACCCTCCCCACCTCTCCCTTCTTCCCAGGGGCTGCAGGGGGATCTCTGCTTCCCCGGAGTTCAGTGCATCTGACATGTCCATCTTTGGAGCTGCCAGGGATTGGCTCTGCCAGACACAGAGGAAATTTTCAGAACCTTCTCCCAGAACCCACACTGTTACCAAAACCAGGCTATGAAATCCCGGAAGAGCCCAAAAAATGGGGTCCCAGATATCCACGAGCTCAGGAGCATCCCAGTATGGGGATTGAGATTTCCAGGGACTCTGGTGTGCCCAAAAAACAGGCCCCAGCTGAGGGTGTTCTCTAGTTCAGCACTGCCCAAGGGCTGGGACTGCAGCAAGGGGGGACACCTGTAGAGAAATGGCTGAGTGAACAGGGACATGTATACGTGCACAATCCAAGCTATATTAGTGATCTGTCCTTGACTAGGGAAAAAAGAGAAGAGCAATGCTGATGTGGCAAGCCAACAGGATGTTGGGGAGGGGGATGCTGACTATTGAAAGAGAAAGACTTATGTTAGTTAGTCACGTGCATATTAATCTGTAACCAATCGCTTGCTATTAAAGGCCACGTGAACAGTAGCTGTAACCCAATAGTATGGAGCTTGCTTATGCCTGCTTGGAGAATTAGAGTATAACTGTGGGTCTGCCAATAGAATAAACGGAGTTGCATCATATCTCTGTGAGAAGCGTGGTTCATTCCGGCAGATCTCTGGCTATTTCTGGTGCCTGACCAGGGACCGTTCCTCAGAGGAAGATACACTCGCTGATCACCGAAAGAAGGGTGACGATGACGAGCGACAGAGATACTGCAGGCGGAGAGTGTCGACCGCGAGTCAAAGGACGTCGGTCAGGCTGGTAAGAAGGGTCGCTACCTTCCCTCCGTGATACCCTGCTAGCATAGATTTAGAGTTTGTGGCAGCACAGAAATTACTCCTCAGTATCCTCGCTAAGCGAGGGAAAGAGGTCAAGGAAAATGATCTAAATAAGCTCATTTTATGGGCGCGGGAGCATGGACATTTGCGAGTCCTCCCCCTCCTCTTCGATGCAGCCAAGTGGAGGGAGTAGGGGATCACCTGTGGGACTGTACTATCCAGGGAGAAGGGAAAGAAATGGCAAACTTAGGGCCCACCTGGAGAACTGTTATAAATGCCTTGAAAAATATGCAAGCCAAATCGAAAGTAGCTGCGGCTGCGGTGGAGGCAATTGCAACACCAGCTGGGGTTGTCGCTCCTGTCTGAACTACGCAGTGCAGGGGGCTGAGTGGCCTGTTTAAAAGCCCGAACGTGATAAAAGGGCAGAAAGCAGAGAAGCACTTTGAGACTGTCAGTGAGCTCCTGCGGGAGCAGGAGAAAGAGCTCTTGCAATCAAAGCCAAAAGAGGAAGTTACCACCACCACACCTCAGAGCAAACTGCAGGCAAATGCGGAAGTTACAGTCAACCAGTCAATGGGCGGAGCAACGGGCAGTCCTTCTTGTCAGCCGCGCCTCTACCCTGCTTGTCCACCCCCTCCACCTCCACTGCCAGCCGAGATTCATCCCAGACCACAGACTGCTTCTCTGCCACAGACTGTTTCCCTGCCAGAGCCACAGACTGTTCCTCTGCCAGATGATGACATACCAATGACAGAGGCGACAAATGAGCTACCTGCTCATCCCCCAGGATCTTGTGTGAACCCACAAGCATTGGAAAGATGGGCTCATCAAGTAGAAGAGGCAATGCATCAAATGAAGCAACATTTTGATTGTGCTCTGTCTTCTAAAGAAGAAAAGCTCCATCAGAAGCACAAGCCACAACAGGGTCCCACTGAGTCCCGAAAGGGTGTGGCCCAGACAGCCCTGCAACTACAGGAATGGGCTCAAGTAGAGCCCTCCACTCCACCTCCCGACTTTGATAACACACCACCTCCACCCTATGTCACGGGCGCTCCCACTACTTCTCAATTGGGACAGAGGTGGTCTGGAATTATAAAAGATGCTATCTTGGAGGGAGACTGGGAAGCGGCAGGGCAAATTGCGTGCCCCATCATATTCCAGAATGGTGAACGACGATATGAGCAGCATTGCTGGAAAATTTTGCAACAAGCCAAGAAGTCTGTAACAGATCATGGAATAATATCTGAGGCCACCCACATGGCCTTGGATTGAATTTTTACAGCAGATACCAACTCTCCTATAGACAGCACTAACCTGGCAAGGCTTCTGTTGACACCCTCCCAGTTCTTTCACTGGGAGCAAGAGTGGAAAAGACTAGCACAGATGGAGGGCAATCGTCCGCAACAGCAGAATGAAACTCTATACGGTATTAACCCAGACATGTTGACCAGGTCTGGAGTATAGGGACATTTACAAGTGCAGCTTCAATACCCGCTGCCCGTGCATCATCTGTTAGCGCAGCTTGCCCGCCAAGCCTTCAATGCAGTACCTGATTCCCGGCCTCAACCCAGCTTCGCCACCATCCGACAAGGTCATTCCAAAGGATACTCGCATTTCATCGACAGGCTTTGGCAAGCTCTGGCCAGCCAATCAGACATGATAGAGGACGCAAAGCAGAGTATGTTTAAGTTGTTGGCATTTGAAGGAGCCAATCCAAATACGAAACGTGTCCTCGCCACCCTTCCAAAGGGCGCGGAAGTAAGTGATATGCTCAAGCTAGCCAATCAAGCAGTACAGCAACAAGAAGGACAAGTTATGGCCAGTATGGTAGCAGAGGCCGTAAAACCTGCTACGAAGCTCCTGGCCACTGCAGTTACAAAGATGGGCATTAAATCACAAGGAGAAGAGTCAGGAACTTGCTTTCGCTGTGGCTGAAAGGGACATTTTTGTCGCATTTGCAAGGTGGCTGTATGGTGTGACCAATGCCAAAAGGATATCCATTCTACAACCGTATGCAAGAGGTCAAAAAATGGGAAATCCAGTGCGAGGCCTTACCACGCTCCGACACAAGTAGTCGGCCAGGCATCAGCATCCAAGACCTTCCCCCCCTCCCCTGCCACGGGAAGTCTGGGAGTCAATTTGGCAGCAGCAGTGAATATCACCTTAAAGGACAGCACTGTCCACAAAATTCCCATGGGTGTTTTTGGCCCCGTGGTAGAAGTGGACAGTTCATTTGGAGCATTGCTATTAGGGAGATCATCGACAGGACTTGCTGGACTAATAGTCTTACCAGGGGTCATTGATGCTGATTACACTGGAGAAATTATGATTTGCGCTTATACCTTGTTTCCCCCTCTTAACATCAAAGCGGGACAACAGATTGCTCAGCTTGTGTTTATAGACAAGCCCACAGGAGAAGAAATTCATACTCATCCTTATCGCAAAGACCGTGGCTTTGGGTCCACTGGAAGAACAGTGGTCAATCTTGTACAGCAAATGAAAGTTCAGCCCATGGTTACTATTGCCATGTTAAATGACACTGAGGCGCATCAAATTACTGCAATGATGGATACAGATGCTGATGTTACAATCATCGGCAGAGACAAGGGGCCTTGACGGTGGTCTCTGTGCCCTGCAATTGAGGCAGTACAAGGCGTAGGGGGAGGAACCATCCCCATGCGCAGTTTGCAAGCAATAAAGATGAAGTTGCCAGAAGGGCAAGAAATTACTCTTTGCCCATATGTCATGACCCTTCCAGGGGGCTTGGGAGGTCTCATCGGATGAGACATCCTCAGCCAGATAGGGCCACATTAAATGTGTCAACACCTTTTTAGGTGTGGCCACTGTAGATCAGCCACCTACTCCAAGAATTCCATGGAAAACTGATAAATGTGTATGGGTAGAGCAGTGGCCTTTAAATGAAGAGCGGCTCCAGATTGCTAAGCACCTGATACATGAATAATTGCAAGCAGGCCACATAAAGCCCTCCATCAGTCCATGGAATACGCCCATCTTTGTAATTCCCAAAAAATCTGGAAAATGGTGCCTTTTCCATGATCTACGAGCAGTAAATGAACAAATGTGGCCTATGGGTGCCCTCCAACCTGGCATGCAATCTCCTACTATGTTGCCTCGAAACTGGGAAATTTTGGTTATTGATCTTAAGGACTGTTTTTTCACTATTCCCTTACGATCCGAAGATACTGTGCGCTTTGCTTTCACAGTGCCCTCTGTCAATAAAAGCGCCCCAACAGAAAGATATGAATGGATCGTCCTGCCTCAAGGCATGAAAAACTCTCCCACTATGTGCCAGTTATACGTGCATTGGGCATTGGAACCAGTTCGAGAGCACTTTTCTGCCACCATCATCTACCATTATATGGACGATATTCTGTTTTGTCGGCAACGACCTTTAGTGATGAAGATGCTTCTTACATCACTCGATTGCTACAGAACAGAGATCTTATAGTGGCACCAGAAAAAGTGCAATGATCAAGCCCCTGGAAGTATTTGGGATGGGTGCTTACCTCTAGCTCTGTACGCCCTCAAAAAGTGACTCTTGCCACTGATGTCACCAGCCTACACAATGCTCAGACTTTAATTGGTGACTTACAATGGGTCCGCAACATAACAGGGCTCTGGAATGATGAAATAGCTCCACTAATGCCCCTATTACACTGTACCTCTCCTCAATGCCCTGTCCAGCTTAGCGACGACCAGCGCCGCTGTTTGCAGCATGTTGGGAACAAGATTACAGGTGCCTTTGCTGATCGCTGCTTCCCAGACGAACCCATAGGGGTGCTTGTATTTAACCAAGAGGTTTCCCCTTTTGCAATGCTCTGTCAATGGCCAGCCTGGCAAAAGGAAAAGGGGGGAAATGACCCTGTTGATAACACAGTCTGTAGTGCCAGGCTGCAGCGACAACAACAACAAACACAAGCACCCAACAAAGCGACCGAAAACTCCAGATGACAAATTTGCCCTATTGGAATGGGTGTTTATGTCACACACGCCTCCAATGAGCATTTGGGCCAGAACAGTGGCAATTGCCCACTTGATTCGCAAAGCCAGGACTAGGACTCTTGAAATTGGTGCTATGGAACCTGCATTCATAGCTTTACCTCTGAAAGCAGAGTCGAAAGAATGGATGTTACAACACTCTGAACCGCTACAAGTGGCGTTACTGGCCTACCCCGGAGATGTTATTGATCGGTACCCAAAGGATGCACGACTCCAAATGTTAGGAAAACAACTGTGGCTTGAGACTGCAAAGGCGTCCAAGCGTCCTGTAGAGGGACATACAGTATTTATTGATGCAGGCAAACCAAGTAGAAAAGCTGCCTGCACGTGGCTAGAGGGGACCCCATGGAAGCATCACCTGCTGTATAGAACTGATCAGGACTCGTTACAGACACTTGAATTAGCTGCAGTAGCATGGGCACTAATACAGTGGAGAACAGAACCATTGACTGTAGTATCCGATTCACTATACGTGGTGGGTGTAGTGATGAGAATTGAGGACGCTTTGATTAAGCCACCCAGCAACCCACAACTCAGACAGTTGTTCTTTAAAGTGCTGCAACCAATCCATGATCAGACTGAGCCATGCAGCATACTGCACATCAGAAGTCACCTCTCTGACTGAGGATTAGGTGAAGGCAATACCTGAGCTGATGCCTTGGTTAGCCCGCTATTGAAGGCACCTCAGGACTCTTTTGCAGCAGCCCATAACAGTCATGCTATGTTCCACCAATCCGCAAAGGCCTTGCAAAGACAGTTCCACATTACCAACACTGATGCACATGGGATTGTGAGGGCCTGCCCACAGTGCAGCCAACACGGCTCAAGTTTAGGCTTTGGAGTAAACCCAAGAGGGCTGCAGGCATGTGAACTGTGGCAAATGGATGTCACACATGTACCTGAATTTGGGCGTTTAAAATACGTGCATGTCACTGTAGATACCTTTTCTAAAATGATATGGGCTACTGCACAGGCAGGAGAGAAGGCAATCCATGTGATTTGCCATCTAACTGCATGTTTTGCCATCATGGGTGTACCAGACTCCTTAAAAACTGATCATGGGCCTGCTTATGTGGTGGGTCAAGTGCAGAAGTTTTTACAGCTATGGGGTGTTAAGCATAGTACTGGCATTCCTCATGTGTCTACAGGACAGGCTATTATAGAACGGGCCCATCGGACAATCAAAGGAGTATTTAGCTAAACAGAAGGGTACTGAGCAAACAGATCCTGTAATTAGGCTGCAACAGGTACTGTTCACTCTAAATTTTTTTAGTTTGGCAGGAGATGCCGAACAGTTCCCTGTAGTCACACATAACATCCATATTATGTTACAAGCCACCCCAGGGGTACAAATTTGTTATAAAGACCCACAGACGGGACAATGGGGGGGGGCAGCTCCATTGTTATTTAACGGTCGAGGTTATAGCTGTGTTTCTACAGATACCAGACCAATATGGGTTCCTAGCAGATGGACCAAGCCTGCTCCCAGTCCCGCTGTCGACAGAAGTGGCTTCAGCGAGTGTGTGACCAACTGAGCCAGGACGTACAGCAGATGTTCCCAACCTTTGGGAAGTGAACCTTTGCTTGGTGGCCGACGACCTCACATTTGGACGACCACTCGGAGTCTGGGAACAGTCACCGAGTGTGCATGCTAATCGCCACAGAAATTGTTTACGCTGTTATAATAGCTTGTGCTTGCGCTTGTGCTGTGGGGGCTGTGGTTAAAGAGCTTACTAGGGGAATTTGGAATGTAGACGAGCGAGGTAGTTTATGCCAAGAATGTTATCAAGTGCCTGAGACAAGACGTTTTAGGCAGTGTGCGTCTATCGTGCTCAGAATTCCACCACAACAGATAAAAGTTAGCTCATTCAGGGATCCACACGAGTTTTTACTAAGCTTGGAAGTGTGGGCAGGGAAGGAAGCCATCAGACATCTGCAAGTGAGTAAAAAGACCACTGTAACCCAGGCATGGTGCCCTACATGTGGCTCCTCCTCTCAAGTACTTTCACCCTGAGTAAAGCTGTGATAACTTCAGTGTCAGAAAGAGAAAACATGTGGGTAACATGGGCTCACCAGGCGAACCAGACTTCTGTCTGGCCATGGGGTCGGCAGCAGATCCATTTCGCACACGTCTAATTGGCATGCCATGGATCTCACTCGAGGACACGTTTCAAAAATGGGTGACAGATATAGGGAAAATCAATGAGGAAGTGGAGCAACAAATGCAAAACAAACTGGGGCGAGTGCTTAGGTTGTTGGTCTAGTTATCGGCACTCCTTGCAGCAAACCCGTATTATTGCCAATTTAACAAAAAATGCAACCTTGCCTCTTCAAGAGCTACAGCTTTATGGGTCCCTCTTTCCCAGTACGCTTGTTAATGTAACACCATGGACCAACTGTTCCAATGTGGTGCCTCCAATGCAATATGCCAACGGGTCTGGGGTTTTCTTCTTTGGAGATCCTTGGAAGGACTATCAGGCATGACAGGGCATGGCCTCCTTTCCATAGAAACAGAACGTATCAGGACACTCCATCGGAGGCTGGAACATGCCTCCATGTTGGGAGGAGCTGAGTCTATTGACACAACGGGAGGAAAGGTTTTACCTCCTGGAATGTTTTTGATATGCGGAGATAGAGCATGGAATGGGATTCCGCATAGTCCAGTTGGGGGTCCTTGCTGCCTGGGAAAGCTAACTATGTTTGCCCCTTCTATACGAGCATGGAAAAACAGTACGGCATCAGAAAGTTGGAAAAATAGGATGTGAAATAGATACCAGCATAGTGTTTCCACGTTTGATAAAGATTGTAATGATAAGGTAAACATTATGAGTTTGAGTGCATTTATACCATTGGCTATTTTTAACCCAGGGGGTGCTGCAGCTCATGGCTATAGCAGTCTGAAAAAGTTGGCCTGTGGTCAGAAAAGGAATTTAATAGGACTTCCCATATATTAAATAAGCTTTTAACTGATGTAGATAGCATTAGGCATGCTGTACTACAAAATCGAGCTGCGATTGATTTTTTATTGCTAGCTCATGGCCATGGTTGCAAAGAGTTTGAAGGTATGTGTTGTATGAACCTGTCAGACCATTCCCAGAATATCCATCAACAGCTCTCAGAACTGCAAGATGCTTTTCAAAAGATACAGATCCATACAGACAGCTCTGAGTGGCTGTCCTCGCTTGGTCTGACAGGGTGGTTGGGAAACCTGGTTCAAGAAGGTTTATGTCTGCTAGCTACACTAGTAATTGTGGCAATAATAATTTGTTGTTGTTTGGGGTGCATACGGAAAGCTTTAGAGAAAGTTGTTAATCGGGCTTGGCTTGTGCAAGAAGAAAAAGGGGGAATTGTAGAGAAATGGCTGAGTGAACAGGGACATGTATACGTGCACAATCCAAGCTATATTAGTGATCTGTCCTTGACTAGGGAAAAAAGAGAAGAGCAATGCTGATGTGGCAAGCCAACAGGATGTTGGGGAGGGGGATGCTGACTATTGAAAGAGAAAGACTTATGTTAGTTAGTCACGTGCATATTAATGTGTAACCAATCGCTTGCTATTAAAGGCTGCATGAACAGTAGCTGTAATCCAATAGTATGGAGCTTGCTTACGTGTTCTTGGAGAATTAGAGTATAACTGTGGGTCTGCCAATAGAATAAACAGAGTTGCATCATATCTCTGTGAGAAGCGTGGTTCATTCCGGCAGATCTCTGGCTATTGACACTTTCCTCCAGAGGGGATGTCCCGCTAACGGGGGACCCCCACAAGCCCCTTGCAACCCCCAGGGCTGGGCTGGCCCTGCCTGGATGCCCAGAGCCACCAAAACCGCTCTGTCCCTACCCTCTGCTACTGCACAAGGACAGGAAATACAAGGAAAGGCCCAGGAGTTGAGAGAAGGATTGGGAGAGATCCCGCCCCAAGCACCGGCACGGGCACAACAGACCCAGCCTGGGCACAGGGAGGGAATTTATTACCAACCAAATGCCAGCAGCACAAGGAGAAGGCAAAGAAAATTTTCCAAAACCTTCCCCCCACCCAGCGGGGATCACCCGGAACAGGGGTCACCAGGGCTCTGCCCAACAGGGGTCACTGGGGATCATCCAAAAGGGGTGTCTTGGTTTGAAAGATGGGTGTCTATCAAGGAAGGCAGGAACGAGCCCCGGTGCCCCGGCAGAGCCCTGAGGGACACCCTCG
Organism: Coloeus monedula; assembly: GCF_965178545.1. Classification (NCBI taxonomy): domain Eukaryota; kingdom Metazoa; phylum Chordata; class Aves; order Passeriformes; family Corvidae; genus Coloeus; species Coloeus monedula. The sequence continues at coordinate 27,469 of NC_138816.1, read as the reverse complement.
GCCCCGGCCTCCCGCGGGACACGGAGCCACTGCCCACAGGGCCCTGGCACGTCCATGCGGCCAATTCCTCCTGCCCCGAGCGGCCCGGGCTGCAGCCCCAGTGCTCCGCAGGGCCGGGCTGCGGCTGTCGGGTGCGAGCGTGGCCGAAGCCTCCCAGGGCTTGGGGCATGGCAGGGGCTACAAGGCCACAAGTCCGGGGCTGCTCCGTGCCGGTTCCAGTCTGTCCCTCTGTGGCTGGGGTGCCGGCTGGGGCCCTTTGTGACACGGGCGCGGGTCAGGGCCCTCGGTGAGGGCGGGACACTGTGCTGCTGTCACGAATGAGAGTGTTTGAGATCGCTTGAAAAACCAGTGGCAAGGGTATGAGCAAAAGTCAGATTTAACATTAAGCAACAAAGCACAACAAGTTCATTGGCAAGATTCACTCTACTACCTACAGGACAGCTAGGGCACAACAAGGGAGAACAAACCAACAACAAAACCAAACAAAATCCAGGCAATCAAAACAGAAATGAGCTGAGAATTCTCTAGGGGGTGTGGGGATGTGGGGGCGGGTGTTCAGGTGCATGGGACAAAAGACAGTGCGGGCAAGGATAAAAAGGAACACGGCCTAAAACCTTAGCAACACTCAGCAGTACTTTAACTTCTACCTGAACTTACACTTTAACCTTAACAATTCAACAGAGGAATAACACTTAACAGCATTTAACCTTACTTACAGCTGTAACTTCCAAGTTATACTTAGCAGCTTAACAGAAAAACACCGCTTAAAAACACCGGACTTAGTTTATAACTTATGTTAAAGAACCTTGCAAAAGAACAACACTTAGCAGCATTTAAGTGAGTTTATAACAATAACTGAAACTTACCTACAGGCCTAACTTAGGTATCCAAGGTACTTAAACACCTAAGAAAGCGGTATTTCTCCCAGATTTGCTATAGCATATGCGCAGGGGCACGCACACAGACAGAAACAGTCAGAGCAAGCACGGTTCCTGTGAAAAATTCCCCTCAGAGGTCAGTGAAATCCTCACTTTGGAACCTTTTTCCTCTCCCGCTGGGCACAGCATCAGGCCTCGAGGAGTGAGGGTATCAGCCCAGGACACGTCGTGGTTCGGCGAGCTCCAGGCATAGCAAACCTGAGGGTTTGCTGGCTCTGAGAGGCCCCCTTAGAGGGAGATTGCTGGTCACAGCCCACGGCGGTCCAGGAGGGCTCAAAGGGTCTCCTTTTGGGCCGCTGTTGAGAGGGTCTGTCTCGGTTTTGAAAGACAGGTGTCTGCTAAGGAAGGCAGAAGCCCCCCTTGAAGTGGCAGATATAACCCTTTTTCCCTCCAAGTTATTATATTTTGAAATCAAGGGCCTTTAGGCAGAGATGTGGGAAATAGGAATAACAGTTCTTTACTATATATATATATATATATATGTATATGTATATAACCAGTCAAACAAAACAACAACAACTATGACAGTAACAGCACACACAAACCCAGTGCCAGCCTTCTCGGCTGTCAGGCTATTTCCCCTCGGGTGCAGTTCCGCTCGCAGCCGGCAGGGGCGCTGGCGGCTCCCGGTGAGCAGGGCAGGTGCGATGGTTCCCCCGCGGCTGCAGGGGGCGCTCCGGAGCGAGCTCGGGAAACACGCGGGCACTGGCGGCCTGGGATCCCGGGAAGGGATGGGACAAAGGCTTCACAAACCCCTGGGCAGCCGATCCCGGACTCTCAGGAGCAGCAGGCTGGGAACGGCAGGCAGGAGCGGCAGGCTAGAGCGGCAGGCTAGAGCGGCAGGGACGAACGCAAATCCCGGGTGGCAGGCGAGATGTATCCAGATGGGAGAACCCCACGGATGCCCAGGCAGGCAGGGCGAGCAGGGCTACAGCGTAGCAAAAGCTCGAAGCAGCAGCAGCGGGGCAGGGCAGCCACAGCTCGGCCTCCAGCAGGGCAGGAAAAGCGGCTTTTGGGGTCCCGGCGTTGTTTCCAGCAGGGAGAGAAGAACGGCCAAAAAGAAAGAAGCAGCAGCTCCTTTCTCTGCAGCTTCTCTCTCCGGACGCTCAGAACGAACTGCCCCCACACCCAGGTGTAGACAAGAAAGTAGCCAGGCCCGCCCCACTCCCTTATTGTCTTTCTTAAGTACAGCTATTTGTCCCCTAGCAACATGCATATGGGAGAAAATTCCTTTAACAGAAAAAAAAACCCTAAGACTAAACTAAAACCCCAACATTATCCACCCCGAATTTTTTCCCATACTAACATGTTACATGAAACTTAACTTTTTTTCTTAACCATATAAATCTATGCATTACCCAAATTATATACAAATATACATGCTGATAGTGATACAAGTACAGAGCCATGGGTAGTTCACCCTAAAACAAGGTCCCCTTGAGGTAAGCATCGGGTCTCTCCATCCTTTTGCATCACCCACCAGGTGCAACCTGGTCCCTGAGCAAAAACGACCCCACGGATGGGTTTGTCTTTGCTCAAGGCAGACTTTACCCAAACAGTTTTTCCAAGCATACCTCTCATGTGCACCACTGGAACCTTATCCCCGTCTGTTGTTTGTAGGGGTTCGGATTGGGCAGGGCCTGCTCGGCTGGTGGAGCCTCGGGTGTTAACTAACCAGGTGCCTCTTGCTAAATGCATCTCCCAGTTTTTTAAAGTCCCCCCACCCAGTGCCTTCAAAGTGGTTTTAAGCAATCCATTACACCGCTCAACCTTCCCAGCTGCTGGTGCATGGTAAGGGATGTGGTACACCCACTCTATGCCATGTTCTCTAGCCCAGGTGTTTATAAGGCTGTTCTTGAAATGAGTCCCATTGTCAGACTCGATTCTCTCAGGGGTGCCATGCCTCCAAAGGACTTGCTTTTCCAGGCCCAGGATGGTGTTCCGGGCAGTAGCATGAGGCACAGGGTAGGTCTCCAGCCATCCAGTGGTGGCTTCTACCATTGTGAGCACATAGCGCTTGCCTTGGCGGGTTTGAGGCAGTGTGATGTAATCAATCTGCCAGGCCTCCCCATACTTGTATTTGGACCATCGCCCACCGTACCACAGAGGCTTCACCCGCTTGGCCTGCTTGATCGCAGCGCATGTCTCACAGTCATGGATCACCTGGGAGATGCTGTCCATGGTCAGATCCACCCCTCGGTCTCGTGCCCACTTATAGGTGGCATCTCTGCCCTGATGACCTGAGGCATCATGGGCCCATCGAGCTAGGAACAGTTCTCCTTTATGTTGCCAATCTAAGTCTATCTGGGACACCTCTATTTTCGCAGCCTGATCTACCTGTTTGTTGTTACAATGTTCTTCATTAGCCCGGCTCTTGGGAATGTGAGCATCTACATGACGGACCTTCACGGATAGCTTCTCTACCCGAGTGGCAATGTCTTTCCACTCTTCAGCAGCCCAGATTGGTTTTCCTCTGCGCTGCCAGTTTGCCTTATTCCACCTTTCCAGCCAACCCCACAGAGCATTGGCTACCATCCATGAATCAGTGTAGAGGTAGAGCTTTGGCCACTTCTCTCTTTCAGCTATGTCCAGAGCTAATTGGACAGCTTTGAGCTCAGCAAATTGGCTCGATCCACCTTCTCCTTCAGTAGCCTGTGCAACTTGTCGTGTGGGGCTCCATACAGCGGCTTTCCATTTCCGGCTAGCGCCTACAATTCGGCAGGAACCATCAGTGAAGAGGGCGTATTGTCTTTCACTCTCTGGTAGCTCGTTATATGGTGGGGCTTCTTCAGCACGTGTCACCTGCTCCTCTTCTTCTTCAGAAGATAAACCAAAAGTCTCACCTTCCGGCCAGTTCGTAATTATTTCCAAGATCCCAGGGCGACTTGGGTTTCCAATTCGGGCGCGCTGCGTGATGAGGGCAATCCATTTGCTCCAAGTAGCGTCGGTGGCGTGATGTGTGGAGGGAACCTTTCCTTTGAACATCCACCCCAGCACCGGTAGTCGGGGTGCCAGGAGGAGTTGTGCCTCTGTGCCAATTACTTCTGAGGCAGCCTGGACTCCTTCATAAGCTGCCAGGATTTCCTTCTCTGTGGGAGTGTAGTTGGCTTCAGACCCTCTGTAGCTTCGGCTCCAGAATCCCAGTGGTCAGCCCCGAGTCTCACCAGGCACCTTCTGCCAGAGGCTCCAGGACAGACCATTGTTCCCGGCTGCAGAGTAGAGCACGTTCTTCACCTCTGGTCCTGTCCTGACTGGGCCAAGGGCTACGGCATGAGCAATTTCCTGCTTGATCTGGGCGAAGGCTTGCTGCTGTTCAGGGCCCCAGTGGAAATCGTTCTTCTTGCGGGTAACCAGGTAGAGAGGACTCACGATCTGGCTGTACTCGGGAATGTGCATCCTCCAGAAACCTATAGCGCCTAGGAAAGCTTGTGTTTCCTTCTTGTTGGTCGGTGGAGACATTGCTGTGATCTTATTGATGACCTCAGTGGGAATCTGACGCCGTCCATCTTGCCACTTTACTCCCAGGAACTGGATCTCTCGGGCAGGTCCCTTGACCTTGCTCTTCTTGATGGCAAAACCAGCTTGCAGGAGAATTTGAATTATTCTCTCTCCTTTCTCAAACACTTCGGTCGCGGTGTTCCCCCACACAATGATGTCATCAATGTACTGCAGATGTTCTGGAGCCCCACCCTTTTCTAGTGCAGTCTGGATCAGTCCATGACAGATGGTGGGACTGTGCTTCCACCCCTGGGGCAGTCGGTTCCAGGTGTACTGCACGCCCCTCCATGTGAAGGCAAACTGAGGCCTGCACTCTGCTGCCAGAGGAATAGAGAAGAATGCATTGGCAATGTCAATAGTGGCGTACCACTTTGCTGCTTTGGACTCCAGCTCGTACTGGAGCTCCAACATGTCCGGCACGGCAGCGCTCAGCGGTGGAGTCACTTCATTCAGGGCACGATAGTCCACAGTCAGTCTCCATTCCCCATCAGACTTGCGCACAGGCCAGATGGGGCTGTTGAAGGGTGAGTGGGTCTTGCTGACCACCCCTTGGCTCTCCAGCTCGCGGATCATCTTGTGGATGGGGATCACAGCATCTCGATTTGTCCGATACTGCCGGCGGTGCACTGTCGAGGTGGCAATTGGCACTCGTTGCTCTTCCACTTTCAGGAGCCCAACTGCAGAAGGATTCTCAGATAGTCCAGACAGGGTGTTCAATTGCCTAATGCCCTCTGCCTCCACAGCAGCAATACCAAATGCCCACCTGAGTCCTTTTGGGTCTTTGTAATAGCCATTCCGGAGGAAGTCTATGCCCAGAATACACGGGGCCTCTGGGCCGGTCACAATCGGATGCTTTTGCCACTCCTTCCCAGTCAGGCTCACCTCAGCTTCCAAAAGGGTCAACTGCTGTGATCCCCCGGTCACCCCAGCGATGGATACAGGTTCTGCCCCCACATGTCCCGATGGCATTAAAGTACACTGTGCCCCAGTATCAACCAATGCATCATATTTTTGTGGCTCTGATGTGCCAGGCCATCGGATCCACACCGTCCAGAAAACTCGGTTCTCCCGTGCCTCTTCCTGGCTAGAGGCAGGGCCCCTCTAGCCCTGGTTATCATTCTTTCCCTGGGTGTACATGCTCGAGGTACCTTCAAGGGGATCCGACATATCATCCTCCCTTCTGAAATACCTGGCAGCTCGATCGCGGGAGGCTGAGGCTACCTTCACCTTAGCGGAACCCCCTCGGTTAATGCCTCCCTCCTTGAGTTCACGCACCCGCGCTGCCAGGACAGAGGTGGGTTTCCCATCCCACCTCCTCATGTCTTCCCCATGCTCACACAGGAAAAACCACAGCTCAGCTCGTGGGGTGTACCCTCTCTCTCTAGCAGGGGGACGACGGGCTCTGACTTGGCCTGTGACTCGCACTGGTGCCACACTGACCCTCCTCATCTCCTCCCTCATCTCCTCCCTCATTTCCTTCCTCATCTCCTTCATCTCCTCTTTGAGGTCCTGGACCACAGCAGAGACATGAGCTTTCAGCGGGCCATTGATCATGCTGTCATAATGCCTGAGCTTACTGGCAACAGAGCCCACGGTTTCTCGGGTATTGTCAGCATCAATCGTTGCAATGAAGGTGGTGTATTGCGATGGCCCTAGCCTTGCCAGGTTCCACATCATCTGTCCTGTGCACCTGACCTTATCGGGGTCATTATCATGCTGTCCATCCCTCCCAAAGAGTACCTCTAATATTGCCACCTCTCTTAGCTGTTGAATCCCTTGCTCGAGTGTCTTCCACTGCATTCTATGATGGTACTCCTGCATTCTTTCTTTGTGAATGAACCTTTCTCTCACACTCATTAAGAGCCGCTCCCACAGAGAAAGGGGCCCTGGCTCCCTCACAAATACCTGGTCCACACCTGGGTCCTGGGTCAATGATCCCAGATACCTTGCCTCACCACTATCCAGTTGCACACTTGTGCCCATAAGGTCCCAAACCCGAAGCAGCCAGGTGGTATAAGGCTCACGTCCCCTTCGCGCAATGTCGTTTCGCATAGTGCGGAGACTGTCGTACTGGCTCTGGCTCTCCTGCTGGTTGTGAGGGCCCTGGTTGCCCATCATCATTAACTGGTCGTACTGATTTGGTCTTACACTTCCTCCTTTGCACAGGGGCGACTGCTGCTGGCTGTGGTTGTCCTTGTGGTTCAGCTGAAGCCTGGACGGTTGTAACATCCGTGGGTTCTACTGCTGCACCATCGGACTCACCCTCTTTGGGGCAGGGAGAGGGCTTTTCACTAGCTGAGGAGGTGTATTCCCTTAGCAATTGGCATATCTCCTGGCGCACCTGGCCCATCTCCTGGCACATCTCCTTGCGCACCTGGCCCATCTCCTGGCACATCCCCTGGCGCACCTGGCCCATCTCCTGGCATATCCCCTGGCGCACCTGACCCATCTCTTGGCACATCTCTTGCATCCCTTTTGCCAGTACCCCCACCCAGTTTGGGTAGTCCATTTCTGAGGTGGACTGTTGGGCGGTATCAGTCTGTGGGGCGGGGTCTCTAGTGTCTGGGGCTATGTCAGTCTCTGGGGTAGGATCTCTAGTGTCTGGGGCCGTGCCAGGTTCTGGGGCAGGATAGGGCTCTGGGGTAGGATCTCTTGTGTCTGGGGCCATGTCAGGTTCTGGGGCAGGATCAGGCTCTGGGGTAGGAACTCTACTCTCTGGGGCCATGTCAGGTTCTGGGGCAGGATCTCTAGTCTCTGGGGCTGGTGTCCGGGTAGATATCCAAGCCAATCTCAACTTATCCTTGAGTGCTAAATAGAGTAGGCCTATCAGCAGCAGATGGTTAATATTCAGAGGGAATTTAAACCCTTCGAAAATTGATGGGGTGGGCCCGAAGAACTGGTTGAGGGGTTGGGGGAAAACTTCCCCTGGTGTCATTTCCTCACAGAAGGTACCATTGTTAACATAACCCCAAAAACATGTGCTCAGTGTGTGATAGCCGTTTATCCATGTGCCCACATTCCGGAGGAAGCTAAAAACCCATGAATTCCTCACCTTCTCAACCCATAACGCAAGCTGGATAACAGCAATGGTAGCCTTAGTCAGAGGACCCATATTCAAGTAAGGAGCTGTAAAGGGGAAGAATATAGCTACGGCCACATGCCACCCGAACCAGGGTAAACTAGACCACATAGTGCAGCCTAACAAGGTTCCTATATCTGGCACACAAAATAAAGTTCCAAGAACTGTTATTCCTTTTTTTTCACCTCTCTCTCTTAATGCCCTCAAGCCCCACGTTGGGCGCCAAGATCTGTCTCGGTTTTGAAAGACAGGTGTCTGCTAAGGAAGGCAGAAGCCCCCCTTGAAGTGGCAGATATAACCCTTTTTCCCTCCAAGTTATTATATTTTGAAATCAAGGGCCTTTAGGCAGAGATGTGGGAAATAGGAATAACAGTTCTTTACTATATATATATATATATATATGTATATGTATATAACCAGTCAAACAAAACAACAACAACTATGACAGTAACAGCACACACAAACCCAGTGCCAGCCTTCTCGGCTGTCAGGCTATTTCCCCTCGGGTGCAGTTCCGCTCGCAGCCGGCAGGGGCGCTGGCGGCTCCCGGTGAGCAGGGCAGGTGCGATGGTTCCCCCGCGGCTGCAGGGGGCGCTCCGGAGCGAGCTCGGGAAACACGCGGGCACTGGCGGCCTGGGATCCCGGGAAGGGATGGGACAAAGGCTTCACAAACCCCTGGGCAGCCGATCCCGGACTCTCAGGAGCAGCAGGCTGGGAACGGCAGGCAGGAGCGGCAGGCTAGAGCGGCAGGCTAGAGCGGCAGGGACGAACGCAAATCCCGGGTGGCAGGCGAGATGTATCCAGATGGGAGAACCCCACGGATGCCCAGGCAGGCAGGGCGAGCAGGGCTACAGCGTAGCAAAAGCTCGAAGCAGCAGCAGCGGGGCAGGGCAGCCACAGCTCGGCCTCCAGCAGGGCAGGAAAAGCGGCTTTTGGGGTCCCGGCGTTGTTTCCAGCAGGGAGAGAAGAACGGCCAAAAAGAAAGAAGCAGCAGCTCCTTTCTCTGCAGCTTCTCTCTCCGGACGCTCAGAACGAACTGCCCCCACACCCAGGTGTAGACAAGAAAGTAGCCAGGCCCGCCCCACTCCCTTATTGTCTTTCTTAAGTACAGCTATTTGTCCCCTAGCAACATGCATATGGGAGAAAATTCCTTTAACAGAAAAAAAACCCCTAAGACTAAACTAAAACCCCAACAGGGTCCCAAGAGAGTGGGCTTCAGCCATAACGATGTTTCATCCCGGCCACAGTTTGGGTCGGCACTTTCTCTGAAAGTGGGAGAACAGGAATGCTATGCCATTCGGGCAAGAGGAACCTTTTCCAGGGCTGGTCATAAGGAAAGCAGGAGCTCCTCAGCAATTCCTGGGAGCAGACAGTATTTCTGACAAGCTCGGAAAGAGCTGAGCCCAGGTGCTGTTTTCAAAGCCAAGGTCTAACAAGCGTTTCTCAGATCACCCTGCAGCCTGGAAAGGAGGAGGGGGGAATGCACCAGCACACTGGGATCCCAGGGATGCCCATGGCCTGGGGTGATGCTGGAGCAATGCCAGACACCCACCAAAGCCACTGTGTCCCTGCCCCCTGCAGCCGCACAGGGGAGAGAAAATTTAACCAAGGGTTCCTGGGATGGGATAAGACTGGGAGAGATCCCTCGGCAAACACCGGCACGGGCACAACAGACCCAGCCTGGGCACAGGGAGGGAATTTATTACCAAGCAAATCCCAGCAGCACAAGGAGAAGGCAAAGAAATCTCTCCAACACCTTCCCCCCACGCAACAGGGATCACCCAGTATGGATATGAATATGCTGCTAGGAAGAATTTTTCTTGCTTTTTTCCAGTCTTGTGAGATATTTTTCTCTCTCATGGAAGATAGTAGCAGAATTCTATAAACTATGAACACCTGTGACCTTGCAAAACCTTTGTTTATAGTACAGTAGAAAAATATTTTGACAATGGATATTTTAGGATTTTATCCAATCACCCCAGGGGCTGCTGATCCTTTGACCAATTAGACTATGAAGAAAAAAGTCTATAAAAAAGTAGTAAAATAATTAAATAAAGGAATCAGGAATCTTGCTGCACAATTCCTGTCTGTTGGATCTTTCTTTTCCTCCCTACCACTGCGGGACACCGTGATAACCCAGAACAGGGTTCACCAGGGCTCTGCCCAACGGGGGTCACTGGGGATCATCCAACGCCGATTCTCCCACGGGGGATGGAGCTGGAGCAGCGCACGAAGCTCTTCCCGCACTCGGGGCACTCACAGGGCTTCCCTTAGCGGTGCCTCCTTTGGTGTTAGGTCAAGGCAGAGCTGCTGGAGAAGCTCTACCCACACTGGGGACACTCTTAGGGCCTCTCCCCGGTGTGGATGTGCCGGTGCAGGACAAAGGTGGAGTTTTGCTTGAAGCCCTTCCCACAGTCAGGGCAGCGGAAGGGCCTCTCATCTGTGTGAATCCACTGATGCAGGAAGAGATGGGAGCTGCTCCGAAACCTCTTCCCACACTTGGAGCACTTGTAGGGCCTCTCCCTGGCGTGGATGCACTGGTATTCCCTCAGGCTGGAGCTCCACCTGAAGCTCTTCCCACTTTCCCAACAGGTGTAGGGCCGTTCCCCAGTGTGGATCTTGCAGTGGTTGATGAGGGTGGACCTCCAACCAAAGATCTTCCCACATTCCATGCAGATGTAGGGCTGTTCCCCTGTGTAAATAACCTGGAGGCAGATCAGGTGGGAGCTCTGGCTGAAGCTCTTCTCACACTCCCCACACTTGTAGGGCTTCTCCCCAGTGTGGATCCTCTGGTGCTGGATCAGGTCGGAGCTGTAGCTGAAGCCCTTCCCACATTCAAAGCACTTGTGTGTCGCGGTATCCCGCAGTGGTAGGGAGGATAAGAGAGATCTAACAGGCAGGAATTGTGCAGCAAGATTGATTTATTTAATTATTTTACAAACTCTTTTATAGACTTTTTTTCATAGTCTAATTGGTCAAAGGATCAGTCACTCCTTGGGGTGATTGGATAAAATCCTAAAACATCCATTGTCAAAATATTTTTCTACTGTATCATAAACAAAGGTTTTGCAAGGTCACAGGTGTTCATAGTTTATAGAACTCTGCTACTATCTTCCATGAGAGAGAAAAATATCTCACGGGACTAGAAAGAAGCAAGAAAAATTCTTGCTATCAGCATATTTGTATCCACAATTCCCCCTTTTTGTTTGGTAAGATAACAATTCTACTAGGTATTAATCCTAAATAGAAATTTACATCAGTTATTAATTCTAAATATGTCCTTAAGGCTTTAACTATCTGACTCCATAACAAGAACTTTAAAGTTCAGTCTCCGCTTGTGGAAGGACCATCCCAGTCTCTGCTTGTAGAAGGACCATCTGCCTGATGGTCGACATCCTGGTCATCATCAGAAGAGTCATTAGGCTGATGATCTACATTCTGGTTGCCATTTGGATGGTTGGCATTCTGGTCATCATTTGGAGGTTGCCTGTTCTGCCTCTGGTGCCGTAGGTCAGGGTGAACACATTTTTCAGGTAGCCACCATATCCCAGTATCTGTAGAAACGCAAGCATACCCATGACCCCAAACAATAAGCTCATGAGGGCCTTCCCACTGGTTAGTGAGTAAATTCCATACCCAGACTTTTGCCCGGGGCAGTTGTGTGTCGCCTGCAGACTGCAATGAGAGAAAATGATTCAGAATAACAGGATTCTTTGAATTTTGTGGTACTGTAAGGTGTCAGGGTCCCTCCCCCCTGCCATGTAGCCCTGGGAGAGGGGCCCTGGGCGGGAGGCACGGGGTTTCCCTGGCCCCTGCTCAGCCTCGTTCCCATTGGTTGGTTTGGGTTCCCCTGCACGGGGAAGGACCCTTGGGTCCCGTGACTGTAGCAGTTCCTCCGCAACCTCCGGCCATGCGGCTGGAGAAATAAAGATCTCTGAAACATCTATCAAGAATCTGTCCATATATATTTCTTTTCCACAGGACTCCTTGTTTGATACATCGTGTTACAGAATCCCCACTGTAATAGTAAGGTGATTAATTGTATACAAAGCTTTTGCTAGTTGGCTCTGTGGGGTTTCTCCATGCATTCCCCTTTTTTGTTTTTCCAAAACACGCTTCAGGGTACCATGAGCGCGTTCGGCAATGGCTTGGCCAGTAGGAGAATGTGGGATACCAAAGGTATGGTCTACACCCCATAGGTGTAAAAACTGCCGCATCTTCTCCGAGGCGTAGGCAGGACCATTATTGGCTTTCAGAGAAGCTGGCACGCCCGGGACTGAGAAAGCCAATTTCCAATGGGCAATGACATCACGGCCCTTCTCTCCAGTGTGAGCAGTAGCCCACATAGCCGAGGAGAAAGTGTCAATAGACACGTGCACATATTTAAATCGGCCGAATTCGGGGATGTACGTTACATCCGTGTAGGAACCAAGAGTGCCGAGAATATTTCTCTGCCTGTTTTTAAGGGTTCTTACCCCCCTGAACAACACTGTTTTAGCTTCAAACCTTGGAAAAAATTACCAGCAGTCAGACAAGAACTAGAAAATACAGTGGTGTGAATTAGGTGATAGACTACTATGTAAGACTGTCACAGGGTGAAAAATTTAGAGGTTTTGGGCTTCTCTTTGTAGTAAATAGGTAAGAGTAAAAAATATCAAAATGGAGGATTGTTGTTCTCTAAACCTTCTTCTCCTTCTTCTACTACTCCATATTCTGCAGTAAAAGTAGTTTAGAATGACTGGATAGAGAATTCCGCAGTTCCTGCCCGTGTTACTGAATAATAGGTAGGAAAGTGAAAATAATGTACGTTTTTAGTAACTATTGGTTAAAATATCTTTAAAAGGCTGTGTAAATCTTGATAATAGAGCTCACTCCTGCTTTTCTGTCTTTTATGCTGTACCTGGGTCACCCTAGTGGCTCTGTTCCTCTGATAAGACTTAATAAACAACTATCTGGAAGCATTGAAACTCAAGGAAAAGTCTCAGTTTATCTTTGAAACTCCTTGCAAGGACTTTCAGCAAATTCTCTCCCATCAGGAGGGACTTGATTTACGGCACGGTTTAGTGTCACATCCGTTTGCCAGATCTGCAAGGCTTTTAGCCCTCTGGGGTTTACCCCCGCTGGCAAAGGCGCAGCGAGTCCGTGACAGTCAGCACAAGCGCTGACAATGTCACGCCCCTCAGTTGGCGTTAAATGAAACTGCTTCTGCAGGGTATGTGCACTTTGATGGAAGAAACCGTGTGATGCCTTGGCTTGTGCAATTCTGTCAGGCTGAGGCCCTACCCACGCAAGGTTGGCCAGCATGTCAGCCCTGGCATTGCCTTCTCTTAGAAAACCTGGTAAATTGGTGTGCCTTCGAATGTGCAGAATGTAATGCGGATGCACTCGAGCCTGAATTGCAGACCACAAGGTTTGCAACAGCGAAAACAGAGCCGCATTGTTCACGTCCTTCAGAAGTGAACAATCTAAGCGTTGGGTGATATCTGCTACATAAGCAGAGTCAGTAACCAAATTCAAAGGTTCCTGTGAGAATCGCTGAAAAGCCATGGTAACAGCCCTTAATTCGGCTAACTGAGCAGAGCCTGACTCGTGTTCCTTCAGCACCTGCCATTCCGATCCCTCCTTCCAGGTAACAATGGCTTTCCCAGTTTTTCCTGAACCATCCGTAAAGACGGTGGGTCCTTGCACCGGCACTCAGCTATTTCTCGGCCGCAAGGAAAGTACAGTCGATTTTGCCAACTGCAGTAATTTATGGCTGGGCAGATGGTAAGTGATCTGCCCTGAAAAGTTTTGCAGCGTGCTTTGCAAAGGAGCACTATGGATAAGGCTCCACTCAAAGTATTCCTTTGAGATTGGAATGACAATTACTGCAGGATCCACAGCCATCAGTTGCAAACACCGTTGACGGCATTTGATTATCAGAGAAGCGACCGATTCAAACACTGTGGTCACAGTCCTTTTTGGCGGGTGAGGCAAAAAGACCCATTCTAGGATATGCAAAGGATCAGGCCATTGTGTATTCCACTGGCCAATGATACCTGTAGGATGGAGGTCTGGAATAGTAATGAAAACAGTGATAGCAATGGAGGGATCCACTCGATAAACCTGACAAGCGGAAACAGCCCGTTGGACCTCCTGCAGCGCTTGTCGCGCTTCCGGAGTCAACTCCTGAGGTGAATTCAGATCAGGATCCCCTTTTAATGTGTTAAAAAGTGGGGAAAGTTGCTTTGCAGTTAGACCTAAATAAGGTTGTAACCAATTGATGACACCCAACAGCTTCTGAGCATCATTCAAGGTTTTAATCGAATCCGGGAATTGCACCTCTTAGCGTTGGATAGTTTGGTCCAAAACTTTTGCTCCTAAATATTTCCAAGGAGGATGCTGTTGAACTTTCTCTGGAGCTACCTCTAATCCATAGGCATGCAGAGCAGCAAGCAGCTGAGGCTGTATTCTCAGCAGCTCGTCCTGTGTGGACGCTGCCACCAGGATATCATCCATGTAGTGGTAGCAGCGTGCATCAGGAAACTGCTTGCGAACTCCGGCTAAAGCTTGGGCGACATACCACTGACAGATAATTGGGCTGTTCCTCATCCCTTGAGGGAGGACCTTCCATTGGTATCTCTTAGCAGGTTCAGCATTGTTAACGGCAGGCACAGAAAAGGCAAATTTTGGTTTGTCATTAGGATGCAAAGGAATTGTGAAAAAACAATCCTTTAAATCAATGATCAGGATGTCCCACCCCTTAGGAATCATGGTGGGAGAGGGCATGCCAGGCTGCAATGCCCCCATACCTTCCATTACTGCATTAACTTTCTGGAGGTCCTGCAATAATCTCAATTTCCCTGATTTCTTCTTAATCACGAAAACAGGAGTGTTCCAGGGCCTAGTAGAAGGTTCAAGGTGCCCCTGCTTAACTGTTCCTGAACCAGCTGATGAAGGGCATCTAACTTCTCTTTTGGCAGGGACCACTGTGGCTCAAAGATTGGTGTGTCGGTCAGCCACTGCAAAGGCAGTGTAGGATGCTGTGCGCCCTTACACACAGTGACCCCTACTAAAAATTTGTCCCAATCCATACCCCCCAAGCTGCCAACACATCCCACCCCCAAAGGTTAAGGGAAGTGGTAGCAACATAAGGCCTAATTGTAGCTGTGTGCCCCTCTGAGTCCTTCACCACCACAAACCGTTCGCTTCAATAGCTCTGTGTGGTTCCTCCTAATCCTGTGATGGCCGATCCCACTGGGGGTAAAGGCCATGAGGGAGGCCATGCAGAGAAGGAGATGACAGTTACATCAGCACCCGTATCAATCAAACCTCAAAGCTGAGTCTGGGGTGGATGGGCGTTCGGCAGGATCAGGGTACATGTCATCTGTGGCCTTTGGTCAGAGATGTCTGCAGTCCAGAAGGCCTGCGGAAGTCCCATAGATGTGGATCTATGGGCCATTATCTTTGTGAGTTTGTTGTTATATCCTGAGGACACAAGACTTAAAAGGCACTAATTTAGCAAGGCAGGTCTTTTCAGGAATAGTGACAGGGGGTTTTTGCGTGGAGACCATAGCGCAAATCTGACCTTTAAAGTCAGCATCAATAACTCCTGAGTGCACTAAGATTCCTTGATGGGCAACGTCAGGTTTTCCCACCAGCATCGCACTGGATCCCTGGGCTAAGGGTCCATATGCGTCCAAGGGAACCTTATAAATACCACTAGAGTCTAAGATGACTGTGGCTGAGGTATGGATGTCAAAACCTGGGTGCTGTCTCTAGGGTGGCTGGGTAGGCCTGTGCCTGTACCTGTGCCACTCTCTGGGGTAGAGACTGCATCAGAGAGCAATTCCCCCTCATCGCACCCTGGCGGAAGTTTCCTGACAAAGGCCGACCATCGGCATGAGTCCGGGATCTACAGTAGTCCGAGCAATGCCCTGGCCTGCCACACCTCTTGCACTGGGGGATCGGTGTGTTCTCTTTCTGGTTTGGCTTAGGCCATTTCTGGTTTTTTGCAAGTTTGGTTTGCTTTGGTTCACAATCAGAAGATGCGTGAACAGGCTGCAGGAACACAGCCAAAGCAGACCTTCTCTGGCTTCCATATCCCACCTTAGAGCAGGCTTCGACCACGTCTGTTACCTCAGGATCCCCTGGTAAGGCATCTATGATTTTTCTGCACTCCTCATTTGCATTATCTCTCACTAACTGCCTTAACAACATCTGCCTTAACCCATTATCGTCAGCAGCGACTTTCTCTACAAAAGAGAGGAATGACTCTGATTTCCCTTGAACTATTTCAGTATATTGCTTTCTAGGAGCAGCCATCTCCATGGTTTTCAACAGGGCCGTCATGCCGACATGTTGAGCTTGCTGCAGGACGCTAGAGGGAAAAGGTACCCTGGAGATTGGGATCAGAGAAGGGACCAGCCCCCATAAGAGCATCCGTCCCCACTGCACGTCTGGGGTCCTCAGCTGGGAGCTGCATATTCCCTAATGCAGCCCTGTCAGCCAGCTTTCTCCAGGTAGTCTCAAAAACTGCACATTGTACAGGTTGAAATAGGATTTGACCTAAGTGCCTGATATCAAATGGAGCAAGCAAATCTGTATTTATCACCCTTATTATCTGCATAACCTCAGCAGAACCAAGCCCATGTTGTGCAACCTTGGATTGCAGATCCTGTTCAACCTTCCAAGCAATTACCTCGTGCTTGTCATGCTCTCCAAACTTGGGAGAGCCTTATACACTGGGAAAGCTTGGATCTCTCCTTTTGGGGAGTCACTACCACCCTGAACTACTGGCACAGCCTTTGGATGCAGTGTAACAGCTTCCCGATTACTCTCAGGATCCTCAAATCTGTTTGGCATTCCCAGTGTTTCCAATAAATTCCAATCGCCCTCCTCCAGACCCTGCATCTTAAGTGACTCCCAGAAACGATTGTAGTGGGTCGGACGCACTGTCACAGTGCAGTCTGGGAAGGTCCAGGGGCAAGATTGGAGCAGCCTTTTCCTTCGCTGCTCGGCTACAGCGGCTTTACGCCCCAGGGCCGGAACCTCCTCTGCCTCACTGCCTGACAGTGAATCGTCGGGTATGAGCAGCTTTGAGGTGCCGTGAACGAACAGAGGTGGGTGGGGGGAAATTGCCTGACCAGAAGAGGAACCGACAGCAGAGGCTGGAGTCAGCTGTGCAGAGGGCTCCACCACAGCTGCTTTCGGGGATGCAATCTCGGGCGGTTTCGACCGATCCAGCCCTGGGGCTGCTGCGGCCATCTCCTGCGCTGCGGTCACGCCCGGAGCCACTGCCGGCTGGGGCACGGCCTCCGCAACCACCGCTTCTTTCACTGGTCTCGGCTCCACTGGCAGCTCGGGCGCTGGCACAGTGCCGGTCGCTGACACCACGACCGCCACCCCCGCCGCTGTTCCAGGTTTGGATCTTCTGCAGTAGTCACTTCCGGCAGTGCTGCTTCCAAGTTCTCTGCATCTCTCACAGGTGGCGCGGGCCCAGTGAGCCCCGTGTGGTGGAGCATCTCCAGCAGCTGCAACAGCTGCTTTTGCAAGCTGAGCAGCTCTGCCAGCTGCCATGATACATTTGGCAGCTCTGTCAACAAAGGCAGATGCCATATTAAAAGGTCAACTGCTTGGTTCTGCGCTTGCGCAGAGCAGTCCATCGCTACAGAGGGCAATGGGCCGCATCCAGCATTCTCGGTGTAGCAGGCACATGAGCAGCGCTGTCTGGCGCTATGCCAGCCAAAGGTGTCCATCCAGGCATTCTCAGCATAGCAGACGCCTGCACAGACAGGCTAGGAGCCGCCATGGGGGTCCAGGATGCAAGCCCACTGAAACGTGGCACTGAAAAAGCAGCGACCGCCACTGAGCTGAAAGGTGGGGCAGGCTGTACACCATCTCACTGCCCACACACCCCCACCAGTTGCTCTGCCAGTGTGGGGTCCTCGGGGGCCATGGGGTCCTGCAGCAGCACATGACGACCCGGTGCAGGCTCTGGGGCATTTGCCGCCCATGGAGCCAGGAGGGATTTTTCGGACTGGCCACCACACACACCTAGAGCCAGGTCAGTGGGGTCTCCTTCGGATATCTCTGTCACTCGCCAACGAAAAGGGTGAGCCAGCTCTGCTGCCACATTTGAACTCTATCAGCAGATTAAACAAACCCCACCACGTGCGTAGTAATTCTAGCACCAGCGGGTCCCTAGATGGGAACTCGTGCCAGAGTGCAGAGCCGAGTTCCTGCCACAGCCCGAAATCCAGGGCAGTGTCTCTGTTCGGGGAGATGCCATGTAGGGCAGCTTAGTCTAATAATTCACAGAGTGAGGTCTCAGAAATGGAGGTGTTCATTAAACCGAAAACACCTCTCCAGGCCGATAACACAGGGTCGGTTTTTAAGCTGCTGTTCGCCATTCTCTCAGTCCCATCGGACATCCTGGTCTGGGGGCATGGGGGGAACAGTGTACCTCTAGAGAAATGCAGCTTGGCTCAAAGTGTGCAGGACATGTTGGGGTTCACCAAATGTTGCGGTATCCCGCAGTGGTAGGGAAGAAAAGAGAGATCCAACAGGCAGGAATTGTGCAGCAAGATTGATTTATTTATTATTTTACAAACTCTTTTATAGACCTTTTTTTCATAGTCTAATTGGTCAAAGGATCAGCCACTCCCTGGGGTGATTGGCTAGAATCCTAAAACATCCATTGTCAAAATATTTTTCTACTGTACCATAAACAAAGCTTTGCAAGGTCACAGGTGTTCATAGCTTATAGAACTCTATGAATATCTTCCACGAGACAGAAAAAGATGCAAGAAAAATTCTTGCTAGCAGCATATTTGTATCCACACTTGTGGGGTTTCTCCCTGGCCTGAGCCTTCTCCACCATCTCCAAGCTCCGGCCAGATCTTCTGCCGCCTTCCCGGAACAGGGTGGATCTTTCCTCCTTGCAGATCCCTGGGCTGGGTTTGCAGCTCCTCCTCATGCAGGATCTCCAGGGCTTTTCCTCCCAGTTGGATTCCTGTGCTGTGGAGCTGCTCAAAACGGCCTCTTCCGTGAGGTTCTGCTGAGGGGATTTGTCCTCCCTGGTCTCCATCTGCAGCTCAGTGCCTGGGGGAGGAAGGACAAGGAGAGGATGGGATTTGCCTCCGTGCCACAGGGAATGGGAAGGAGATCCCCCCAGTCCGTCCCCGGCAGGACGGCGTCGGCAGCGGGCTTGTCCTGCAGCCGGGGGCGATGCTGGGTTGGGAGATGGAGCAGAAGAGAAGGGGAAAGGGGCAGTGACTTCCTCCTCACCTGCCTGGGGGTCCTGGGACATCTTCCTCTTCCTCACAGACTCTTCCTCCATCTGGCCAAGGCTTGGGAATGATAAATCCTGGTTTCAGGGGAAAAACAATTGGTTAGTGCCTTGGGTTGGGGGTTCCTCCTGCCCAAGTCCATCTCTAGAAGTCATCAGGAATTTTGGATTCATTAAAACCTCCAAGATACTAAGATCCAGACCCAAAAAACTCAAACACAAAGACACAGCCCCAAAACTCCCAAAACCTCAATATTCAGGAAAAACTCCTATGAAGTAGGAAAATTCTGCCCCCCAAAAACCAAACCACCAACATTTAGACAAATAAACTTCATAAACACCAAGATTTTCTCCCTCACCCCAGAAAATCAGAAAATATCAAGATTCAGCCCAAAAGATCCAGATTCAAATGGAAAACTCCACAATTCCACAAAAAAACCCCCCCGGAGTTCCCTCTGTCTGGGCTTCTGGGGGTCCCGCATGTTTTTGGGGCTTTCCCTATCCAGGGTTCCTGCATCTCTGGATTACTGAGGGTCCCATGAATCACAGGGGTCTCCCCTTTCCAGGCTCCCCACTTCAGTGTCCAGGGGGTTCCCCTGCTCTCCAGCCTCCCCCTCCCTTCAGGCTGCCGGGGGTGCCCCAGCTCCGGGATTGCCCCTCTCTGCTCTTCCCACTCCATGGGTCTCGGGCTTCCCCCAAACCTGGCTCTCCCAGGGGGTCCCCAAAACCGGTGTCCCCCTCACACCGTGCCAGCACCAGGAGATCGTCACGTGGTACCAGAGCCTGACCCAGGGAGACCAACCCACACATGGGGGGAGACCCTGCATCCCTCCACCCACGGCCGGGGCTCTGCTGTGAGCCACCAGTGGGAACCTCCCAAAAAACCCTCCCAGGGACTGTCCAAGGTATTTGGGGTGAGCTTCCCCTCCCCGGTCCCCTGCGGAATGCGGGGGGGGGGGGCGATGCTCCTGGGGCAGGGGGCTGCAGATACAGGGAGCGATGGACACACGTGCTGCCTCCTCTTCCTGTCCTGTTCCTGCTCCCGCTCCTCCTCTATCCCTCCTCTTCCTCCCGCTCCTCCTGCACTTCCTCCTTCTCCTCCTTCCATCCCTTCTCCCCCTCCTCCTTCATCCCTGCTCCTCCACCCCTGCTCCTCCTCCCCCCAGGCCCAGCGCCCACCCTTGGCCCCCTCCCCCCAAACCCATCGCATCCCACGGGAGGAGCAGGGATGGAGCTGGGGCCGGTCAGGCTGGGGCAGCGCTGGGCTCTTGGCTGCTCCCAGCTGCTGTGGGGGAAGCCAGGAAGGGGAAAAGAGGGAAGATTGTTGTGTGGAGAAAAATGTCACAGCGGGGATTACTGCAACAAGTATATTTCAAACCAGGAGTCCCATGGAAAGTGAAGTATATATGGACAGATTGGTGGTAGAGGTTTCAGAGATGTTTATTTCTCCAGCCGCATGGCCGGGGCTCAGCTCAGCAACCCCGCAGTCACGGGACCCGAGGGTCCTTGGCGTTATCAGGGAACCCAAACCAACCAATGGGGAACAAAGCTGACCAGGGGCAGGGAAAGCCCGTGTCTCCCCCCCAGGGCCCCTCTCCCAGGGCTCCATGGCAGGGGAGGGACCCCAACAAAAAAAGTTTCAGGTTTGTGGCCCCTCTCAGTGGGGACTTGGACCCCTTTGATCTCACCTCAGAAACCTGGAGATTCTGGAGGGGGAATGCAAAGATGGGTGGAAGATCCCAAGGGATTTTGGGGATAGGGTGAGGGGTTGTGGGAGCCACTTCCTGGTGGTGGAGTCAGGCTGGAGACCCCTGGGCTGGACTCCTGGTCTGGGCATTCCAGCTCCCATTTTCTGCTCTCTTCCTCCCTTTTTCCCACCTCTCTCAGTATTTTCCCGTTGTCCCCACCACACCCCTGAGACACTCACGTTCACCCGAGTCCCGCTGGCCCCCAGACATGGGAGCTCCCAGCACCACCAGTACCACCAGTACGGCCCAGCTGCCAGCACACGCCCCATGGCCAGTGCCGGGCAAGTGCCGCCAGCCCCAAAGCAGCCACGCTGTGCCGTGGAGGGGTCCCCATGGCCCTGCCCCACGCAGCACTGGGAGCACCAGTCCGGACCAGTACAGAGCACGGGTGGGCAGCATCAGAACCCACGAAAGTGGGTCCCCCACATGCCATTTAGAACCCCCCAAACTGCTGGAAAGCATCAAGATCCTCCCAAAAAAGGAGTCACCTCCGCCCCCCAAAATGACCACAAAATCTCCCGGAGCCGTTTATAACCCCCCAAAACGGGTGGAAAGCTGCAGGATCTACCCTAAAATAGGCTCCCCATGTCCTTTCCTGTGGGGCCGCACTCCAAATGCAAGAGCCAGGTGTGTCCCCCCTCCCAGTAACACATCCCTCAGGACTGGAGGGTGCCCCAAAACCTCCTCAGGAACTGGATCCCCCAAACCTCTTCATCCCAACATGTGTCTGTGTCATTCCAGACCCCATCCCAGCCATCCTCCCTCTCCCAAATACAGCCCCGTTCTTACGGGGGCAGAGCTGCTTCTGGGGGCATCAGTGAGTGCAGGGGATCCTTTATCCCCCTCGTGCAGCTCCAAGCTGCCGAGGGCAAAGCCCTGGTTTCTAGGGCTGTCCCCCTCCCCAAATTTGTAGGGTGTAATACCCAAGTGCGGCAACCCCGTGCCCTGTGGCAGCAGCCGTTGCCAGGACACGGCCCCGGGAGCTGCGTTAATGCCCGGCTATTATTGCAACCCTAGGGTATATTACCGTGTCCCGCAGCCGTAGGGAGGAGTAGGAGAGAAGATCCAACAGGCAGGAATTCTGCAGCGAGATTGATTTATTTAATTATTTTACAAACTCTTTTATAACTTTTTTCTTCGTAGTCTAATTGGACAAGGATCAGCCACTCCTTGGGGGTGATTGGCTAAAATCCTAAAACATCCATTGTCGAAATATTTTTCTACTGTACCATAAACAAGACTTTTCAAGGCTGCAGGTGTTTGGTTGTTTACATACTCTGCTACCTCTTCTGTGAGAGAGAAAAGTCTCTCACGGACTTACAAAATAGCAAGAAAATCCTCTCTAGCAGCATTTTTGTATCCACATCCGGCCGTGGCCGGGAGCGAATGAGGGGAGGGGAGTTCATAAGGACCCCCCCGCGCCTCTCGCTGCGCCCAAAAAGGTTTTTAATGTATGGGAGCGATTTTCCGCGGTTTCTGGGCTCGGCGGGGCCGAGGCGGCGGCAGCGGGAGCCGCGGGGCCCGGCCCGTGGTGGCGGCCGGGGGTGAAAAGTGCGCGGCGACCCCAGCGCGGTGCCCGAGGGCTGAGCGGAGCTGGTCGGGAACAACCCCCGGAACGCCCCGGTGCCCGAGGGCTGAGCGGAGCTGGTCGGGAACACCCCGCTCGTCTCCGCCGCTCCAAGCCGCTTTCCCGGCTCCGGCTGCCGCCGCCGCCCGGCCCCGGCGCGGTCCCGCGGGGTCGCCGCTCGAGGCGCAGCTGGAGGGGCTCGATCCGGGCCGCGCCCCGCCCGTCCCTCGCTGCGGCTCCTTCAGTGACGCGGGGTGGCCGAGAGCCCTCGGGGCGGCTCCAGAAGACCCCAGAACTGCCCCCGGCTGCGGCTCTTTCGGTGACGCGGGGCGGCCGAGAGCCCCCGGTGCTGCCCCGACGGTCCCTCGCTGCGGCTCTTTCAGTCACGGGCAGCGGCCACTCCTGGTGCGAGTTTCTTTTCTCATTTTTTTTATTCTGTTCTCTAGAGTTTTTTCTTTATTCCCACCTCCCATCCCACGCCCCTCCGGTGCGGCTCCTTCCCCGCCGCCGCTGCTCTCCGCTCTCTCGGTGTAGCTCTTCAGTGACACGGGCCGGCGGGGACTCCTCGGGCGCCTCTTCCGAGCCCAGGCAGTGCCCATCCCGCCCCGCAGCTCTTCTACCGCCGCCCCGCCAGTCCCTCGGGGCAGCTCTTTTACTGACACGGGGCCGCGGAGAGCCCGGGTTGCGGCTCTTTTATTGCATTTTAATCTAGTCTCAATGTTTTATTCCATTCACACCTGCCACCCCCTCGGCTCTGCCCTTCTGGCCACACCCGACAGCGCCCGTCCCGCCGTGCGGCTCTTCAGTGACACCGAGCGCCGGGGACATCCCGGTGCAGTTTTTTATTCTGTTTTACTCCATTCTCTGGATTTTATTCTACTCACCCTCCGCCCGTCCCTCGGTGCAGCTCCTTCAGACGCGGGCGGGGGAGACGCCTCTCGGTGCGGCTCTTTGAATGTATTTTATTCTCTTCTCTGTATTTCCTTTCGTTCCCAGCTCGCCCGTCCCGCGGAGCGGCTCCTTCAGGGGCCCGGGGCGGCACAAACCCCTCGGGGCGGCTCCAGCAGAGCCCCGCCCGCCGCCGCTCCCCGAGGCCTCCCCGCTGCTCCCCGGCCATCGGACACCGCAGGCGGACCCGGCCCCTTCTTCCTCTTCTTCCTCGTCCTCCTCCTGCCGGGATTCAGCCCCCGCCGCCGCCCGGCTCCTTCTGCCGCTCCTGCCCGGCACGAAGCGGCGGTGCCGCTGACGGGGCCGGAGCGCGGCTGCCCCGCGACTGCCCCGCGACTGCCCCGCGCCTCAGGGCCGGGCCGGGCAGTGACCGCACGGCTGGGGAGGGACCCCCGCTGGACAGGCCAGGGACTGACCCCACGTGGAGCTCAGCTGTCATCCTGAAATGAAGGAATCGAACGTGGGCGCTGGCACTTCTGTAACCTTAAGCTGTTACTCGATACTCGACACTTTAGTTCTGGTAACAGGAAGCCCTTCAGCAGCAACGTCTCTCCCAGCCACTGGTTTCTGGCTCAGACCCAGCTCGGAGCTTGGACAAGAAACCCAAAGTCCCAGAAGAAAATGCTCTGCCGTCACTTTTTTTTCATAGTTATATTTTATTTTATACGTGTCTGTGATGACGTATTTAAGAAGGAAATCAAAACCATGTGCAGCTCTCCCGAGGGGTGGCGAGTCGCCGTGGCCAGGGCCATCCCGGCTCCACAAGCGGCCACGTGGCTGCTGCCATCTCAGCATGGCCAGCGGCAAGCTTTGCCTGCTTGGCCACCTCTAGCCAGCTGTGCTGTGGGCAGAAGGGCAGGGGCAGCGGCAGTGGCTTCCTTTTTGTGCCCCGCTTGAAGAAAGACATTGAGTGGCGCCGGTGCTGCTGTGGCCGGCACCGGACGCGCAGTGGCGGGGGGAGGGGGCTACGTGGCCAACAGCGGAGGCATGGCGAGCGATTCCCCAACGCAAAATTCGGACGAAATCGGCCTCTCGGCGCTGTGAAGTCCTGCAGAAGTCTTTGAACTGGTGGAATTTGTTGGTAATGGTACTTACGAGCAGCAGTTTTTTCCTTCTTCGAGAAAGAGGAGGAAGTGAGGACACGTGGTGGAAGACAGTGTGGCGGCACCAAGGTCAGTGGAAAGAAAGAGGGGCAGGAGGTGCTCCAAGTGTCAGAGTCGAGATCTCTCTGCAAGCCATGGTGAGGACTGGGATAAAACAAACTGTCTCCCTATAATTCATGAAGTCCATGGGGGGATGCAGAGATCCTCTTGCAGCCCATGTGCAGAACAGGTGCTTGCACCAGAGCAGGTGGATGCCGGAGCAAGCTGTAATCCAGTGGGAGACCCGAACAGAGAGAGAGGGCCTTTTCTTCCAGAGATAGAGGAAGAGGGCCCTTGTTCCAGTCTAGAGCAGCTTATCCTTAAAGACTACACCCCATGGACTAAAATGATCCACACTATGCAGTTTTGGGAAGACTGTTTTGCCTGTGGGAGAGACTCATGTTACAGCAGGTCAGGCAGGACTGCTACTCGTGAAATTAGAACCATGCTGGAGAAGTTCATTAAGAACTGTCTCCCGTGGGAAGACCCCACAGCACAGCAGAAGAAAGAGACTCCCCTCCCTAAGCAAACTGAAGAAAGATTTCGAGTGAGGAACTGACCAAAACCCCCACGCCCTGTTTCCCTGCACTGTTGGTGGGAAGGAGGGAGGGGTTGAGGGGAAAAAAGTGTTTTAAAGGCTTATTTTATTTCTCATTATCCTTCTCTGACTGCTAATAATAAATTTACTTTATCCCTTTAAGTTTGAGCCTGTTTAGCCCTTAGAGTGTTTTTTCTTAATCCTTATCTCAACTCATAAGCCCTTTGTTTTTTTCCCCTTCTCTGCTCAGCTGTATCAGAGGACAATGAGTGAATGGTTTTTCGTGGGTGCCTGGTGTTTGGCCAGTGTCAAACCACAACACCAAGGAAATCGATGGAAGTAATGAGGAATTTTTGAACTCTTTCTGCTGCTGTTTCCAGACGGTCCCGGCCGGGTCCTGCCGGGAGGAGCCGGGGGCGGGGAGGGGCCTCAGGGCTTAATTGGGGAGAAAAGTTGAATTGGGGCAAGGAAACTTTAATGGTGGGGAGAAGATGTGAACGGAGGGGATTTGAATGGGAGGGGATGGTTTGAATTGGGCAGAGAAAATGAAGTGGGGGAGGAGCCCCCCAGCCCTCGGCTGTGCCCCGAAGGTGCTGCCAGCGGTTCCCCTGCTCCCACCCCCCGGGCTGGGGGCGCGGAGCTGCCGCTGCTCCCTGGGAATGCCACGGGATAAAAACTCCACTCAAGGTTTTATGTTCCCAGTCATTCCCAATAAGATCCCAGTTGCCCCCAACATGGTCCCAGTTGTTCCCAGTCATGCCCTGTATGATTCCTTTCACTCTCAGTCCCTCCCAGTAGGAGTCAGGTACGGCCCCAGTCACTTTCAGTATGAACCCAGTCACTCCCACTCAGTTCCTCTATGATGCCTTTTGCCCCCATCATGGTCCCAGTTGCTCCCAGCATGATCCCAGTAACTCGCAGATACTCCCAGTACTATGCCAGTCACTCCATGTGTGACCCTGTCAGTCCCAGCATGATCCCAGTATGACCCCAGCATGGGCCCAGCTGCTCCCTTGTTGCCCCAGTTCTGGCCCCAGTGGGTTCTAGTTCCAGTTTGTCCCAGTCCATCCCAGTCTGTCACATTCTGTCCTGGTCCCTTCCCAGCAGCTGCTGCCATTTCCCGGATCCTCCCCCCTCCAACCTCCGGAGCTGCCGCTGGACGTCCCCCCAGGATGCTGACGGGGGTCAGGGGCTTCGTGCTGGACTTTGTTTTCCTAGGCTGGGGCTCAGCCTCCACCTGTGGGAGAAGGTGAGGGGGGGTCTCTGGGGGGCCATGTCCTCTCGGAGCCTGTGAGCCCCTCTCAGGCCTCCCCCAACCCCGGGGTCACTCCCTTTTCTTTCCCCCGGAGCTCCTGACCCAGCTCGTGCTCCCCCCTGGAAGGGGGCTTTGGGGAACCCCCTTTTTCCTTGGGCCCCCCTGGAATCCCCATTCCTGGGCACTGGGACCCCCCTGCATCTCCTTCCCCAGCTCCGGAACCCCCTGCACCCCCTGACCCTGCACCAACACCCCCCTGCACCCCCTTTCCAGGTATCCATCTCTCCCAGCCCCTGGATCCCCCTTTCCCTGACCCCGGGGACCCCCGGACCCCCATTCCCGGCCATCCCAGGGCACCGCAGCCCCAGGCCTCCCTTTGCTGGGAAACCCGAACTGGGCACAGGGCTCTGCAGCTGCTCTGGGAATTGTGATCACCCAAAGGAAAGGGAGAGGAGAGGAGAGGAGAGGAGAGGAGAGAGGAGAGGAGAGGAGAGGAGAGGAGAGGAGAGGAGAGGAGAGGAGAGGAGAGGAGAGAGGAGAGGAGAGGAGAGGAGAGGAGAGGAGAGGAGAGGAGAGGAGAGGAGAGGAGAGGAGAGGAGAGGAGAGGAGAGGAGAGGAGAGGAGAGGAGAGGAGAGGAGAGGAGAGGAGAGGAGAGGAGAGGAGAAGGAGATTCGGAATCAGGGATTGGACTCACAGCACCCAGTTCCGCTCTGCTGGGGTTGGGGACCACAGGAAAAATTGGATCTGCTGCTCCCGAAGCTTTCCCCGCTTTGGGCCAAACCCAGCGGGTTCCAGGCAGAGTTTGGCCGCAGGGCCCGGGAGTTCAGCCCAGCCTGGCACAGGGGTCCCACAGGACGTGGGTGTGGAGGGTCCCAGGGAGGTCCAGGAGGATCCAGGGGGTTCCCAGGAGGGGATCCAGGTGAATTCCCTGCTTCCAGTGAGGGATCTGTATTTTAAGAGAGGTGGTTGATGGTGCTGTAAAGTAGCAAACTGCAGAAGAAGTCACAGAGAAGTCATTTAAGCAGGGACTACCCGTGGTTAATTCCTAAACCCAAAATAAGTCAGTATTTATTTTGAGGGAAAATGATTTCTAATGGCATTTTGAGGGTCAACAGGATAAATACACAGAAATAAATACAAAGGAAATACAAAGAGATGAGACAGGAGTGGAGCTCGCTGGACTGATCCTGGGCAGAGCCCGGGCAGACCCTGCATGAATTTGGCTGCCTGAATGCAGCTCTTGCCCAGGCCCCAGGGGTGGCCCCCTCTGGGTGTCTCTCCCAGCACCACAGGGATGCTCCTGCCCCTTCCCTGGTGCCCCAGGGTCCTTCTGGGGCCACCCAGACACCTCCCTGGGCCTCTGGGGGCCCCGTGGCACGGTGCAGACAGGGATTGAATCAAAGCTTCCTTGGAAGACGGAAGGAGAATATTGCCCACGATCTTCTTTCCAGCTGCCCTCCACACTCCTGCAAATCCTGCTGGGACA